>NC_066547.1:12024559-12304559 GCF_024679095.1 Eriocheir sinensis
AAATAGATAGATGTAGAGGGAGAGAGAGAATATACTTTTACAGACTTACAAAGGGAGGGACCAATGGATACAAATAATTAGATAGTAGATAGATAGATAGATACAAAGGGGAGACAAAGACTGTACCATTATAAGCTTACAATTTAAAAGATGAGAAGGAATTGGATGGGGAAAGGGCGGAATGAAATAGGATGAGATAAAAGAAGATATGGGAAGGGATATAGAGGTCAGGAATGGGATGGGTTATGATAGGATGAATTAAGATGGAAAGGGATGGAAAGACAGACACAGATGGACAGACAGGTACACACACACACACACACACACACACACACACACACACACGAACACACACACCGCACCCTTCCTTCCTCCTCCTATAATCAGTGTCTTAACTTAACACTCTCCCGTTACCGACAGCCAAGAGACGTTCAGACAAACAAGAACTCTTAATTCCACTCCCCGCCTCGCTCTCCCGAACACTCCACTAACTCCCCCGCCCACTCCAGTAACTCTCACAAACCTCTCCCTTCTACTCAAGCTCTCCCAAAGACTTCCAGCATCTCATCCATCCATCCTACATCCCTCTCTCTCTCTTTCATCCACTCTGCCCTTTCCTCATCCTCCACCCAGCATCTTTTCTCATCCATCCCATAGCCTTTTCTTCACCCGTTTTCACATCGTCTCCCTTCCACTCAAGCTCTCCCAAAGACTTTCAGCATCTCATCCATCCATCCATCCCACATCCCTCTCTCTCTCTCATCCACCTTACAACTTTACCCATCCTTGCCATAGCTTTTTTTCACCCCTTTCTAAGTTTTTTTTCTTCTCATCCACTTTTAGCTGTCATCCACTTCACAACCTTATATCTAGTCCTTTCAACATACTCCATTAATCCACTGCAGGTTTTATCCACCCAGCTTCCTCTCTCATCCATCTCACAACCTCTCACGCGCCTCACTTCACAGTTTCTCTAATAACCACTATAAAACTCATCCATCCATGCAGCATCCTTTCTCGTCGACGTTACAGCCTTTCTCATCCACCTCACAAGTTGACAATCTCCTCCACATAGCTCTAACACATCATCTCTACATCCTTCCCTATCCACCCCGTAGTCTCTTCCCTTCCCCGCCCCATAACCTCTCAAATCCACTTCTTCTTATACTTATCTATCACACTTTCGTCCACCTCATTTATCCACACATCCATCCTATAACCTCTCCATAAACTCCACTTCACATTCCTATCCGTTCCACTTTCATCCATCCCCACAACCTCTATCAATTATCCATCCATTCATTCCTCTTCTCTTCCATTCACCCACCTCTCAACATTTCTTATCTATCCCACCACCTCATCAATGTTCACTCCACTTTGTCATTCATTCGCTTACCCACCACTGGCACAAGGGTCAATGGGACGGAGATGAGCACCGAGGCAACGCGTAGCTATAGCGTCTGCCCTTAACTTTACCTTACCTTTCCTATTTCTATTACAAGCTACTCCATCCTATTATACTCTTCCATCCACTCACTATCTCCTTCCACCTATACCCATCCCTTCCATCTCTTTCCTCTTTCTCCTCCACCCATTCCCTTCTCTCTCTCTCTCCACCTACCCATCCACTTCCATCTCTTCACCTCCCCAATCACTTCCATCTCTCCACCTATCCATTCAATCTCTCCCATCCACCTCCATTTCTTTACTTACACATTCACTCCCCTTTCCATCCAATCCCATCTCTCTCTCTCTCTCTCTCTCTCTCTCTCTCTCTCTCTCTCATCCAAGCTCGCCTCATTTTAACTCACGTACTCACTCACTCACCCAGGAGACGAGAGAGAGAGAGAGAGAGAGAGAGAGAGAGAGAGGAAAGAGGCATTCGCTCACTCTCATGGGAGGAAAGAAACGATGGGGCGAAGTGAAGGACGGAGGGAAGAGAGGGAAGGGAGGGAGGGAGAGAAGGACGCTAGAGTGGAAGGAAGGAAGAGGAGTGGACGGAAGAGAGGAAGGAAGGAAGGATGATGTTCGGGAAAGGCATTTGAGGGAGGGAGGAAGGGGGGGAGGAAGAGAAAGAGGGAGAGAAGAAGGGAGAGAAATGAAGAAGGAATGAAGGAAGAGAGAAAGGAAGATGTTTGAGAAAGACTTCTGCTTTAACCTACTACTACTACTACTACTGCTACTACTACCACTACAGCTACTACAACAGAGACTGGGAAGGAAATGAGTGCCAGAATAAGCAAAACGAGAGAGAGAGAGAGAGAGAGAGAGAGAGAGAGAGAGAGAGAGAGAGAGAGAGAGAGAGAGTATAACCATTCGTTAGCCCCGACTAATCATGAGAGATAAGATTTAGCGCGGGGATATTTAGCGTGTATCTTAGCGAATATCGACGGGCCGGCACTGCGTTTTCTCTCTTAACACACGGCACGTTTTCTATGTTTTGTGCGTGTGTACGTGTGTGTGTTACTCGAGGGAGGAGACGCTAAACCAATAAGAGTTCACGCTCCTCACACACACACACACACACACACACACGGTAATAAACGCCACTATCACAAAGCATTAAGCTGAAACACGGAAAGAAATATTGAGGAGTGCGAATTATGGTAATGAGGCGCGTGAAGAACAGGATAAGAACGTAACTCAACAGCGTAATAGGATGAGGCAGCGGCGGCGGTTCGTGACTGGAGGATCGGAGGAACTGTATCTGTGTAACTATAATTATCAAGACTGACTGACTGTAGATTGTAAACTGCTTTTGTATTGTGCTTTTTTCCTCGTTCATTTTCACTTTTTTTTAGTTTTAATTGTGTCTCTGTAACTATAACTATCATAACTATCTAGACTGGCTGACTGTAGATTGTAAACTGTTCTCCTACTGTGCTTTTTCCTCGTACATTTTCACGTTTTTAAGTTTTATTATTCTGTACTGTCTTTCTACTTTGTGTCTGTGTAACGAACTATCAAGACTGACTGACTGTAGATTGTAAACTGCTCTCCTATTGTGGGCGTTTTTTATCTGGTTCAATTTCACCATTTTTAGTTCAATTATGGTATTCTGTATTATCTTATTTTATTCTACAGTAAAGGAAGCAGTTCAAGGGCAAAAACATATGAAAAAATCCACGCTAAGCATTCTTCCAATAAATGAGAATAGTGAAGAGTGACCAAAAGAGTGTCATTCTCTGTTGAATATCTTTGTTTCTTTCAGTCTAGGGAAAGAGATAGAGAAAAATGCTCCATGGTTTAGTTGCCCCGTTGTAAAGAAAGTAAACAAATCATGTGTATGTGTGTGAATGTACGCTCTACCTACCGTGGGGTTTTACTGAACATTTCAACCTGAATTCCCAATGGCTTTTCACCTCCCTGTGCAGCGCCTCGAGAGCCATCACCAGATCCCTCAGCGGCTTCACGAGGATTACTGCATCAGGAGCAAAAACAAGATCAGTGACCCTGGTATTGCCAATAGATCCTTCACAATGACTCTGGTCCACAACTCTGATGGGACAAGGGTCAACTCAGGCTCACTCCCGCGTTCACAGCACAGCCCCCCCACCCACCCCACCCCATCCCCACAACAACACACACATCACAGAGTATAAGCCAGTCAACAGACCAATAGTCCATGCAGGATTCCCACAGTGCCTCGCGATGTGTTGAGTATATTCAGAAGCAGTAAGTAGCGGCCTTTTTTTGATGTTTTTCTTTACGCCCTTGAACTGCCTCCTTAGCTGTAAAAAAAAAACAATAATAATAATGCCTTTTCGAGATCGACACAAGCAAAAAGCCGATTCCTTTTCCTTTAATCACATCATTAGTCTTTTCCTTTCCAGGTTGGTCTTTCTGCAACGCTCCCTATAACCACCAATCCCAACATCTGGACACCTCTCCTTCCGAAATTGACCTCTCTTTCGGCCACCTCTTTGGATTCTTTTTAGGAGCAGCAAGTAGCGGGCTTTTTTTATTATTGTTTCCTTTTTTTGTGCCCTTGAGCTGTCTCCTTTGTTGTAAAATAAAAAAAGATAAAAAAATCACCACTCCGCTTAACTAAATACGTAACCATTATCCTTCCTCTAATGAGTCGCATCCACCTAACCTAACAACCCTCTACCCCTTACTCTCTGCTCCCTTATATAAAGTTCCTGGTATTCACTTATCCAGCCATCGATTGCGCCTTTTATCCTTTCACACTTTGTCTTTCAGTCTTTCATCCCTTCCGCTGGTAAACTGGAGCAGCCTTCGTCCGTCTATATTTCCTCCTGCCCATAACTTGAACTCTTTCGAGGGGAGAGTATCAGGACACCTCTCCTTTTGAAACTGACCTCTTCTAGCCTCTCATTCTTTTATTTTTATTTATTTATTTATGCTGGCGGAGCGTCTACCGGACTATTTTGTTTTTTGCTTTTGTTTCTTTGCCCTTGAGCCGTCTCTTTTGATGTAAAAAAATAATAGTATAAAACCCTTACCGCTATCCCACTATCCAGGAGTTATATCCATAGCATACCTGAATTCACTAATTATATTCGGCCCCTGCCCCTCCTTCTCCTTTCCACTAATTCCACCGTAACCACAAGAATCAGTTCCCCCTTTCCCCACGACGGGGTAACACACACACACACACACACACACACACACACACACACACACACACACACACACACACACACACACATCACACAGGCGCACTAATTATCCTCTTCGACCTCACTAATTACCGAGTGAGAACAAGGTACAATTTCGTCATTTTTCACACACACACACACACACACACACACACACACACACACACACACACACACACACGCGCGCACAGAAGCTAGCCGTCTATGAAAAAGGCTTCCTCCGGCAGACTTGCAGGGAGGGAGGCAGGGAGAGAGAGGGAGAGAGGGAGAGAGAGGGAGGCAAGAAGGCAGGCGAGCAGCAGCGGCCTCCCTCGCTTCGCTGGACTAAAATCAGATAAAAGAAAAGTTGAGTCCAGTTTGCAATGTTATTTACGGCAATAAACTTGGCCAAAGGGTAAGGGAGGAGAAGGAGGAGGAGGAGGAGGAGGAAGGAGAAGGAAGGAGAAGGAAGGAGAGGTCGCCCGTGCGTGTGTGTGTGTGTGTGTGTGTGTGTGTGTGTGTGTGCGGTAAGTTCAAACGGACTAATGTAATGAAATGCAGATATTCACAAAAGCAGTTACCGAGAGAGACAGAGAGAGAGAGAGAGAGAGAGAGAGAGAGAGAGACAGAATCACAGGTATATAAACATTTTACGGATCAAACTTTTTATTTCCACCGCACTAGTTCACTTTTCATCCCGCTTAAACATTCACTGACGAGGATGGACAGACAGGGAATGAGGAGGAAGAGAGGGAGTAAAAAAAAAAAAGTGGATATAAAAAATGGGAAACAAAAAAGAAGAGAGGAAAAAAGTGGGAAAAGAAGAAGGGAGAAGGAAGAGAAAAAAAACTATAAAAAGGGAAGAGGGAAACGGAGAAGGAAAGGAAGGGATGTAAGAAAGACAAGAGGGGAGAAGTGGGGAAGTAAACGGGGAGCAGAAGGAGGGTAGAGGGAAGAAGGGAGAGGGAAAGAAGAAGATTCAAAAGGGAAACAGAGATAAGGAACGAGGGTAAGGGATATAGGAAAACAGAAGAACAGGGATGAGAAACAAAGAAGAAGGGGAGAGGTGTGAAAAAAAGGGAAAAGAAAGGAGAAGAATGGAGAGGGAAAAATAAAGGAAAGGAAATAAGGATACTGAGATGAGGATGAAGAGAAACGAAGGAAAAGGGATGAGAGAAAAGAACAAGAACAGGATGAATGAACAGAAAATGGAGGGGATATGAGAAAAGAAAGGGGAGATGGAAACAGGGAGAAGGGATAGAGAAAAAGCAAGAGGGAAGAGAGAAATATTGATGCGGATATAGGAAAACGAAGGTAAGGGGTATAAGAAATAAGCAAGAACAGGAAAGGGAAACAGAAAATATGGAGAGATATGAGAAAATAAAATAAACAGAGGAGATGGAAGAGAAAAATGACGGAAAGGGAAGAAACAGAGATGGGGATAAAGGGAAATAATGGGAAAGGATATGGTAAACGAGCAAGGAGAGGATAGCCAGGGATTTGGATAGAAAGTAAAAGGAAAGGGAAGACTATTATAGAGAAGGAATTAGTGGTTTGGTAAGGAATGAAGAAAATAATGGGTTGGTAAGGAAAAATAGGGAAGTAAGGGAAGGGGCAGAAAACTTAAAATAGAACAGAGAGAGACTACAATGGAAGGAAAAGGGAAGATGGTGATAAAAGGAATTAAGTCTGAAATGAGGAAAAATAAAAAAAATGGAGGGAGAAAAGGAAGAAGAGAGAGAAAATGGAGGAAAAGAGAAATACATAAAAGAAGTGATGACTGAGACGTAGGAAATAAAGGTGGATAAAAAAAAGGGGAAAACAAAAGAGAAGTGAGGAAAAAAAGGCGAAAAGAAGAAGGGAGAAAGATGAGAGAAAAATTATAAAAAGGGAAGAGGGAAACAAAGATGGATATACAAGAGAAGGGAATGAGAAGAGAAAGACGAGGAAAAGAGAATACAAAAATAGGGAGACAAAGAAATATTAAAAGGGAGAAATGACTGGCAGTTAGGATATACGTAGGATACACAAAAGAAAACATAAAGAGAAAAAGAAGAGGGTGAAGATAAACTAGAAAAAAGAGGAGGAAAGTAGGAATATTGAAATGAAGGATTGAATGGGAGGGAGGAAATGAGTGGGATATTTATGAAAAGGGAACAGGAGGAGAAAGAGCAGAAGAGAAAATAAAAGAAAACATAAAGAGAAAAGGGAGGAGAAGATAAACTAGAAAAAAAGAGGGGGAAAGTAGGAATATAAAAATGAAGGACTGACTGGGAGGGAGGAAATGAGTGGGATATTTATGAAAAGGGAACAGGAGGAGAAAGAGCAGAAGGAGGAGGAGAGGAGAAACTATGAAAAGGGAGGGAAGGAGGAATACAGAAGTGGAGAAATGCCATGAAGGGAAGGAAATAGGTGGCGAGTGAATGAAAATGGCATAGGAGAAGAAAGAGGAAGAAGAGAAGAGGGAAACTAGAAACATGGGGAAAAAGAGAAATATAGAAAGAAAGAAATAACATAAAAGGGAGAAAATAAGTAGCGTATTAATGAATAGGGAATAAGAAGACAAAGAGAAGTAGAACGAAAAAACAAACTATAAAAAAGAAAAAAAAAGTTATAAAGAAAGAGGGAAATGACAGGGAGGCAGGAAGTAGGTAGAATATGCATGAAAAGGGAGAGGTGGAAAGGAGGGGAGGGGGAGGGAGGAGATATACATAAGTAGGAAGGGGAGGAAGAAGGGGAGGAAAGGTGGGTCATGGATCATTTGGCAGGGGAGAAAGGGGGGAGGAAAGGGGAGGGAAGGCAAGTAGAGGGGGAAAAAAGAGAGAGGTTGACCACTTACCTTATGAATGACTGGTTTAAAGGTAACAAATGAGGAAAGAAGGAAAAAAAAAAGAATAAGTTAAAATCGGAAATATAAAAAAAGCTTCATTTTCTTGCCTCACGAATAATTAGAGAAGACAAACAGAGAACAAAAGAAAGAAAGATACAATAAAGAAAGAAAGAAACGCAAGCAAATAAATGATTAAGGCAAACTTGATAATCGTACCTCATGGATGAATGGAGGAAACAAGGAGAAGAAATAAATGGATAAATAAGAAAGAATCGAGAGAAAAAATTACGGAAAGAAGGAAAGAAAGAAAGTAATAATGAGAAAATAAATGATAAATAGACAAACCTAATTACCTCACTTTATAGGTCATTAAATAGAAAAATTAAAGAATAAGTACAGACATGAGAAAGAAAGACAAAAAGAAATAAAACAAAAAAAAACAAATATTGAGCAAAAGACTCATTTTCTTACATTACGGAACACACACACACACACACACACACACACACACACACACACACACACACACACACACACACACACACGTGATATAATAAAAAAAAAAAAGATAAGTCACGGCATGAACTAAATTCTAACCCCCCCTATTTTTACTTTTTTTTTTTTTTTTTTTTTACTACTACGACAACTATCTCTCCATTTATTTCCAAGCAATACCATACCGTTTTTTCCCTCCCTCCATTAGTTCCCGGGTCTTGTCACGCCTCCATTACCGTAAATACAAAAAACAAAATCAAAAAGAAATAGTGTGATGTTATTTTTTGTATGTGTTTCTCGCTTTACTCTTTTTTTTTTTTTTTTTAGGTGGAGCAAATATATATATCACTCCCCTCCTTTCTCTCTCTCTCTCTCTCTCTCTCTCTCCTTCCCATTCCCTTACCCTCTTGTTCCTTCCTACACATCCTTATCCCTTTTCCTTTCCCCTTCCCTTCCTCTTCCCTTAACCCCTATCTTCCCTTTCCCCTTCCCTTCCCCTCTGCTCCATCCCTGCCCCTTCCTCTTACCCTCTAGCCCCTACCTTCCATTTCCCCTTCCCTATGCTCCTTCCCTTCCCCCATCCCCCCTCTCCTTCTATCCCTTTCTCTCTCTCTCTCATACATTCATCACGCATTTTACAGCCTCTGACTTGCCCCTCTTCGTGTAAATACAATCAAATATAAACAACAGCGTACAGAAGCTCCCTTGACGGACGGCTCTTCCTCTCCCTCCCTCGTGCACGCGCAGCCCACCAATCACACGCATCATGCCCCGGAGGACGACCAATCACGGGGGTCTTCGGGAAAAAAGGGGGAGGAGCTTATCCGTCAGGTTTGTGTGGATGAGATGTTTAGTGTGCGTGTTTAAGTATTCTGCAGTGTTGTTATTTGTGTGTGTGTGTGTGTGTGTGTGTGTGTGTGTGTGTGTTGAGATTTCGTATGCATGGTAGTTAGTAATAGTAACAAGAAGAAGAAGAAGAAGAAGAAGAAGAAGAAGAAGAAGAAGAAGAAGAAGAAGAAGAAGAAGAATGGCAATAATAATAATAATAGCTGACAAGAAGAATAAGAGTATGAATAAAAACAAACAACAACAACAACTAATGAAAGAAAATATCACCATACACACCCCGCTTATATATACTGACGCCAGACCAACACCACCCTCATACACCATCAGGCAGGAGGCCACCAGCACACCCATCCCTCCTACCTCATACCTCAGCACATTCGCGGCGCCACTGACCACACAACCAACGACCCCTCGCATGCTCCTTCATCGCGGGCCACAGGGAAACATGACGCCACTAGAGATACGCTGTGGCGTTCTAACATGTTTGATACGGGGGTAAGGTCGTATTCTTAAACACTCCGGCGCCCCAGCACACGTATTTGACAAGGCTTTCGTAGGAGTGTCGGGCATTTCCAGGGGTAATATGTTGACCCTAGTGGTAGTTTGACCCTCCTTCTGTGGCATGAACCTACAAAAACACTCATTAGAACCCGACTGATCTCATTTTTGGCCTTTGGAAATAGTTGATGTGAGAGTCGGAACTGTCTAAGAATACCAACCTAAGAGATTACATAAACAGTGGCGTTCTTACACACTTATTCTCAATTAGTTCATTCCCTACCCGTTACGAAATCCACCTTTTTTCCCCTATAGGTCATTAGTCATATATATACAGCAACGACCCAACATATATCCCTTCCCATACTGGCTAAAACGCAAACAGGAGGGAATAAATAATACATACAAATGGTCTTACACGCTGATCCCCTTGTTGCTCTAATATTCCCGTGATAGCAATGGAGCAAAGTGTTACGTTCTTGCTATTATTATTAAACTCATCCCTTTTTATATTTGTTTTATGTAACCGTGCTGTCATTGGGCGCCGAGTGACGTCAGAGCGGCTATTACATTTGTTTACGAAGGCGATTAAGACGAAAAAAGAGAGCGTTCGCCATTAAGGGTGAGAGTGCAAGGGAAGGGGTGATAGGTAATCTCTCTCTCTCTCTCTCTCTCATTTTTCCTTCTTTCTTTCATTCCTACTTTTTTTTCCTTCCCTCCTTCATTCATTCATTCCATATTTCCTCCTTCCTTCTTTTCCTTTATCTCCTTCCTTCTCTCTCTCTCATTTTTCCATATGTCTTTCATTCCTACATTTTTCCTTTTTTTTTCTTCCCTCCTTCATTCTTTCCTCCTTCTCTCTCTCTCTCTCCCCCTCAGTAAGTGCTTCCTTCCTTTTATTAACTGTCTTTTTATCTTTAATTTTACCCTTATCTTCTTTCCTTTCATACCTTTTTGTTTTTACTACTTCCTCTATCTCATTTTTCTCCTCCTTTTTCGTCCTCCTTTTTCTCTTTCTTTTTCCTCCAGCGCGCATCATCACCTCAATGAAGAAACTTTGTCCATGTCCGAGAGAGAGAGAGAGAGAGAGAGAGAGAGAGAGAGAGAGAGAGAGAGAGAGAGAGAAGTGGTGGTGATGGTGGTTACGATTTGGACGAAGTGGTTAAGGCCATTATCGTTAGCACCAACACCATCACCATCACCATCACCATCACCACCACCACCACCACCACCACCTCTCTCACCTCTAAAACAACAACCTTTCGAACACACTCTCTCTCTCTCTCTCTCTCAGCACCCCCTTTCCCACCTACACACACAAAGAGAAAACAAAACAGAAATAAAATATGATTACAAGAGAACAATTACACAAAGAATAATAGGAGGAAGTTAACAGAAGAAGATCGAAGAAAAATTGCCGTAAAAATAAAGAGAAGGAACGAAGAAAACAAAGTGATACAATAATAAGCGATAATGAAGAAAAATAAGACAGTAAGGAGGAGGAACGAAAGGAGAAGGATATTAAGAGGAGACTAGAATGACTCGATAATTAGAGGGCATTAAGAGAAGAGAGATAACGCACAACAGCAGCAAGAGAGAGAAAGAAAAGAACAAGGAGAATGTTAACCTAAAGTGATGAGGAAGAAAGGAAATTAAAAAAGATATCGCACTACAGCAGGAAGAGAGAGAGAGAGAGAGAGAGAGAGAGAGAGAGAGAGAGAGAGAGAGAGAGAGAGAGAGAAAAGAGCAAAGAGAATATGAACCTAAAGTGATGAGGAAGGAAGGAAATTAAATTAGTCCCCCATGTAACAAAAAAAAATATTAAGCTTTTGAAAACGACGGCATGTAAACTGACAGATAATTAGAAGTACATAATAAAGACGTACGCATGACACACACACACACACACACACACACACACACACACACACACACACAACAAAACCATCCGCTTGACGAACCAATCACACACACACACACACACACACACACACACACACACACACACACACACACACACACACACACACACACACACACACACACACACACACACACACACCTCACCCACCTTTTAGCGAGGCCACCGTAAGCAGGAGTCGAACTATTGAGGTCATATCGCTCAGTGCCATCTTTCAACCCCGATATAATAACTTGTCCAGGCTGGAGGAGGTTGGTTGGCGCGGTTTGGCCCTCACTCTGGCTCGCTGGCACGGCACCCTCCTCCAGGCACACGCACATACGCACGCACACGCTGGCACTGATAACTAACGCGTCTTTAGTGCCGCTTTAAGGAGGTCTGAGGGTGAAGGTGTGAATGAGGCGACTTGTTAGGGCAGGTGAGGTGAGGTGAGCTTAGTTAATTAGTGTTTTAAATTAAGCCGTCCACTGGTATTGTTTTTTTGTTGGTTTGATGATATTGATGGCACTGTTTGGCACTAGCACCATGGTTGTTGTTGTTGTTCTTATTGTTTTTCTGTTGTCGTTGTTGTTGTTTTTCGATCGTGTGCGTGTGTGTGTGTGTTTGTTTGTTTGGATTTTCACTGCACTTTTATACCTGTTTTTTTTCACTGTTAATGTCACTTGTTGTCTCTCACTGATATTGTTGTTGTTGCTTTTTTTGTCACTTAAATGTCACTGTTATTGTTCTTGTTGTTGTTCTTTTTCACTGTTAAATCTCACTGTTACTGTTGTTGCTATTGTTGTTCTTTTTATTTTATTTTTCGTCTCCACAGCAAAAAGTTCTACGGTGAAGTTATCGTTTGTTTACACTGCTGAACGAAATAAAAGACACGTTGTTGTTGTTGTTGTTGTTGTTGTTGTTGTTAGTGGTCGTAGTGGAGGTGGTGAAAAAGTTGTGTGACGATCCAGTTCTGTGCTTCATCACGACTCCCTCTCTCTCTCTCTCTCTCTCTCTCTCTCTGGCACTACCCCGCGATACACACTCTTTTTTCCGTCCACATCAAAAAAACGCCGCGAATATTAAACAATTTTTCGCCGATGGAGGAACAAAAAAAATAATAAAATAAATATGAGGCTTCTTTTCCGCGAGAGATTCTTATTAATATACGTGGAATTTTTTTTTTTTTTTTTTTTAATAATGAAAAGCGACGGAAAAAATATTATGATGTCACCGAGTTAATAAAGATCACCGCTATTCTTATTACCATTATTATTGTTATTATTATTATGAGGGAGGGAGAGAGAGGGAGGGAGAGAGGGAAGTGGGAGGGCGTGGTGGCGGCGTGGACCGGCAAGTGAGAGTGAGCGAGTGAGAGAGAGAGAGAGAGGGAGTGAGAGTGAGAGAGACGAGCGCAGTGTTACCTCCCACAGCCACGGCTCGGGCACTACTGACACTCTCTCTCTCTCTCTGGCATCCATCCTTCCCTCCAAAACTCTCATCCCTCACGACTTACTCTCCCTCTCCTCTCCCTCCCTCCCTACCCTCTCTCTCTCTCTCTCTCTCTCTCTCTCTCTCTCTCTCTCTCTCCTATCTTTTCTCCTTCCTTCTATTCCTCTCCTTCCCTCATTCCTTCCTTCCTTTCCTCCTCTCTTCCATTCCTCTCCTCTCACCCATCTTTCTTTCCTCCTCCTTCTCTCTTTCCCCTCTTCGTCCCCTCTACCTTTCCTCCATTCTTTCTACCCTTTCTTTCTCCCTCTCTCCTACTCCCTGTTTTCCCTTCTTCCTTGCCTCCCTTCCTCCCTCCTCTGTAACCCTTCCCTCTTTCTTCCTTACTTCGCTTCCTTTTCCCATTCCTCCCTTCTTCCCATCTTACGCTCCTTTCCTCCTCCTCCTCCTCCTCCACTCTGTCTTCTTCCGTCCTCTCCTCCTTCCCTCCCTCCCTCCTTCCGTCGCTCTCTTCCTCTTAACGACGTATCATGCTCTCCCTTTTTTTTCCTTCCCTTTGAGAGAGAGAGAGAGAGAGAGAGAGAGAGAGAGAGAGAGAGAGAGAGAGAGAGAGAGAGAGAGAGAGAGAGAGAGAGAGAGAGAGAGAGAGAGAGAGAGAGAGAGAGAGAGAGAGAGAGAGAGAGAGAGAGAGTTCTAATATTAAGACATCGTAACTGAGAGAAAGAAAAGAACGTAATTACTGAGTGGTGAAAAGAAACTAAAAAGAAAATGTTAGAGAAAAAGAAGTAAAGTGATCGAAGGAAAGCAGAAGGAGGAGGAGGAGGAGGAGGAGGAGGGGGAGGAGGAGGAGGGGAGGAGGGCTATGTGAATCCGTAATGGAGGAGGAGGAAGGAGGGAGGAGGAAAGTGGAAAGACATGATGACGGAAGGAAAGTGAGGAGGAAGAAGAAGAGGGAAGGAAGAAAAAAGGAGGAGGAAGGGGGGGAGGAGGAGGAGGAAGAAGAAGAAGAGGGAAGGAAGAAAAAAGGAGGAGGAGGGGGGGAGGAGGAGGAGGAAGAAGAAGAGGGAAGGAAGAAAAAAGGAGGAGGAGGGGGGGGAGGTGGAGGAGGAAGAAGAAGAGGAAAGGCAAACACAGAGGAGGGAAAAAACTAACAAAAAGGTCAAAAGATGAGGAAGGATGAGGGAGAGAAGAAGGCTTGAATGGAGGAAAGGAGAGAAAGAGGAAATGAAGCAGAAGGAGGAAGAGGAAGAGGAGGAGGAGAAATGGGAAGGGAGATGACGTGAGAAAAGGCATGGAAAGGCAGAGGAAATGTAAGTTAAGATGAGGAAGAGGAGAGGAGGAGGAGGAGGAGGAGGAGGTAGAGAGAAAGACAATATGTGGGCCGGAAGTAGTTAACATGAATGGAGGAAAGAGTAAATTTAGAGAGAGAGAGAGAGAGAGAGAGAGAGAGAGAGAGAGAGAGAGAGAGAGAGAGAGAGAGAGAGAGAGAGAGAGAGCATGCATCCACCTTTCTTAAATAGGTTTTCCTCACGAAACACACACACACACACACACACACACACACACACACACACATTAAGAACGGAAGTGGCTGTATAGTAAAGCGGTGTATGTTTGGCGGCGTCCATGTGTGTGTGTGTGTGTGTGTGTGTGTGTGTGTGTGTGTGTGTGTGTGCGTGTGGCCTTCCCTCCACCATGAATACCATGAATAGCGGCGCCTCGTCCCCAATGCATTTTCTATCATGCGGACAAGTAGTCATGCATTTATACATGGCTGATAAGGGAGACACTGGTGGACGGATGGATGGATGGATGCATAGATAGATAGATAGATAGATAGATAGATAGATAGATAGATAGATAGATAGATAGATTGATTGATTGATTGATTGACTGATAGATAGATAGATAGACTGATTGGTAAATAGATAGATAGATAGATTGATATGCATTGATAGATACACAAATATATAGAGAGAAAGATACATGGCTAAAACTGATAGAAAGATAAGGATAAACAGATAGAGAGATAGACAGATAGGTAAAGGATATATAGACTGACAGATATATAGACAAACAGATGGAAAGAGAGAAAGGAAGATTCGGAGGAAGAGGAAGTAAAAGAGAAAGACAAGGAAAAAAAGGAGAAAAAAGAGAAAGAAGAATAACAGAGACCGAAAAAGAGGGACAAAAATAATTAGCGTCCCTTTGCCATTTCGTACGCACCTCTCCAATCAGTATCCACCTGCCTCCCAACCTTCCGTATCTCCCTACTTTCTCACCCATTAATTAGTCTTCCCATTCACCTCATCCATCCACATATTCTCACAGACCTCACCCCCCTAACCCACTAACCAGTCATCCACCTCCGACCCATATCATGTAAACAAAAATATCCTACTCTGGAAAACGCAACTGATGTGACATAAAAATAAGGTGCTTCAAAAATATTATAAAAAAAAAACAAGTAACCTTTGCCGTGGAAAAAGTTAATTCATGTAAGAACGTGAGGTCAGTTCTTTTTTTTTTTTAGGGGAGTCTTTTTTTTTTTTGCAGGTTTAAAAATACTAATTAGAAAAGTGCGTAGCAAACATACCATAAATAGACACAGAGGACGAGATACATAAATGGATAGACATATGAATAGATAAATAGACAGATAGATCGATGAGTAGAATGAAGGAAATAAATAAAGAAAGAAAGAAAGAAAGGAGAAGGAAATAAACAAAAAGAGAAAAATGAGAAAATAAACAAAAATGAAATACAGAGAGAGAGAGAGAGAGAGAGAGAGAGAGAGAGAGAGAGAGAGAGAGAGAGAGAGAGAGAGAGAGAGAGAGAGAGAGAGAGAGAGACGGTGGAAAAGGGCCGCTAAAAACACACAGAAGATGGATAGACAAATATGTAGACACACACACACACACACACACACACACACACACACACACAAACACACACACCCCCTCCCACCCCCCTTTGTCTACACCGTACACGGGGATATAATATTAATTAAATTTCAGAGAGAAGTGCTGTAGTTAATTCTGTAGAAAGGAGAGCACCAGAGGAGGAGGAGGAGGAGGAGGAAAGAGGAGGAAAGGAAGCTAGGAATATTGGGTAAAAGTATGTGTTTAAAATCCTGTTTTATAGTCTGCATGTTCAACCGTATTTTGGCCCAAGAATGAGGAGGAGAATTGGCCGGGGAGGGAGAGAGAGAGGGAGGAAGGGAGAAGGAGGAGAGGAAAGGAATAAGGAAGAAGGGAAGGGGAGCGGCGGGAGACTGTTCGAGAGAGAGAGAGAGAGAGAGAGAGAGAGAGAGAGAGAGAGAGAGAGAGAGAGAGAGAGAGAGAGAGAGAGAGAGAGAGAGAGAGAGAGAGAGAGAGAGAGAGAGAGAGAGAGAGAGAGAGAGAGAGAGAGAGAGAGAGAGAGAAAGAAGGAATGCAATAACAGGAGGAGCAGAAAAAGGGATGAGGGAAGGAAAGTGGGAGAGGGAAGGAATAAAAGAAACGGTGAGAAAGGAAGGAAAGATAGAAAGGAAGGAGGGAAGAATTAGAGTCTGGAAAAAAGAGAAAAGAAAGAATACCAAAGATTGAAGGAGGAAGGAAGAAGGGAAGGAAAGCTAAGAAGAAAGGGAGAAAGTTGGAGAAAAGAAAGAAAAAAAGATGAAAAGGGAGACTGGAAAAGGGATAAAATAAGGAAGAGAAGGAGAGGAGAGAAAGGAGACAAGGAAGAGAAGGAAAGATTGAAAAAGGCAAGGGGAGAAAAAGGGAAGATAGAAAGGAAAAGAGAAAGAGAATGAAAGAGTGAGAGGTGAAGGAAAATGATAAAAGGAAGAGAAGGAGAGGAAGAACGAAGGAGGGAGTGAGAGGGAGCGTCAAAGAGGGAAAGGAGAGGAGGAAAAGGCGGAATAAATAAAGGAAGGAGAGAGAGGAAATTTGCTCGCTGAAAAGTGGGAACAAGAAGCAATATACACGAAATGAGAGAGAGAGAGAGAGAGAGAGAGAGAGAGAGAGAGAGAGAGAGAGAGAGAGAGAGAGAGAGAGAGAGAGAGAGAGAGAGAGAGAGAGAGAGAGAGAGAGAGAGAGAGAGAGAGAGAGAGAGAGAGAGAGAGAGAGAGAGAGAGAGAGAGAGAAAGTGTGTACCGACATCAAAGAAAGAAAGGTATCAAGTATTAGCCAAACTGTCAATAAAGTGTGTGTGTGCGTGTGTGTGTGTGTGTGTGTGTGTGTGTGTGCACGGTCCTATCACACGTCACTCCTAAAACAGTCTACTACAAAGGCCCCTGAACACACACACACACACACACACACACACACATACAGAGAGAGAGAGAGAGAGAGAGAGAGAGAGAGAGAGAGAGAGAGAGAGAGAGAGAGAGAGAGAGAGAGAGAGAGAGAGAGAGAGAGAGAGAGAGAGAGAGAGAGAGAGAGAGAGAGAGAGAGAGAGAGAGAGACTTTACCATTTACGATTCAGTTTACCCTTAAGTGCACATGTGGAGGAGAGGAAGAGGAGGAGGAGGAGGAGGTGGAGATGCAACAGGAGAATAGGAAGACAAAA
The DNA here is from genome assembly GCF_024679095.1 of Eriocheir sinensis. Taxonomy (NCBI): domain Eukaryota; kingdom Metazoa; phylum Arthropoda; class Malacostraca; order Decapoda; family Varunidae; genus Eriocheir; species Eriocheir sinensis. The sequence continues at coordinate 12,041,733 of NC_066547.1, forward strand.
AGGAAGAAGAGAAATAGAGGGAAAAAGAGAGGAAGTAACAGGAATATAGAAGTATAGGATGAAGGAGGAGGAGGAGGAGGAAAAGAAGGAAGAGAAGGAAGAGAACAGGGAGGAGACTTAAGCAGGAGTTAAAAAAAAGTATATCAAAGAGCCTAAATCTCCTCATCTCTCCCTTGACACCCTCCTCCTCCATCTCCACCTCCTCCTCCTCCTCCTCCTCCCCCTCCTCCTCCCCGCGGCCACAAATCGAGGGCGTCCCGGCGTGATCAAAAGTCGCCTCTCCGGTCATTAGACGCCTTCATTACCGCCGTCCGGATCACTGCTAATTAAAGACACTAATTAAAGACTGCCTCCACACGGGGATTGCTGAGGCACACACACACATACACACACACACACATACAGATGGTTATATGTTTCCCAGTACGTACTCACACACACACACACACACACACACACACAGATGTTCACTTTCATACGCGTTACGTTCATACATACATACATACATACATACATACACGTGGATTCCTTGAAGTCTCCTTAAGCTCAGAAATACGCACACACAAGCACACAAACACACGCACATATCTACTTGAACACACACACACACACACACACACACACACACACACACACACTGGCGCCTAGTCGGTATTATTTACTAAACATACGCACGCACGCACGCACAGACTGACACCTCCTAATCCTTTCACACACACACACACACACACACACACACACACACACACACACACACACACACACACACACACACACATACACACACACAAAAAAAAATTCCCCAACACTACCACCTCCACCACCACCACCACCAACAACAACAACAACAATACTAACAACGACAACACTAACAACAACTTCTCTACTTTCCTTAGGTGTTTGCAAGGCTGTTCGTATTTTTCTTTGGCGTGGCGCATGCAGACGTGAAGGGCGTGGAGAGCTGTAACATTAGACCTTCGTGGAGGCGTGGGGAAAGGAAAGAAAAGGAGAGGATTGGGAGAGAGAGAGAGAGAGAGAGAGAGAGAGAGAGAGAGAGAGAGAGAGAGAGAGAGAGAGAGAGAGAGAGAGAGAGAGAGAGAGAGAGAGAGAGAGAGCAAGGAAAGGAAAGGGGAGGAAGGGAAAGAAGGGAGAGAGTGAAAGGAGAAGGAAAGAAAGGATTGGGAGAGAGAGAGCAAGGAAAGGACAGGGGAAGACTGGAAAGAAGGGAGAGAGTGAAAGGAGAAGAAAAAGAAAGGATTGGTAATGAGAGAAAGGAAGGGAGAGGGAGGGAAGGGAGTAAAGGGAGTAAGGAGAAGAAAAGAAAGGATTGGTATTGAGAGAAAGGAAAGGAAAGGGGAAAAAGGGAAAGAAGGGAGAGAGTGAAAGGAGTGAGAAGAAGAAAAAGAAAGGATTGGTAATGAGAGAAAGGAAGGGAAAGGGAAGGAAGTGAAAAGAGGGGGAATGAAATGAAAAAGGATTGGCGGAGAGAAAGGAAAGGAAGAGAAAAGAAAGGGAGTGAAAGGAGTAGAAAGGAGAAGAAAAAGAAAGGCTTGGCAGTGAAAGGAAAGGAAAGTAAACGTAAGGAGGGGAATGAAGGGAGCAGGAAGAATAAGAAGAAAAGAAAGGATTGGCAGTGAAAAAGAAAGGAAGAGAAAGGGAATGAAGGGGGAGAAAGTGAAGGAAGTGGGAAGGAAAAGATAAAGAAAGGAAAAGAAAGATTGGTATTGAGAGAAAGGAAAAGATGGGGAATGAAGGGAGTGAAGGGAGTGGGAATGAAAAGAAGAAAGGAAGGGAAAGGGAATGAAGGGGGAGAGAGCGAAGAGATAGAGAAGAAAAAGATAAAGAAAAGATTGCCAGTGAGGGAAAGGAAAGGAAAGGGAATGAAGAGGGAGAGAGCGAAGAGATAGAGAAGAAAAAGATAAAGAAAGGATTGCCAGTGAGGGAAAGGAAAGGAAAGGGAATGAAGAGGGAGAAAGCGAAGGGAGGGAGAAGAAAAAGATAAAAAAAAGGATTACCAGTGAGGGAAAGGAAAGGGAAGGGAATGAAGAGGGAGAGAGCGAAGGGAGTGAGAAGAAAAGTAAAAGCTTGAGAGAGCAAGGAAATGAAAAGGAAAGAAGGGAGTGAAGGGAATGGGAAGAAAGAGAAAAAGAAAGGAAAAGGAATGAAGGGAGAAAAGAGAATGGGAAAAAGAAGAGAGGGAGTGAAAGAGAGAGGAGGGAAGGTGACGAATTAAAGATAAGTTGAGTGCATATATACGCTGTAACTGCACGTGGCCTCGGTGCTCATTTCCGTCACACTGGCCCTTGAGTCTGTGGAGTGTAAGACCTATCACCGCGGAACACAGTACTGGGTCGTATCATAAGACATTTCGCCGCCCAAGAACACATATTTGACAAGCCTTTCGTGGGAGTTGTGAGCATTTCTAGGAGTAGCTTAATGACCTTGGTGGTAGTCTGACCCTTCCTCTGTACCGTGAACCTGAAGAAACACTCATTAGAACCCGACTGACCCTCTCTTTGACCTTTAGAAATAGCTGATGTGAGAAGCGAATGTGTCTTACAATACCGACCAGTACAAGGGCAACCAACATCCGGACTACCACAGTGTACCTTCCCCTGGTTTCCCAAGGTACTGCCCGAAAGAGAGAGTGAAGAGTCGGGTAGTCTGCGCGCCGACTGCCAAAGCCGGGATCCGAACCCAAGCCCACGGATTCATAGATAGACATGCTAATTTGCTTCAAGTATACCACGGAAGCGCTGCATTAAGAAGAGAAAATGGGGGAGGGAGGGAAAGGAAAGGATGGAATGGGAGAGGAAGGGAGTGAAAGAAGGGAGACGAAGGGGGTGAAAAATATTGGAATGGGGAGAAAGGGAGTGTAAGGGAATGAAGGGGAAGATTGTGAAAATGAGTAGAAGGGAAGGGAGCAAGAGAGAGAGAGAGAGAGAGAGAGAGAGAGAGAGAGAGAGAGAGAGAGAGAGAGAGAGAGAGAGAGAGAGAGAGAGAGAGAGAGAGAGAGAGAGAGAGAGAGAGAGAGAGAGAGAGAGAGAGAGAGAGAGAGAGAGAGAGAGAGAGTAAGACTTGAAGAAAGACCAAGAAAGTGGAAGGAAGTGACAAAGAACGAGAAGGGAGCAGAAGGGAACGAAAAGAAGTGCAAGGGAGAGAAAGAGTGAAGGGAAAGATGAAGGGAACGGACGACATGTTACCCTCCTTTTCTTTCCTTCAAGACAAGAGAATCACAGTATCATTGTATATATTTTTTTCCTCAACATGTATAAATCTTTGAAGAGAAGAGAAAACTCGAGTTCGCGGGGGAAACAAAAAAAGAAAAGGGATATTAATATTTCACCTGCGGCTCCATCCACGTCTTCTTATATAAATGGATCAGGAGTGAAGCTTAATGGAAGGGAAGGGAAGGGAAGGGAAGGGATGGAAAGAAAAGAGATGGCATGAGACGGAATGGGAAGGGGGAGAGGAAAAACGGAAAAATAGGAGGAATGGGAATGGAAATGAAAGTATATGGAATGGAAGGATAGGGATAGGGAAGCGGATGGAATGTAAAAAGGAATGGAAGAGAAAAGAAGGGAAAGGGGGATGGTGGTAAGGGAAGGGAAGAAAAGGGACGGGAAGGGACGGGAAGGGAAGGGAAGGGAAGGGAAGGGAAGGGAAGGGAAGGGAAGGGAAGGGAAGGGAAATGAAATGGAAGAGAAGAGGTGGGATGGAATGGAAGGAGAAATGGGACAGAGGGAAATGAAAGAAAAGAGGATGGAAGGGAATGGGAATGAAAGTGAATGGAATAGAAAAGAAGGAGAAGAAAAGAAAGGAAGAGAATGAAAAGAGGAACTGAAGAGAATAGAAGGAAAGAGGGAAGGGAAGGGATGGAGAGGAAAGGAAGGAAGGGAAAAATGATAAAAGAAAGGGAAGGGAAGGGAAAAAATCGAAGGAAAGCGAATCGAAGAAAAAGAAGATAAGAAAACAACTGACATAAATGAAAAGGAAATAAAGGGAAAGGAAAAGATTCGACGAGAAGGAAAGAAAAATATTAAAAAAAGGAAAAAATCAAACCAGTAACTTCCTAAATAAGAAAATAAACTAATATATGTATGAGGGAAAGGTCAGAGCGAAAGAAGGAGATAAAAAGATGAAGAAAGAAAAGAAGAGGAGGAGGAGGAGGGAGAGTATAAGAGAGCACAGTGTTCCTTTCTTCCCCTCCGCGAAGGTTCGGCCCCCTGGCGGTGATTAGCGGAGTCTCCCCAAGGGCCAAGCCGGGCAGGGGGCGCGGGGCGAATGTTGACTCGGCCTGTCTTGTCTGGCGCGGGCACGAAGGAGGAGGAGGAGGAGGAGAAGGAGGAGGAGGAGGAGGTGAAGGCAGTGGTGAAGTAGAAGGAGGAGGACGAGAAGGAGGAGGAGGAGGAGAAGGAGGAGGAGGAGGAGGAGGAGGCGGTGAAGTAGAAGGAGGAGGACGAGGAGGAGGAGGAGAAGGAGGAGTGTGAAGAAAAAAGGATGAAGCGAAAGGAAGAGATGTGGGGGAATGATAGAAAGGGGTTAAGAACTAGGAGGAGGAGGAGGAGAAGGAGGAGGAGGAAGAAGAAGTGTTGCAAGCAGGTATACGTGGTCATAATGGCGGTGGTAATGGTCATGATGGAAGAGGCGGAACAGCATAAGGAGGAGGATAGAGAGAGAGAGAGAGAGAGAGAGAGAGGAGAGAGAGAGAGAGAGAGAGAGAGGAGGAGGAGGAGAGAGAGAGAGAGAGAGAGAGAGAGAGAGAGAGAGAGAGAGAGAGAGAGAGAGAGAGAGAGAGAGAGAGAGAGAGAGAGAGAGAGAGACAGAGAGAGAGAGAGAGAGAGGAGGAGGAGGAGGAGTAGGAGGAGGAGGAGGAGAGGGGGTGCAGGAGGAGAAAAGGGAAAGAAAAATTCAAAAGAGAGAGAGAGAGAGAGAGAGAGAGAGAGAGAGAGAGAGAGAGAGAGAGAGAGAGAGAGAGAGAGAGAGAGAGAGAGAGTACTAAAGAGTCAGGCGGCGTGCGTGTGAAAGGCCATGGCACAAAGGGCGAGGAGGAGGAGGAGGAGGAGGAGGAGGAGGAGGAGGAGGAGGAGTGTGGGGAAGAGAGGATGAAACGAAAGGAAGAAATGTGGGGGATGATAGAAAAGGGTTAAGAAATAGGAGGAGGAGGAGGAGGAGGAGGAGGAGGAGGAGGAGGAGGAGGAGGAGGCGTGTGAGTGAGTATATGAAACGCAGGGACATGAAGGAAAGAGGAAAGCAGATGCGGAAAAGGAGGAGGAGGAGGAGGAGGAGGAGGTGGTAAAGTGTCACAAGAAAAAGAGGAAGAGGAGGAGGAAGAGGAAGAGGAGAAATAAATAAAGAGTTGTTGTGTTGATAAGGATGCATGAAGGCGACGTGTGGGAAGAGGAAGAGGAAGAGGAAGGGGAAGAGGAAGGTGAAGAGGAAGAGGAAGAGGAAGGAGAAGAGGGTGAAGACGGGACATGGAGAGAGAAATATGTATGGAGAAGAAGAAGAAGAAGAACAAGAAGAACAAGAAGAACAAGATGAAAGACAGAAAGAAAACGAAAAACAAAAAAAGGAAAGGAGAAATAAATAGAAAAAAGAAACAAGCAAAAATAGGAGGAAGAGGAGGAGGAGGAGGAGGAGAAGAAAGAGGAGGTATCAAGAGGAGGGCGTGGCTGGAGGTAAAGAGGAGAGGTGAAGCCAGAAGGGAAAGAGAGACGACACACACACACACACACACACACACACACACACACACACACACACACACACACGGAGTAGCTCGAGGCTCACGTGTTTGTTCTATTTTTCTCTCCCCCTGTAACGCCCGTGGGTATGGAGGAGGAGATATAGGGAAGAGGAGGAGGAGGAGGAAGAGGAGGAGGAGGAGGAGGAACAGCTAATGATGCGCTAGTTTTAACGAAGATCAAACAAACGAGACACCCACAGGATTCATCATCATCATCATCATCATTATTATTGTCATCATCATCATCATCATCATCATCATCATCACCATCCAGATACGTATAATAAGTGAACGTATATAATAAAAAGATAGGCAATGAGTGATGAGATAAAATAGAAAATCACTTAACGTTATCAAAATCTACAACAAAGGCGTGTAATGCAAGTCGGACTCGAGTATAATAACAGGTAGGCTTCCAAGAGGCAACCTATGAAGAGAAGCAAATTTAACCCATGAGGAATCTGAGAACTAAGAGTGAAATAATCGAAATGAGAGCCACAGATGACGACTTGCAAATATATAAAGATTGGCTGGAATAGGAAGGCTGAGGGAATGGGAGATGAGCCTTGGGTCGTATTATTAGACATCTCGCTGCCCAAGAACACACATTTGACAAGGCTTTCGTAGGAGTTGTGAACATTCCCAGGGGTAGTTTTATGACCCTGGTGGTAGTGTGACCCTTCCTCTGTACCGTGAACCTGAAGAAACACTCGTTAGAATCCGACTGACCCTCTCTTTGACCTTTAGAAATAGCTGATGTAAGAAGCGCATGTCTTATAATACCAGCTAGTCACATTATGAGTTGGTCACATCGATACACACAACGCAACGACCCACTCCAAACTATAGCAAATAAGAGTAAGGAGTAAAAGTAAAAATCGCAAAAACTTGAAAACAGAGAGGATTGGCGCAGCTAGAGGGAAGGTCAGGGGGTGAGAGATAGGGACTCGCAGTATGTAGAGGTCAAAGGTCATAGTGTCACCGTGACCTACTCCACACTCCAATAACTTGTGGTGGGTGAGTGTTTCCATGGGTAGTGTTATGAGCCTGGTGATAGTTTGCGAGGGCTTCTTCTTTACCATGAGTGTGTGAAAGGGCTTAGAAATCTACATTGGATAAGGCTTTCGTAGAGGTTGTGGTGGGTGGGTGTTTCCATGGGTAGTGATACGAACCTTGTGATAGTTTGACAAGGCTTCTTCTTTACCATGAGTGTGTGAAAGGGCTTAGAAATCTACATTGGATAAGGCTTTCGTAGAGGTTGTGGTGGGTGGGTGTTTCCATGGGTAGTGTTATGAGCCTGGTGATAGTTTGCGAGGGCTTCTTCTTTACCATGAGTGTGTGAAAGGGCTTAGAAATCTACATTGGATAAGGCTTTCGTAGAGGTTGTGGTGGGTGGGTATTTCCATGGGTAGTTCCTATTGGTCAGTATTTTCAAACGCTTCCATTTCAACTGTTTCCAAAGGTCAACATGGAGATTAATCGAGCTCACCTGACTGGAGGGTGTTTTTTTTTTTGTGTGTGTGTGTGTGTTTTCCGTGTTCAAGGTTTGTAGCGAAGCTTTGCCTGAACTACCACCAGGGTCATAAAACTGTCCCCCATGGAAATGCCCACAACTCCTACAAAAGCCCTGCCAAATGTGCGTGTGCTTGGGTGCTGAAATGTTTAGGATTATGGCCCTAAGTTCTAATAAGAGATTTCGTGAGTATAGCGAAAAGAAAAAAGCAACTGTCTTCTTCCTTCCCTTGACAACTTGTACCCTTGTTAATTTGAGCTCGCTGGTTTGAGGTTGTGACTCGGGGTTATCAATTTTAAGACCGCGTGCCCATTCTGACGTTTCAACCCTCTTGCCCTGGCTCTTCACTTCGGTCTGAAAAAAAAAAAAGAGGAAGAAAAAGAAAAAGAAAAAGAAAAAGAAAAGGAAAAAGAAGAAGAAGAAGAAAGAATAATACTCATCTATTTACCCTTTTCCATATCAACCATTTCGTGTGTCCCTCTTTTCCGTCCACCTTCCCGTCTTTTTGTCTTCCTATTATCCTATTTTTATTCCTATCCTATCCTAGTACCTATTTCTTGACGCTCTAACCCACTGGACCACCTCGCCCCCTCGGAAACAGCAACCAAATATCAAGGGTAAATGAACGATGAAGTGAAAAGTGAAGGACGGTGGGTGTTGATGTTTTGTGTGTGTTTTCTGTGTCCCCTACGCGAGTCTTATACATCCAACCCTGCAAATTTATCAGGTTTTCTATTCGGCACCATTCACTAGACATATTTCCAGTACAGTTTCCTCAAATGTGTCACCTTCCATCTGATCACCTTAACCACTGTACAAGGAATCTACATAGTATTTGGTTTAGTTTGGAAGCTTACAAACCAGCAAGATAGAGATGTGGCACTGCATGGCTTGTATCTTAGGAGCAGCAAGTAGCGGGCTTTTTTTTCATTATTGTTTTTTTTTTTGTGTGTGTGTGCCTTTGAGCTGCCTTCGTTCCTGTATAAAAATAAAAAAAAACACTGTAACAACAACACTTAGGGAGACAAACTTACTTACCTGGAGAGACTGGACTGGGCGTATGGAGGTAATACAAGGTGAGAGCGAGGGGTGCACTGGAGGAAGGTATACACGTAGACGCTGTAGTAGGTGTATAGGGAAGAACCGCCGTCTGCAAAATAGGTGAATAATGGATCAGATAGAGAAAAGTTATGTGGGTACGTGAGGGGACAGTAGAAAGGGGAGACTGTTCCTTTTGTCATGGTTCCTTCCTAAGACAGACACAGACAGACACAGTAGATAAAAAGAGAGATTTACAGATATACTCGAATATACAGACATAAAAAAAACCATAAATACCATAATACAAGACTGTTCCTTAAGTCATGGTTCCTTCCTCAGACAGACACAGACAGACACAGTAGATAAAAAGAGAGATATTTACAGACATGCTCGAATATACAGACATAAAAAAAAACAATAAATACCATAATACAAGGATACTAAAACACAAAATGAACAAATAAATGCAGTAAAAATAGAAAATAAAAAGTCATACCTCATCTATTTTTTTCAGCCTATCTTCAATCCATTTGTTTACCTCTCAGTACGTCAGTAAATACTACAATACACTGCTACTAAAACTGAATAAGAAAATAAAATGAATGAATGGAATAAAAATAGATAATAAAGTCATACCTCGTCTGTCTGTTTCTCTACCTGTCAACCCACCTGCTTATATCTGAACATCAATTAATCCGCATCTTCTTCCCTTCCACCTTCCTGTCCCTCTGTCACCATATATCTCTTCCCTTGCCAATTAACCCGTCTCCATATCACCCGTTCCGTCTGTCCCCTTGTCTTTCTAATCTTTCATTTATTTACCTTGTTTTCATATCAGCCATTCCGTGTGTTTTCTTTCCATCTACCTCCTTGTCCCCTTCTCGGCCTATCCTCTCGCATGTTAGTTTATCTGTTTGTTTGTTTGCTCTCCACCATTTCGTGTCTTCATCTGTATGTCTGATTACCTTTCTTCCTTTCGTCTGCCTAAGTTATATTCGGTCTACCTGTCATTTCCTTTTCTTGTTCTATTAATCATTTCGTGTGCCTTTACCTGTCCGTCACATTACCTCTGTGTACCTGGTAATCAGTCTCCTCCTTTCGCCTACCTACGTGTCCCTTAGTCTACCTTTCCATTCTTATAAAAATATATTCACCTATTCCCCTATCAATCGTTCCATGTCTGCTCATCGATCTGTATACCTGCTAATTAGTCTCTTATTTTTGTCTGCCTAAGTTTCTTTCGGTATACCTGTCCTTTTCTTATATATGTACCTCATTCCTCATCAACCATTTCGTGCATCTATATCTGCCCGGCTGCTCACCGTTCTGTAAACCTGCTAATTGGTCTCATATTTTCGCCTGTCTAAGTTTCTCTCCGTATACCTGTCCTTTCGTTTATGTATTCACCTGTACTCTTATCAATTGTCCCGTGTGTCTGCCTGCTTGAAGTATCCATTCTGAAGTAGAAAGTATTATGAATTCATATAAACCATGATAGTAAATTATAATATATAATGATTCGGATCTGACGAAAGTACAGCATTTCCATGAAACAATAATTCAGTCCTGTTATCACGTGTAATCTATCCCTCCCAACGTAGCTCCTGTCGCCTACCAAGTCCACCGACTCTTGCTCCTTCACTCCTCCCCTTCCCAACACCCTCCTGCTTTTCACCCCGAGGCCCCGCTCTGCCTCCTCCTGTAGCAACATCTCTCATATTATTGCGTCAGTGGGAGAGTTCTACCGTTCTCAGATTCACCGTCAGGCAGAAGGTGGTCACAGCAATTGTTATCATAGGCAATGACAAGGTTATAAGGCTTGTTATCCTGGCCGTCGGAAAATATCATATGGTTCGTGAGGGTTGTCGAGTCACGATAACAAACCGTGTGTTTCATGTGAATAAAATACGAATATATTGTGGAATATAAGTCATAGTCTTGATATAGTCACCAAACGCTTTTGCACTGTCAGGCGGGACATGGCTTACATACCACCAGCGACCCTACACAGAAGCAGCAATAATAACCGCGTTCGATTCGTCCCAGCAACTGACCGAAGCAAACCTGGTGAAGCTTCATACTCATCAGTGTTACCATGTCCAGAGAGCACCACACCTCCTCGCGGGTGGCTGAGGTGTTTCTGTTCCATGACTTGTGTCCGCCACTGTATCTGCTTATGAGTCTATCTGGTTTCCTGTCAGCGTGATAAGACTCCCTCACTACCTGGCTACCTGTGTATCTATCCCCCTTATCTGATGGTTTGTTTGTCTCTGTTTTGTCTCGTCTCGTTATCCGTCTGTCTGCCTGTCTCTCTCCTCCTTCTCTCCCCCCCCCCCCTCTCTCTCTCTCTCTCTCTCTCTCTCTCTGTCGGCACACATGTCACCTAAATCTTAAACTCTGCCACTTCCCTCCAGACAACGATGAGAGAGAGAGAGAGAGAGAGAGAGAGAGAGAGAGAGAGAGAGAGAGAGAGAGAGAATGACATGGAGGGGCGACAAGAGACAGAGCCAGGAGGAGAAAGAGAACGACAAGGAGGAGGAAGAGAAGGAGGAGGAAGAGGATGAGGAGGAGGAGGAGGAGAGCCATCTTCGTAGCTTTAACGGGCGTGCGATCAGCCACTTTTCTTCCACTTCCTCTTCCTCCTCCTCCTCGTTCTCCTTCACCATTAATGACTCCGACAACCTGAGTTCCACCTGTCCACTCGTGACGCCCAATTATCGGCTACCTGTCGTGAGAGAGAGAGAGAGAGAGAGAGAGAGAGAGAGAGAGAGAGAGAGAGAGAGAGAGAGAGAGAGAGAGAGAGAGAGAGAGAGAGAGAGAGAAAGGTGATATGGGAAGAGGGAAGAGGAAGGATCCTGTTGAGGGAATTATTTACATTCCAATAGTAGTAGTTTTAGTGGTAGTAGAAGTAGTAGTAGTAGTAGTAGTAGTAGTAGTAGGTGTTGTTGTTGTTGTTGTCGTGTTTAACATTTTAATACGTGCACGCAGGGAATAGATGAAAAATATTAAATAGATCAAACATATACAAAAGATAAATAAGAAATAAATTGATAAAAATAAATAAATAAACATAATAATTAACTTAAATGATTACATGGATAGATAGAGTGATGCATATATTGACAGACAGAGATAGATGGATGGCTACAATAGATAAATAAGTAAATAGATAGACAGATAGATAAACACTAATAAATACATAAACACAATGATAAACAAATAAACAAACTAACAAATAAACATAAATGCAACAAGATACCAAAAATTATAGTAAAAAAAGGAAAACTTAAAATAAATCCCATCAACAAAACTTGCATATCATATAAAGAGAAACTGGGGATCGTTTAAACTACGTAAGAAAAACGCAATCATATAATCATTACACTTTTGTTACCAAGATGCTTTAATTAAGAATACAGGTGAAAGCCATGTTACACTCCCTTCCTTTCCTATCCCTTCCCTTCCCTTCCCTTCGCTTCCTTCCTGATTACACCATCTGGAGGCACGCCTGAATTCTAATCTCTCTCTCTCTCTCTCTCTGAAGTGTGTGTGTGTGTGTGTGTGTGTGTGTAGAAAACTGTGGTTAGGCCTATTATATTTCTTATCCACGTGAACTATAGTACTATTTTTGTTCGTTAGTGTGATTTTTTGTTTATTAATTGTGTCCCTGTTTCAATATCACCTCATTGAATTTGAACTCCCCGAGAATTGCAATACTGTACTGTACTGTATTTTCACTAACAACTATCTCTTCGAGTCGTCATCTATAGAACTATCTGCTTCACCCCTATTCCGTGCACACCTCGTCTCACTCCCGAGCAAGTCAACCAAATAACGTGTTTTCCTAATGAAACATGTCAGTTATCTATTACAGTCTAACGAACCCGAATTAGACATAATAAAACACAAGTAAATATGTTATAAAAGCTTACGACTGGCAAATAGCCCCAATAAATCCTGCCATAAGTACATAATTGCTCACATCCATTCCTAACAACATTTCATGAATAACACGGTATCACTCTGCATGAAGTCCCCTCATTAAGCCTTTCAGCTCATTATGTCCTTCATTATTGCTGTTCTGAATACAAATCGGTAAACTTTGACTACATTGCATTACCTGTTGTCTACACTACTTATAAAACCGTAAATAGCAATCTGGGCGAAGCCGTAAAGTGGTCATGCAGGATTTATTGTAATAGCCTACTCTACCCACTCTACCGCGTTAGGCTCATCATTTGTAGAATCTCATCACTTCCCTCATCCATAGCTCTGACCTCTCTCATTGTTGTTTAAGGATTGATTCCCATATTGCTGCTCTCTTATTCTTTCCTTTAAGTACGCAGAAAACGGAGGTGTGATTCGTGTTCCGGTAATATTTCCGCCCACTTCTGTACAGGTCGTTCGATAGTCCGTCGCATGTGCGTGTGAAACAACACATGGAAAGCAGGTCGAGAAGTTGTCTACTGGCCAGCAGGAAAAGATTCTTGAACTAAAACGCGAACAGTTGAAGCTTTGCAAAAGTGTATGCTGACCAATGTAGACGGTAACCTACTTTTAGGCAGACACGAAGATTCAAAACTCGGCAGCCTACTCTTTTGACACGAAGATTAATAACTCGGTAGCCTACACTTATACACGAAGATTGATAACTCGATAGCCTACTCCTCGACAGACACGAAGATTGGTAACTCGGCAGCGTACTCAGAGAGACACAAAGATTGGTGGTAATTTTTTTTTTCTTTTTTTTTTTTACGTCTTGGCCTATTGCGCCGGTAGGCTTCTTCCCGGTGGATCCTGATGGTCGGTCCAAGGCTTCTTCCCGGTGGGGTCTGATGGTCGGCCCAGCCCGTTCTGGCGCAGGCGAGTGTTTATAGTGGCGCCATCTTGCATTGGCTCATGCTGCCCTCCCGGAGCTCATCTTTAATCCTAGAATCTAAAGTCTGGGTTGATAGGTGGTCTTCTGGACAGCATGTGGGTAGTTTTAAGCCACTCGACGGCGGCTGAAAAATCCCAGCTTGGTGGCACCGGTCGGGGATTGAACTCGCGTCCTCCTGAACGCGGGGCCGTCTCGCTATCTGTTCAGCCACCGCCTCCCCAAAGACAGGCAGGAAGATTATTAACTTGGTAGCCTACTCTTAAGACAAAGATAAGCAACTTGATAGCCTACTTTTGACAGACACGAAGATCAGAAACTTGGTATTCTCAAACCTATAAAAAAATTAAAAAGTGGTGTTTTACGATCATGGCGGCCGTTTGATGTAGTTTCATTTAGGTTTAAGAGCAGACTCCTTTAGCTTGACTACAGGATCTGCGTGGTCTGAATATCCATGTAAATCTCTGACTTCGTTTCACGGATAACCTAGTTTTGAATCGTGCCAGTTTGTGTGATATGTATTCTCTCTCTCTCTCTCTCTCTCTCTCTCTCTCTCTCTCTCTCTCTCTCTCTCTCTCTCCATCATGCAATCTCTCCTCTTTCCACTATTTTCCGCCGTTTTACTTATATTATCTCCATAAATTTGAAAATATAAAGGAAATCTCGTAAACCTGATAACGTACTCACAATAAGAGAGAGAGAGAGAGAGAGAGAGAGGTGGAAAGTCAGCTGATCATTTATTTACACCCCACCAACTCTCTCTCTCTCTCTCTCTCTCTGAACCGCCAGATTACATTATTAGAGTCTAGCTTAATTATAAACGGCCTGAAATCTCTTAAATCTCTTATATAAGCAAACAACAACACTTGGGTCACGTGGTACGCAGATACGAAACACACAAGCACACACATAAACACATTTCCGTAATATTATAAAAGGCAACGATTGATTCCTGGGACACTTTTTAACACTTTAGAGATTAGAATAATTAACGAGAAACCTACCTTACATTCCCTAGCCACCTTGACCACGGGAAAGGTTCACAAGACACTACCCTCTCGAACTGTAAATGAACGACTGAAGCGAATCTGCGTCCGGCGAATTCACTCTCTATAGAATGTTGGATGCTCGTATGATTAAAAATGTCTGTTTATTAAAAATTGGCGTTACTTCCTTCTCATAATATTTTTTTAATCACGTGTTTGCAGCGTTATTTGTTAAGTGTAATTCGTTCTCCCTGATATTTTGTAGTGTAGAAATTCGGTGATGTTCGTATGATTCAAGATGTTTGTTTATTAAAATTGGTTATTCTTCTTACCCACATCTTTATTTAATCACATGTTAACACTACTATATATAAGGTGTAAAGTGTTTCCACCCATACCGTGTTTAATCTACTATAATTATAGAAACAAATTTTTTTTATTGTCTACGATACCATATTACGCGTTTTAGCTTGATCTGTTACCTTTCTTACACTTAGCATAATTGTTTTTATTCATTTGTTTGTTTTATTATTTACTGTAGAAATTTATCGCCTGCATCGACTACCGGTAAACCAAAACAAAAACAAAGATAGCATATTACAGCCGACAATCACTATAAGAGTAGGCTATGAATCACTGTTCCTAGAAAGTCCAGCAGGGCTATTATATTAACTCGCTTAACCGGACTAATAAACCCTTAGATAGGTAGGTAATAACACGAGCCCGGCTTATGTACACACAACTAAGGACAATGTAAGCTCTGTAATACCAGCGGCTGTATGTACGGTGAAGAGGAACTCGGGAAGGACTAACTTGTGTCTCGACTGACAGAGAGAGAGAGAGAGAGAGAGAGAGAGAGAGAGAGAGAACGATAGCAAAAAAAAAAACTATAAAAACGAAGACCTAAAAAAAATAATAAACAAAAGAATTAAAAGTCATCTCCGTTAAAATTTTAATAGAAACTGATTAAAGTCTCCCCTCTCTCTCTCACCTGGGTCGATTCACTGGTGCATCTCTCTCTCTCTCTCACACACACACACACACACACACACTTAAGGCATTCTACGGTACAATGCATATGCCATCTCTACCATAATCTCCTTTTTCTATTATTCCTATACATTCAATGACGTGTTATTTATTTATCCTTCTACAAGCTCGCCATCTTCTCCATCGCCTCCTTTTTTTTATTTTTTTTTATTTAGTGACGTTTTTTCATCCTTCTACAAGCTTGCCATCTTCACCATCATCTCCTTCTTTCTCTTTTCTGTATTTAATGACTTGTTTTTCAGCCTTTTACAAGCTTGCCATCTTTCCCATCACTTCCTTCCTTCTCCTTTCTATATTAATAACGTTCTTCGTTCTTCACCTTCCACAAGCTTGCCATCTTCACCATCACCCTTTTCTTTCTCATTTATTTATTAACTTTTCTTCAGCCTTCTACAGCCTTGCCATCTCTCATCATCACCTTTCTCTTTTTTAGATTTAAAGACGTGTTAAAATTCTTCAGCCTTCTACAAGCTTGTCATCTTCACCATCACCTTCTTCTTTCTCCTTTATTTATTAACTTTTCTTCAGCCTTCTACAAGCTTGCCATTTTTCATCATCTTCTTTCTCTTTGTTTATTTAAAGATGTGTTAAAATTCTTCAGCCTTCTACAAGCTACCACCTTCTTTCTCCTTTCTATATTTAATGACTTGTTTTTCAGCCTTCAACAACACTCCTTTGCTCAGTGTTGCTTCCTTCATCTTCACCATCACTTCCTTTTTCCTTTCTCTATTCAATGGCGTTCTTCAACCTTCAGCAACACTCCCCTGCTCAGTGTTGCTCCTTCCGTCACCTCGCCTCCGTCAACACCAGCCTCTTATAAGCCTCCTTCCCCTCGCTCTCCTTAATTAACTTCTACAGAATTAATTGTCCCTCCTCTAGATTTCCTTCCTTCTTGGTCCCGACGGTAGAAAAAAAAATAACTTCGCTCCCTTTTACTTGCACTTAATTCATTTCGTATAAGCCTACTACTTAATTTCTTTCGTATTTTTTTATTTATTTATTACTTTTTACATGTTTGTTATTCCTTTGTGATAGCCTACTGTTTGTTAAGTGTCGATTTTCATTTACTTAAACTTGCCTTTCCGTTTTTCTTCTTTTTATAACAATTCTGACTCCAATATTCCAGTTTTCATCTCTCTCTCTCTCTCTCTCTCTCTCTCTCTCTCTCTCTCTCTCAAGATTCCTTTGCTACTCGATCCTTTCCTCCACTTCTCTCTCTCTCTCTCTCTCTCTCTCTCTCTCTCCAGTCAAGCGTGCATATTTCATGACTTGCCAGCCTGCGTCTCTCTCTCTCTCTCTCTCTCTCTCTCTCTCTCTCATCAAAATCTTAGCAGCTGTTGACCGTGTATCGTTCAGAAAATAAAAGAAACTGTACATACCCAACATAATTCATAGGTCCTCTCTCTCTCTCTCTAGTGAGCGAGACGAGGCTTTTGTTTCTTGAGTAGGCTTGTCTTTTTTTATATATTAACCTTGCCATCTTCAGGTGAGAGAGAGAGAGAGAGAGAGGAGCGGTAGTAGGCTACAGGTTTATGTCGAGAAACCGCTTAATCTCGACTCCTTGGTTTAGTTTCTCTTCTTCATACATTACTGACTCGTGATTAATGTTTCCCGAGGTCTTGTGTATTTACTTCTGCATCTGATTGGCTGGTATAAGTGTGTGCCTAAAGCAAGTGGTATCCCAGGAATGGCAGGTTAATGATTAAGAGCCAATTCCACAGTCAAACACCGTGGGCCAGTTCGACAGTCCAACAGAGTATTGTAAGCGCCCAAACCAAACTATAATCTCCACAATGATCCGCTTTTTCTTCGCAATACCAGATACAAGAGACTTCCCGTGTGGTCCGCTAAAATTTAATCCTATTTATATCAATCGCAAACACAATACAAGGAATTTTCGTAGTATTTTGTGTTTGGTTGGGGAGCTTACGAACTTGCTGTACTGACTGTAAAAACTGGCCCCGTGTGTTTGTTACAGCCCGAACCAAACTATACAAGATCCCGTACTATCCATGTTGATGAGGTTCTCTATACTCACCTCAAAGCACATGTGAGATTTTTTTTTCCGTATAGTTTCCTCAAATTTCTGAACTTAAATATGAACTACCAAACACAACGAGGAGTTTTCGAATATGTTTGGTACCCTACTGGTTTGGGAGATTCCTAACCCATCATGGCGAACTGTGAAAGTGGCCCTTAAAGCCTGTTATGGAGATGGGCACTGAGGTCACGCGTAGCAGTAATAGCGTAAATGGATAAATAAATAACGTGCATATATGAGAGAGATAAATGACCTAAGACATAATGAATAATAAGTCACCTATTTAATATTCACTGGCGCACATCATACATAAGCTAACCTTCTCCAACCAGCAGGGTAAGACGTGATGAATAATGCACTAAACTACGTTATTCATTAATCACAGCGGCACATGAATAAGTTGTTTAGTGTAGCGTGACTGTTCACTCCCCCTTCCTTCCTTTAGCATCGTGAAATGTGTCTGTCTGTCTGTTCTTGTGTAACGTAGCGCATTACTTTGTTGTCCCATCCTTCCTCTACCATCGTGAACTCTGTCTGTCTGTCTGTCTATCCTTCCCACGGTGTTCAATAATTTGCGTAAAGTAGCGCATGACTTCACTCTCGCCCTCTCCCTCTAGCATAGTGAACAGTGCCTCATTTATAAGTTTCTGCTCCTTGGCTAACATTAATTTCCTTGCCATTAATCAACGCCCACACAGGACCGTATAAAGCCACGCCATAATTAGCCGAATCACATGCAAGGACTCATATGGCATGCTTCCCGGGTAGCCATTTCATGTTCCTCTTTGTGTGAGTAGAGGGAGGGGAGAAACGAGCTGAAGGGGTTGAATAGTTCCTTGGTCCTTGGCACTTCCTAGGGCTGTGTGGTGCCTACTATTATCTGTTCAAGTTGAGTTGTTTTAAGAGTTGAGAGATTACTCAACCTCCCTTACAGACTTAGTGGTCTATAAATCTATCTTATCAGACACTTAATACTGAAGGTTGTATTGATTGAGCCTAGACCCTAATGAATATGCTGTTAGATTCAAGTAAAAATATGCAAATAAA
This sequence comes from Eriocheir sinensis, assembly GCF_024679095.1. Lineage (NCBI taxonomy): Eukaryota > Metazoa > Arthropoda > Malacostraca > Decapoda > Varunidae > Eriocheir > Eriocheir sinensis. The sequence continues at coordinate 12,060,036 of NC_066547.1, forward strand.
TTCCCTCAGCAGCTTGAGCCAGTTTTGCAGCTCTTGAATACTTCATGATAGCAGAGGGCAGCAGTGACCCAAGCCTGCACACAGCAATATATTACTATGATGTTTTATGCATAAGGCAAGATTTAAACCAGCAGCTACAAGTCTGGCTGGGAGGATTACACCAACAACTTGCAAAGGTCACTCCAGTACAGCAATGCAGACCATCCAACACAAAGATAAAACAGATAAGGAATAGTCTCTCAGAAATGCCATATATGTAAATAGTGGGAATGCAAAAAAAAAAATCCAAGAAAAATGTACTGATCCATTTCCACTTGTATAATTCAGATACCTGAGGGATGGCCAGATCTCAGATGACATGATAAAGGAAGGACTCCATTCTCTCAGTAGACAGGTTATGAGCGTGACGTTATACTGAAACTTCAGAGAAAATAACCCAGAAAATACCTTGGTGAAATCATAGCAGCATGGTTTGTTCAGGTGTCGTTTACTTCTCCATGAAATAAAACCATGTATAAAAAATAAGAAAAGTTCAGTCATTGTCTGGTGAACATCTGGTATTCCAAACTGTTCATACAAACAAATTTTTGATGCTTAACCAAATCCAATATTCTTGTGCTGCACCAGGTAAACATGTTCAAACTTGAAGGGAAAGTGCACTTCATATGCTGCATACCAATAAATAATTGACCGTACAGTATTTGGAAAAAAACATTTTCCCTCTGATCTCTAAAGACTCATAGCTTTCCAGTAAGGAGTGAAGAAAATATCATCTATACAAAACATTTAATTGTAAGATTTTTCAACAAACTGTGGTAAGAGCACAGGACCAATGCAGCGGCAGCAGAACATTCTCCCGGTCAATGCCACAGATATCTGAATAATGGATGCTGACTGACTGATAACACAGAAATTCTGCAGTGAGGGGCTGCAGTTTGAAGAATAGCAAACAAGTATTTCAATTATGTGAAGTGCAATTCTGATAGCACAATGTTTCTAATGACTTTCCATCACAAGCAATACAACTTTGGTTATTGATAATTATGTCAAACTTAAAGAGGCAAAATAGTGTAGTCTTCCTTTGGAAGGAGTACATTACATTACTGCCTATTAAGGAGGCGGTGACTGACATCCCATACATGCATCCAGAAGCACCGGATGTGGGTAATCTCAGCCAATAATAAATACAGTGGGAACAAAGACTCAAGGAGTGACAGTATGAGGATACGTCTCACCGAGTGCCAGCTTGTCAGAGCATCTCCTCATAACAAGACAGGAGTACACACATGGCTCACTCATGCACACTAAAGCTGAAGCATCTCACACCCCCAACAGTGCAACTGTAGTTCACCTCAATGGAATCATCTCTCAGTATACATATGCATCGTATGTAAAAAAAACATGTTATATGAGGAAAATGTGCAAGCAAGCCCTAGATATTGAAGCGTCTTCCATGGCTATGAATAATAACAAACAATTGTGACTGAGATCCATTTCAGAGCCATGTCTCTTCCTTCCAGCAAACATCCTTCCTAGAGGGTGCAATAGGTTCTTAAAGTTTCCTTGGTGAGTGAAAGGGAGACAGGAGAGGAGGTGGAGAGTGGGATGAAAGAGGGTGAGGAGGAGGAGGAGGAGGAGGAGGGGGTGGAGACAGCACCTAAGAGGAGGCCATTCCCCCCCTTAGGGCCAGCACCAGATGAAGCACTGAACCTCCTTGGACCTTGTAGTCAGCTGCCGTCTTTTCATCGTTCCTGCAAGACAACAAACAGGAAAACACATGAAGGATGACAGTCAATGTTTTCCTTTATATTAATGCTAACTCAAATTAGCCCATGAGCAGATACAAAAGAAAAATATGAACTCCAATCTTGTACTGAAGACTACTCTGCATTACTCATTTTTAACACAGGACCCTCTTCACAAGAATTATAGAACCTAAGTCTGGAAGCTACAGAATGCTTGACCTTTGACCTCGCTATCATTTCTGAATAGGCCAAAAGAAACTTGGTGTCCTTCAATGCCTCAAAAACTCAATTTCTCCACCTGACCACTCAACACAATCTTCCAAACATCTATCCTTTATTCCATGCATGCATGACATGTATTAATAGGAGCACCTGACAATCACCATATGGGGGGGTACAAACCTGGCAGAGGGACTTTTTTGGCAGCCATAGCCGGTAATGGGCTAAAGAGTAGCCTATCCAGATGTTTTGTTTTTATTTATTAATGATCCACGAGACATCCTAGAGTTAAATCAAAGTATGTGCTTATCTTTGTATTCATTCATACACACACTGGTAATATTTCTGTGGTGTCTGATTCACTTGTTTGAGTGAAATTCTATTGTGAAAAACAGTCACATATTCGTGTCACTAGTAAAAATGAAACTAGTAATGAAAGTTTTGCCACCATGAAATATACACAAATATATAAATATGAAAGCTCACAAAGTCACAATAAGTGACATCACCTGCTTTGTGCAGTAAAAATATGCTATTTGTGGTATCTGACACCCGCAAAATGGCGTACAGGCTGGCTCGGGCCTGCGGGCTACAGCCTCAACGTTGCCAGATTGTCGTACTCAGCCAATTATATTTTCTGACTTCCTCCCCCAAACTGTCTTCTGGGCTCCAATAACGAAACTAATTTATAGTTATCGTTAAAAGAGTTAGATCCTGATGTTTCTTGGCAATAGTTAGGCGTCAGAAACCGGTAAATACTGTGCTCTGAGTACGATGACCTGGCAACGGTAGCTATACGTATTTTCATATTATTGTTCTGTTGTTTATTCAATGTTCTGTTCAAGAAAAAGAATACCCATAATTTTAGTTATTTTTTGGTTAAAAGGATTCTTTACGAAATACAATTATAACATTACCTTCTACTAGTTAGGAAACGTACTGAATCCTGGATCGGCTACAGTGATGTTAGGTGCGCCTATTGAGAGATACAAACAGCTGCAAACCACCATTCATAGGCAAAACAGAAGTGAAGGATATTCCCATAGTTAGGTGTTCACACCACACAGACCCCATGGTCCAGGCAGACTGTCCTTAACCCTAATTCAAACGACACCAATGGCCACAAACATAATGAATTTCTGACCCAACAAATTTTGAGGTGGAGGAAGTGGCATTAGAGTTTGTTTTTTAATTAAATAATTGCATTGCACTGAATTACTGAAGGTGCTCCAACACTGATGTGTAGTAATTTGCTTACACTAGTTTTGTGTCATTATATCTCACTCATGACTTGTCATCAATCATTCTCCACATTCATAAAGCAATGAAGTATTTTGCTGCACAGAGCATAAATGTTGAGAGGGAAGCAGGGAACAATGAAATATACAAGAGAGATGCAGATAATATGATGATGGGGTCCAGTGTAAGGGAGGGAGGATGCAAGGTCTTACATTTGTTTGCCCGAGAAGATGAGGCGCTGCTGGGGTGGTGGGATGCCCTCCTTCTCCTCCACCCGCTCCTTGATGCGCTCCACCTTGTCTGTTGGCTCTATATCAATCTCAATCTTGACAGGGGAAAAAAATTCATGAATCAGTGAGATAAAAGCTCCATTAGCCTACAAAGGTAGTTATGAAATGCCAAAAATATATTTACAATATGGCAGTTTTTTCCAGGTTTCTGGAACTTCTAGAGAAAACATCTCATTGCCTAAAATAATGCACCTATTTAGGAACTTAGGGTGGACACACACACACACACACACACACACATTGAATTCTTTCTATGCTGATATTATGATCTGTTTGACTTTTTATCATTTTCCAAAAAAGATATCCCTCCAACGATGGGGGTCACAGTAGCTTCGTAAAAAGTGATTTGATTACTATTGTCAGTGTAACGAAAGCTGGCGGGGATGATCCTTCAGGGATAGACTTGCAGACTTTGCATAATCGCTTGGGTGATGGTCTCCGTGCCGCTCATTGGCATATTGCTTACTAGATCCAACCTGTGGCAAATTTCATTTGCCATGACATAGCCTACTATTGCTCTCTGCTACCTCTTTAAATCAGCACTGTAGGTATCTAAATGTAGTTATTCTTATAACTGCTATTCCTTATGGATATTCATTACCAACAAATAATGGAAATACATTTCAGGAATAATTATAAAGCATGATGAAAAAGAAGAGAAAGTTCATGCCTTAGGCCAATGTTTACGTCATGACTATGAAGCATCACTACACATTACGACTAAGCCAGGACTAAAAATATACCAAGAAATCTTACAATAAATGAGTTAACGAATGACACTGTGTAGACCATAGCCTAGCAAGCTGTAGTAGTAGGAAAAGTAAGGAAAAAAAAGTCTAGCCTTAACAGGACTAAAAATATTGAGTTGTCGCTTCAGTCACTGGATATTGTCCATTTACATGCAGTTCCGACTTAAGTTTTGTTATAAATGTCATTTCAGATTTATCTATTATAGTTCAAAAAGCACATATTTATCAATAAAAATATTATGCATTAGTTTCTATCTGTACAATCTGTTACCTTACAACTCAAAAAGGTTTTGGTAGGAATACAAAATCAATTTCATGTACATTAGAACAAGTTAAGAATTGGCCAATGAGTGTGCAGTATAAACCATTACCCAAGCAATGACACCAAGTCCATGAGTCCCTCCCTAAAGGATTGTCCCCAACAACTTTCGTGATACCGACAATAGCCAAGGCATTGGTGGTTCAGGGTTTTCCTTGGATGGTATTGCTGGGAAAGTTCTGTGACATCAAAACATAGTCCAAGGAAAATACTTTACATTATGGAAATTATACAATAATGATTTATTTGACTGTCATCTTGTCATCTCTGCCAACATAAATTTTGTTCTGGTGACTGTAACACTCAGCTGATGAATGACAGTACATGTGAGAGCAGCATCCACTTACCTCCTTTCCTGTTAAAGTCTGCAAAGAAAAGAAAAGACTTTTAATAAATGTATGTAATAATTAAAATGACAGTATTAATTAGCTATGTTAATGAATTTACTTTTTTTTTCAAAATTATTCTTTCTAACTTTTAGCTTTACCATTCTTCCCTCACAAGAATAACAGGAAGTAGTACATTACAGCTTCACATTCATAACAGCCTCTCATGAAGATGGTCACCTCATTATATACCTTTTGTACGTAGTTGCTGTGGCATACAATATATGTTTACACAAGAGGTTGAAAGATATGTCTGCAGCAATACAATTGTAGCTTATAACAATCCTACATCAACATGATATGTTGCTAGCCGTGCCATTTCTTTATAAGTGTTAGGTATGTTAGGTTATTAGTAATGGCATAATTTTTTTCTGGGGTGCAAATCTGCAGGTCCTTAAAATTATTCAAGTAATACAAACAATGGATAAATGTTGATACAAACCAGGGGCACCAATGCCTGCCAATGTGCATACTACTACCCAACAGATGTCCTGTGAAACAAAATTTAGGGGAAGTTGTATTGCATGTATGATTAAGCAGCTTATAGGTGAGCAAAGTTTGCTGCAGTAGTAGCCGATTTGACCGTCATTCCATCGATATCCCAAGATGCTAAAGACACTTATTACCAAAGGCATCTTTCTAACACCAGCCTAATAAGGTGAAGAGGTTAGTTTAGCCTTTTTGTGAAGAAGGCTTTCCAGAAGGTTGAACTAGAGGATGTATCTACCTCCTGCACACTTGTTTAGGCAGCTGTGCCATCCTTCAGTGTCATAATTATTATGTACAGACATTAAAAACGCTCCAACAGCTGTGGATCCACATTCTTGAAATACACTCTACCATAGTTCGTACTTTCCCCCGCCAGGCACCGGCATAGTTCCCCCAGCCATCCCCTCGACACAGCCATCACCCGCCTGAGGATTGGCCACAGCCGCCTCAATGCACACCTGCACAGACTGTCTATAGTCCAGGATCCTCACTGCCCATGGTGCCCCACACAACCCGACACACCGGAACACCTCCTTCTCCACTGCCCAAGATTCAACTCCCTCCGCACCAACCTCAGAGCTTCCCTAACAAGACTCTGCATTCACAGGCCAACCCTAGAGAACCTGCTGGGCAGCGACACTCTCAGCCCCGACACAGCCTTCCAAGCCTTCAAGTGTATGCAGATCTTCCTGCAGAAGTTGGGGCGACTCGATAGGATCTAACCACCACACCGGTGACAGAACGACAACCAAAAACAACACCGGAGAGCAACTACTACTGACGGGGCTCTAGAGGCTGTGGTCCCATAGCCTAACTAGCCCCATAAAAAAACCCAAGAAGAAGATAGTTCGTACTTGGGTGGTGGTGGCTCAGTGAAAAAGAAGCTCAAACACTGGAGCTATTTCTCCCTCCAGCAGAAACAGCAGGGCAGTTATGAGGCTCAGTCTGTCTATAGACACACGGTAACAATGGACTTAATAAAAATTGTGAGGCCAGCATGGAAAAATACACCCCTTGTGACATAAACACGCCTGTCTGCTTGTCAAAACCCCATCGTACGTGCTAGAAATGTTGTAATTACCACCATACTGTGCCCTAGATGTGCACCTGCTAGGAGCCACTATTCCTAAGATCATCCGAACCATGGCCCTTTGACAGGTCATGGCCCATGAAGAGGGAGGGTGTCAACAGACCAACTTGGTCTGTTGAGGACTGGCGTGTCTCTGACGAAGGCTCAAGGAGAGGCAAAGACCCCCTTCCCCTGAGGAGGGTGAGTTAGATTTTGTTTCTATCTATGAGATTCCTCCCTCATAGATTAGGTTTTGATTCAGATGTTAGGTAAAAATTTCAGTAAATGTAATCAGACATGGGGTAATCGTAATCGATTACAATCGATTACATTTTTTCAAGTAATCATAATTAATTAATTACCCTCTTATTTATTTTTTAGTACTAATTGTAATCGTAATTGAATACATTAAAAATGTAATCGTAATTGTGATCACTTTTGCGATTACGTACCATTTATTATTATTTTTATTTACGTCTTCGCCTATGGCGCTGGTAGGCCTTCGTAGTGGGGCCTGATGGTCGGCCCCAGCCCGTTGTGGCGCAGGCAAGTGTTTATAGTGGCGCCATCTTGCATTAGCATTAGCAGTTTTAATTAATAGTTTCTGGTACAGCAAGTATGTACTCTAATTATCTGTAGTAATTCAACCAATTAAATATTTAGTATGGAACATGTGTATGAAATCTGCAAGTTCACCTTTCAGTCCTTCTTATAATCACGATTAATACATCATGTAATCGTAATCAATTACACCTAATTTTATTGTAACTGTAATCGTGAAAATATGAAGTAATCGTAATCGATTACATAACATAAGTAACCGCCCCATGTCTGAAGGTAATCCGATAAATGAAATTAAACCCCCAAAGCCTCATGTACTTTTACCCAGCCCTTCAGCCCCTCACTCCGACCCAAGAAAACAACCCTTCAACCCCAACCCCTCAATCCCTTCAATCCCGGCCAGGCAGCCCCTCAGCCCACCCAGCCCTCAGCCCTGGCCGAGTCATCGCCCCTCAGCCCCTCGCCAGCCCCAGCACGGCGACACATCCCACTTGTCATCCCGCCTGGCCCGTCCTCGGCCCTCCCCGGGGCACGCAGACCATCACCTCAGGAACACACGCAGGACACTGGACGCCTCTCCTCACCTTCACTTTGATGAGCATTTTGAAGTGTTGGAGCGGCGCCGACTGTCCTTTCAGTCCCTGTGTGTCTGTGTACGTCTGTCTGCCTCTCTCTCAGAGCGGTACCACATTATCGTACTCAGCGGTCAGCGCATTATATTTTCCGGTTTATGAGCCATAACTCTCTCATAAAACATCAGTAATCAACGGCTTCAACAATAACTGTGATGGATAACGCTATTTGTGCGTGTGCGGCTGATAAATCCAATGTTTTGAGTACGACAATCTGATGACGCTGCTCAGCCCTGCAATAACAATCCCTTCAAACACATATTACATCAAAGATACTTCATAACATTAGAAAACACTTATCTGAATATTATGATCTCGTCAAAATTAACCACTAACTATCAAAACTGCATATATTACTTAAATGTTTCACGGGCAATAGGAAAAAAACAGTCTGTGGGAAAAACATACAGCAGTCACTCCTATAGTGTACGTACATGCTAGAAACAGTGACGCTAGAATAGTTAGAAAAATACGTTTTTACTATGAACTACAAATGTATGGTAATATTCCTTCCATCCATCCATCCAGACTTTTTTAATGGCGCGACTGGCAACTGTACAGCGTTACCAGATTGTCGTACTCAAAAACATTACACTTACCCGCTACACATCACACATCAACTGACGCATCCACACAAATAACGATAGCCAATTACAGCTATCGTTGAAACCGTTAATCATTGATGTCATTTTCAATAGTTATGGGTCAGAAATTGGAAAAAACTGTGCTAGGTACGACAATCTGATAACTTTTTAACATACCTGCCATTCCGGTGTTGCGAGAAATACTTCCTTGCAGATAGAAGTCGCTCTGATATCCACTACGCATGCGCACAGGGGAATGCACAGCTGGAAAACATGTTAATTTGCCTTATTTTGTCCTAGTTTTGTTCATCTGTGATCTTTGTGATGGTTATTATTGCCCACAAGAAAACAATACACCACCAGACCAAACTGGCAAGAACTGAGTGAAAATCAACGTGGGGTAATCCTGTCTATAATATAACCTATTATTCGTTTGTCATAAAGCCTTATCTTGGTGAAAAGTGTTGCTCTGATGCTTGTGCCACGAATTAAAGCAGAAACAGGACAAGTAAACGATAGCGATGAGTGAAATATTGAAGAAGTAAGGAAGTTGTACCTCTCACTGCGAGCTATTTTGCGGCTGCGAGCGGACTCCTACAACATCGGTCGCCATATACAAACACTCTCCTGCGCGGCCTTTTTCCCGCTAATATTCCGCGCCGCCATGAACCCCTTGACGTGAGTATTTCAGGGCAGCTGGCGGGGATAACGGAGCAGCAGTAGGAGCAAGGTCATGGGCGGGAGGAGCTGCATTGGTATAAAATTAGGGTGTGTAAAATGTTGGGCTGCCGGAGCGGAAGGGCGGAGGGGTGGCGGGCAGGGTGGGAGGTGATCTCAGGGAATGTTGGGGTGGGAGGTGTGTCTTGGGGTGGCAGGGTGGGAGGTGCACGGAAATATTAGGGTCATGGGCAGGGTGGGAGGTGTGTCTTGGGGTGGCGGGGTGGGAGGTGCATGGAAATATTAGGGTGACAGGGTGATGGACAGGGTGGGAGGTGTGTCCTGGGGTGGCGGGGTGGGAGGTGCATGGAAATATTAGGGTGATGGAGTGATGGACAGGGTGGGAGGTGTGTCTTGGGGTGGCAGGTGGGAGGTGCATGGAAATATTAGGGTGATGGGCAGGGTGGGAGGTGATCTCAGGGGAATGTTGGGGTGGCAGGGTGAGAGGTGATCTCAGGGGAATGTCAGGGTGGGAGGTGCACGGGAATATATTAGTGTGACAGGGTGATGGGCAGGGTGGGAGGTGCATGGAAATATTAGGGTGACAGGGTGATGGGCAGGGTGGGAGGTGATCCCAGGGGAATGTTGGGGTGGAAGGTGTGTCTTGGGGTGGCGGGGTGGGATGTGCACAGAAACATTAGGGTGATGGGCAGGGTGGGAGGTGATCTCGGGGGAATGTTGTGGTGGCATGGTGGGAGGTGCATGGAAATATTAGGGTGACAGGGTGATGGGCAGGGTGGGAGGTGCACGGAAATATTAGGGTGACAGGGTGATGGGCAGGGTGGGAGGTGATCTCAGGGGAATGTTGGGGTGGCAGGGTGGGAGGTGCAAGGAAATATTAGGGTGACAGGGTGATGGGCAGGGTGGGAGGTGATCTCAGGGGAATGTTGGGGTGGAGGGATGGGAGGTGCATGGAAATATTAGGGTGATGGGCAGGGTGGGAGGTGATCTCAGGGGAATGTTGGGGTGGGGGGTGGGGAGGTGCATGGAAATATTTGGGTGATGGGCAGGGTAGGATGTGATCTCAGGGGAATGTTGGGGTGGGAGGTGTGTCTTGGGGTGGCTATATATATATATATATATATATATATATATATATATATATATATATATATATATATATATCTATATATATATATATATATATATATGAAAGTAATGAGGTTAAGGAATTAGTTCCATGTATCACATTTTTGCAACAGGGTACAACTTTCATTGCTGGTGAGTTTTGATTTGTTGCTATTGCATTATTTGTTTCTCAGAAATCACATATTTTGGGTGGGAAGGGGGAAAGAAAAAACTACAGATTTATGAGAGAAATGATTACCATAGGAGATAAACTCTAAATGCATCAAAACTTACCAGAAATAAATTGATTAATCCTTAAAATTGGAGGATGTGCTATACTGAAATTTTTCTCTTTCCTGTTCTGTTGTCAGTTCTGCCAACTCATGTCTCATCCTACCTAGTTATTCTTTCATAAATTTGCATGACTTTTTTTTTTTTTTTTGTTGTTTTTTTATATATATTGGCACTGACCACCTACTCTAGTGCTGCTTCCACTACAGTTTTAGTTAGTCATTTGCTTCATATACAGTGATTCACTAGCTCACCTGAGACCTAAAACTAATACTAATTTTCTTTCAGGAATGTCAAGAACATTCAAAAGCTGAGTGAGAGAGAACTGGAGTTGGGTGTCAACTTCAAGCACTCATGGCACCAGCAGTACAGGGACAGTGCCTGGGTATTCATTGGGGGACTCAACTTTGAGCTCAGTGAGGGAGACATTATATGTGTGTTCTCTCAGTATGGCGAGGTATGTATAGCTGGTTCTGTGTGCTTGTGTGTGTGTGTGTGTGTGTGTGTGTGTGTGTCGTAAGGAGACTTCTGTTTATTTTGAATACTGTGATATACATGAAATAATGTCATATAATGCATGCAGACTTTCTTGATGTACTCAGTTATAGTTATATGATATTAATATGTTGAATTTACTTGAGTATTTTATGTATATACATTACTGATCTTCAGTGTAATAATGAATTTATTAGTCCTGTCACCATATTCTTTTATGGTCATGTATCTGCATGTACAAAAGTAGTTTAAATGTCCAACGGAAAATGTCATATTGATAAAATAAGTTATATTCCTTTACTAATTTTATATCTTAAATTTCAGATAGTAGTTACTGCTCCAGCATGACTGCTATGAAAGAGAGCAAATATCTAATATTGAATAAGCTCAGACCTATGCAGCCACACGATAATGATATTTATGCCTGAAATTATAAAAAAAGGACTGCCTTATCTGGGATGGGAAGTCATGAAGCTTTTTCCACCAGATTGTCAACATCAATTTGGTCCGAGACAAAAAGACTGGCAAGAGCAAAGGTTTTGCCTTCTTGTGTTACGAAGATCAACGCTCCACAATCCTCGCTGTGGATAACTTCAATGGAATCAGAGTACGAATTGAAAAATGACTCATTTTTTATTTATGACTATGATTAAGTGGTATGGAGGGCCTCATCCTGTTGCCTTGTGTAGCCCATATGTGGCAGTAGTACCAGAGTGCTCCTCAGGGGCAACTTGCACCAGGTTTGTCTATCTTTGTGCTTTGAGACATTTGAGGGACAGAATAGCCATGTAAGATTTACTTCTTCTTTAAATGTGTTGAATTTAACTAAGGACACTCACTTCAGAGACTGATATAACAGTATCTGTACACTCTAGTTTGTTTGAATGTGAAATAATGAAGATGCTTGTCATGCACACTAACATTAGAAGCACTGATGAAATTCTAGAATAATGCAATAGTCTTTGATTTGAAATAATGAGACATGACTGCTGATGCTGACTCCATGCATGACCAAGACTGATGTAACATTGCCTCCCTATCCCACACGCACAGCTTGCTGGGCGCACCATCCGTGTGGACCACGTGGAGGAATACAAGGTGCCCAAGATGACCGAGGACATGATGCCTGAGCAGCAGCAACTTGCTCTGGAGGGCTGTGCCCCCCAGGCGGTGGCCCCCAGTGCCTCTCCTGACACCAAGGAAGACCCACCACTGAAAGAAGGTAGGTTGGCATAATAACATCAGGGCAGTTCCACAGTTCAACATAGCAAGTTTGTAAGTTCCTTAACCAAATACCAGAGACTACAAAAATTTCTTGTATAGCATTTGGTGTTCATATAGAAGCTAACAAATTTGAGGAAACTATACAGTAAATCTCTTTTGTTTTTGTATCATGTACCAAATGATACAGGAAATCTCTTCTGTATCCTGTGCCAAACTATACAGGAAATCTTTTTGGTATCATGTGCCAAACAATACAGGAAATTTCTTTAGTATCATGTGCCAAGTAGAAAACCTAGTGATTATGTAAGGTGTAGGAATGCATAGTGACACTGTGTTTAACTGTATATATATATATATATATATATATATATATATATATATATATATATATATATATATATATATATATATATATATATATATATATATATATATATATATATATATATATATATATATATATATATATATATATATATATATATATATATATATATATATATATATATATATATATATATATATATATATATATTTATATATATATTTACCTATATATATATATATATATATATATATATATATATATATATACTTGCAAGTGTTCCCAAATTAAAGGGAATCCTAACATGTAGTGAACTTCATTTAGGTTTGTTGAATCTGTTGAATCATAAACCTCTGGAAAAAAACTTCAAAGCACACTACAGTACTCTCTTGAGTTTCGCGTTTAGTCCTAATTCTTACCATTCCGACTTTCGCGCTGCTTTGACACGTACGGGTCACGTCTACTTACCATTGGTGTCACGCACGCTACCTTTAAAGGTAGTATCACACTGGATGTTTTCCTCCAAACATTGTGGCTATGGCAAGAGAGAGAGAGAGAGAACGGGTCGTTTTGAAGCCACAGTTGAAGGCGGCTACCTTACGATTGGCTGACAGTTCTGAAAACACTCTTGTGATTCGCTGGGAGTCCGATGATGTCATTGCCGACGCCCACCCTATCATCAGCTTCACTACCTTAAGGCGGTGTCACAATGGCCGTTTTCGTCCAACCGTTGGGGCTACGCGCAACGCCCGTACGCCCAACCAGGAGTGAGTTCACGGTTATCCGTAAGCTGGTGTCACGCTGGGCTTTTTTCTTCCCACTGCGTTGGCGCCAGCTAGGGCAACCGGCAACTCCAACTTTTCCGAGTGTGCGTCACACTCGGCCAAGGTCAGTTGCCCATATCCACATCCACAGCGTAAACAAAGCACTTGCCCTGTATCAACATGGCATCGTCTGCTAAAGTAAGCGCTGTCGCGGCTTGTGCTGCCATTACCCAAGTTATGGACTTGTTGCTGCAGTTAAATGGAAGGAAGAAACAGTTGTGGGTGTGGCATACCTGTGGTTCCTCCACGCCAGTTCTCATTGTCACCACTGCACGTGTGTGGCCAGCCCACCCATCTTGACACAACCACATAAACATATGGATCGAATAACACCACACACACACACACACACACACACACCAGACTCATTAGGAACCATTGCAGATGTTTCTGACAAACAGAAACGACTTCACCATTTCTTGAGTGTGTTAGAACGTATTTGGTGAGTAGCTCACATGTACCAAACCTAGCTCTTGGCAAGAAGAGAGCAGTCATCTTTAACACTGCTCTCTTCTTGCCATTGGGTATGTTTGGTTTGTACGAACCACTCACCAAATAAGTTCTGACACACTCTAGGACATGGCAAAGCCATTTTTGTTTGTGAGAAACATCTGCTATGATTCATGATGAGTCTGGTGTGTGTATGCGTGTGTGTGTGTGTGTGTGTGTGTCTTTGTTACTCTATCCATGTGTTTATGTGGTCAGAGTCTAGATGGGTGAGTTGGCCGCTCACACGCAATGGTGACAATGAAAACTGGCACGGAGGAACCACAGACACGCCACACCCACAACAGCTTTTTCCTTCCATTTAACTGCAGCAACAAGTCCATAACTTGGGTAATGGCAGCGGAAGCCGCGACAGCCCTTACTGTAGCAGACGGTGCCATGTCAATACAGGGCAAGTGCTTTGTGGATGTGGATATGAGCAACCGACTTTGGTCGTGTGTGACACACCAGGAAAAGTTGTAGTTGCTGGTTGCCCAAGCTGCCGCCAATGCGGTGGGAAGAAAAAGGCCTGGTATGACACCAGGTTACGGACAACCGACAACTCGCTCCTGGATGGGCGCACGGGTGTTGCCAGTAGCCACAACGGTTAGAGGAAAACGGCCAGTGTGACACTGCCCCAAGGCAGCGAGGCCGCTGACCAGGTGACGTCATCGGACTCCCAGCGAATCACAAGCGTGTTTTCAGAGCTCAGCCAGTCATAAGGCTTCATCTGTGGCTTTAAAACGACCCGTTCTCTCTTCCTGTTTTCTTCCTTTTTCCAAGGTACGTATTTTGAGATAACAAGGGTAAAGGAGAAAAAAAAGGGAGCTCCGGGGTGCAGCATGAGCCAGTTATAATGGCGCCACTATAAACAGTTGCCTGCGCCATGACGGGCTCAGGGCTGACCATCAGGCCCAGATGGATAGTCTACCAGTGCCATAGCCCACATGTAAAAAAAAAAAAAAAAAAAAAAAAATCCACAGGTCAGAACAGTTAAGCAATTTTTCATTGTTTTCAATATCTCGAGTTTGGCGATGCTTGAGTTTAGCGCTATACCTTCGGAACAAAGCGAGCGCGAAACTCAAGATGGTACTGTAGTAACTCAGTAGTAACAAAATATTCAGACATCCTTTAGAAATTGATACTCCGATTTAGAGAAATTGGCATTGAAGAACATTACTGGTTTTGTTTTCATTGTAGTATTCTTTTGTTTTCTTGCATCTCATGTGTATGTAACAATTTTCAGAAAAGCCTGTAATCAAGAAAGAGAAGAGTGAGAAAGTTAAAGTAAAAAAGGAGAAAAAGAAAAAGAAGAAGAAGAAGAAAAAGGTATCCTCCTCCTCCTCCTCAAGCAGCCTGTCGTCCTCTGATGATTCTGAAAATAATGAGAAAAAGAAGAAAAAGAAAAAGAAGAAGAAGAAAAGGAAGAAGAAGGTAAAGGAGGAATCACACAGTAGTAGCGATGACTCAGATGACGAGGATAGCAGGAAGGCAAAGAAGAGCCGGGTGAAGGAGAAAACAGAATCTCCCCCAGTGGTTATAAAGGAGGAGAAAAGAGACACCGGCTACGACAAATACGAACACCTGGACTCCGATTCAGACGACGACTCGGAAGACGAACACCGCCCCAAGTCCTCCAGAGACAGCGACCGAGGGCAGGACAGGTACAGGGAAAGAGACAGGTACAGAGACCAAGACAGGTATTCAGACAGGTACAGGGATCAAGACCGGTACAGAGACCACAGCCGGGAGAGGGACGACAGCCTCCTCAGGGACAGCAGGGAGAGGGACAGGGAGAGGAGACACGACAGGTACAGGGACAGGGACGAGAGCTATGGGTACAGAGATGACCGGGACAGGATGAGGGAGCACAGCCACTGGGGGGAAGGCTCAGATGGACGGTACAGGGGCAGGGGCAGAGGGAGGTACTTTGATGGACGCGGACGACACTACAACAACTACAATAGGAGGGGAATGTTCAACAGAGGAGGAAGGATTGGAGGAAGGGGAAGGTTCAGGTTCAGAGGGAGACGATAAAGAGCCAACAAAGAAAGATACAGAATGGAATGAGATCAAGAAGTTTGTGAGAGGAATGCAGTCATATGGCAGAAAATGAGTAATGGTGAAAAAAGACATGGTTATGCTTTAAATGGGGAATTACTCCAGGAAAAAAATGTAATGGAGACATGATATTTAGAAAGGACATTCATAGAGGGAGTAGTCAGGTCAGAAATTGTCTGTAAATTATAGCAGAAATTATATTTGGATCTGTAAAATAATTGGATAAATCATGGCTTTGTTTCATGTCTCACTGTGGAAAGTTTTATTAAGTTGTAGAAAAAACTAAAGGAAATGGACATTTTAGAGTGAATATTTTTTCATCATTATTAGTGGACTATAGGTAGCTTGAGTCCATTGATGAATTTAAGGAAAGTAACAGTTTATGTGTCAAAAAAGAATATCTTGCATGCCATTTTCCTCTGTGGTAGGTCTGTAATCTCATAACCCTTTTGTTTGTTTTTTCTCACCCTCATGACTTGACACTTGACACTAAATATTTTATGTGCTAAGAATGCAACCATAGAATCACTGTCTCACTGTAGCATATACTTCAAACCTGTTCTTGCAGTTCCTTCATCCTCCCCAGGCTCAGCTTGTAGCAAGCCTTCTCACCTCATTGAAACCCCTCATTCCCCGGGGACTTTTCACCCATCAGTAATCCTCATATTCTTTTAACATCCTTCAGAGTCCTCAGCTCCCAGCAGCCTCCTCATCCCCTAATACTTGTCTTGTCAATCCTTTAGCAGCTCCTTCATCAAGCCCTACTCTCTTTCCGATTCTCAAAGTCCCCTGAGTAGTGCCAGCCTCCAGGTACCTGTCCCTTGCCAGACTCCTTCCTAACCCCCAGCTGTCCCCTTAATCTCATCAGCCCTCTTGTGTTGCCTTTACCAAGCTGTACAATTAGAACACAATGCTTGATATTTATATTGGAGTGACCTGAGCCTATTAAAGATCATGCCAGTATTTTAATTAACATAAGTTTGTTCAAATTAACATGATAGATAAGTTCCTTCCATATGTCCCCCCTGTTGCATGTCATATGGCATGCCAGCTGATTGTTTTTGATAGTGGAAATGCATTTAATTGGTAGTTTCTAGATAAAATGTATGTTAATCATGTTATCTTGGACAGACTGACAAAGGGGTTGTGCTTCACATCTGGTCACATTGCTCCCAGAGGTGCATCACTTAATTTTTCTAAGGGCATTCAGTAAAGAATCTTGCTCCTGTTTTCATTTATGTTAAATGTGTGAAAAAAAATATACTGAAATCATGAACATTTGGCCTATGAACCCCTACATATTAGAAAGGGATCTTTTAATGTTTAACGTGATGGAATTATATGTCAGTAGTTGACTTTTTCAGATTTCCCACTGCTGTTTACTTGATGAACATTCAAGTCATGGTGCAAGACTTTCTCAGCATAGTCTGACTGTTTGCTAGAATAATATAGTTTTTCTATGTCAGCCTAAAGAAGACTACTTAGTAAACCTGAGAGTTCATGTATTGTCAGAATAACCTCGGTATCAGGTGACAAAAAATTTGTGAAGGAAAAAAAAAGACACTGTTTGGGAGGGTGATACAGTAAGGGAGAAAAGAACTGTAAGCTATAATAGGAAAGAAGTTAAGAAATTGTTATTTAAAGAAAAGTGTGGTCATTCTGCTAGAACATCTCAAAGACAGGGATGGCGGGAGAGTGCTGGGTGAGGGAGAGCTATATCAGCATACCAAGGCCAAAACATAAGACATGGTGGACAGAGAAAGTGATATTACAAACAGGACTGGGAGAATGAGTATCACATATGCTGATTTGTGGGTACAATTTCCCACTCTGTTCGTGTGGCACTGATCCAACCATGGCGAGATAAATAGTTTGATTGAATGTAGTTTGTTACCAGAGGTCAAACCAGTGAAATTCCCAACAGCAAAATAAGAGGCATTTCAAGGAAGGATGAGTCAGAGCCTGAGTGGTTGTAAGACAGGGCTATGTTATCACAGCAGCAGAGTGCATCAACACGACTGTTACTGTAAATACCTACATGGCCAGGGACATGGCAAAAGCAAACGGACCTCTTGTGTACTGAAAGAAGGAATTTCCAGAATTTTGCAAAACAGGATGATCAGGGTTGTTTAGGAGGAGAGGAGGGTACACCCACAGGGGAGGTGGGGTTGAGGGTGGTAAGTCCTCTTGAGACTCAAATGTGTTAAATCCTCCCAGGTCTTAGGGTGAGTTGATTGCCATAAATATTAATCCACACTGTCCATCATGGCCAATTTACCAAACAGACAATAATGGCATAGCGGCTCTATGGAGCAGCTTCAAACCTGTTGATCTGGGTTCGAATCTTGGCCCGGGCTGTTGGGTTGCAGCTCACCCAGCTGTTCTTTTTCCCTTTTAAGCTGGTTGATATGTAGCTACCTGGGGAAACCTGGGGAAGCTAAAATGTGACAGTACCAGACTTCACACAGGCCTGTGTCCAGTGGTATTGGGTTCTTCCCACCACAGCCTCAAAGGGCCAATGCAACAGAGATGAACACTGCAGCCACAAGCAGCTTTAGCATATGCACCCAACTTTACCTTTACCAGTAATGGCATGGCTGACAAAGTCAACCTACTCCACCCAAAGATGGTGCTTATTGTCAGTCCCACAGAAAATTGAGTAGTAGTGTTAGATGGTCTGAGGATGATACAACTACATCCCATTCACACCAGTAAAGAGGCAAGACAACTTGGCACCAGTTTTTGACAGCTAGCTGATTGGTAAGCGTAGGACTCTGCACACTATGCACGGTGACTGCCGATCATCAGATGTAGGCTTTAAAGGGTTAAGAAGGGGGGAGGGAGGAACTATATAGTCAGCTCATCAAGACCCTCATGAGGAGTACAGGCAATGGAATAAAGGATTCACCATGACTCGGGCCATTCATTGCTGAGCATGTGGTGCATTCCCTTGGCATGGCTCTCACACCTTAGGAAAAAGGGGAGATAGTGGAGAGCAGAGAAGAGAATGATGAAGAAGGGGAGGAAACAGTATGAGGGTCAAGTTCACACAAAATTTGTTGAGCCAGGCCAAGGAGGTGCTCCCAAGGTTCTGTCCCCTCCCCCCACCTCATCAGGCACTAATCACTGGCCCTGAAGCCCCCAACAACAACAAACTTGGAAAGGGGTATCACTGGCTAGATAGAGGATCAATGACTGAATACTTTGAAATACAAAAAATATGATACAATTTTGGTATGTTTTTAATCTTTATTTCCAAAAGTTGGTATGAAAACTTCACAGACTTACCATCACAACCTGGTAAGAATTGACAAAATGCTCTAATTTTGTTATATATACATTATGATGTTAACTTTTTACTATGTTTACAGATCAAATTTGATAAAATTTCTATAATATTTCAAACAGCGAAGGTTACTTATTACGTACATTTCACACAATTTGTGGTGCAGCAAACTGTTATGCATCTGTCCATGGCCACAGATACTTAGGGTCTGTCACATGAAAAATGTGGTTCAAGTTCATGAACATCAAACAAATCCTTTGATCAGTAACAAAAAGCAGCAAATCATTTATTACACAGCGAGCCAAGGAACCAATGGAATGACTTATTAGTTCTGGCAACTGTATGCACATATGGGGCATACCACCAGAAAGAAAAACTTCTGACAAAAAAATGTACAGCTCAAAAAATCTGATGGGTTATACCAATATTTTTTTGTTGTTACAGGTTTAGCTCCACTTTTCATCTTGGAGTAACCTCACCAACAGCTTAACAACACATCTCCATGATAGGTTATTGTACAAACATATATAACACGTTCATGAATGGAAGTGATCTTTTGTTCAAAACAAACTTATATTAACATGAACATTGAGGCTGGATGGTTGTGTGGCCAAGTGCTTTGCTCTGTTTGGAAATCTGCAGTTTTACACTTTCCACACAGCAGCCTTCACATGGACATGTAGCACACTCTTATCACCCTACCTAGGGTACATAGCTGTAATGATCTATCTAGGGCTAATCAATGAATATTAACTAAGTACCTTACTAAATTTCTAACATTGCATGGCTTGTAATATAGTCCCATTAAGAACATTTTTTGATAATGACTTAACCAGTCAGCAATGTCAAAAGTTACTGATCTGAAAACTGCTGTTGGATTTTTTCAGAGTTCTACCAAAACAGCACATTAAATAACATACTGTGCTCAAGTCAACTTCTTAAGAAGAGTAAGACTCAGAAGACTATGTAGCATCATTTCACCTGAAAAATGAAAAACATACTTTCCTGCAATAGCTGCTGGTAACTTGGGTTTCAGCACCTGAAAAAAAGATCAGCAATAATTGATGCCTAACAATGTGGCAGGATCTAGTGTTGGCTGTGGCAAAGGTTCTCCTTGGATAGTGCAGCACTGAATAACTAAAGGAAGGAGTTTTCCATAAATTGATCCATATACATAAAATGAAGAAATATACAATCAAACTCACTTCCATGACTTACAGGAATATGCACTGAAAATTACAAAAAAATATACTATTATAATGAACAATCTTGATTATAAAAATTATATACAAATGACTCCATTATCATCGTTTTGAAAATATCTTACATATTTGAGCACATGAGAAAAAATAATGTCATGATGACCCATTAGGAATCTGATTTGAACAACTCCGCTGGACTGAGGATGGCAGGGCATTGGCACCTTCAAACACTGCTAACTTCTGTCATCAGTTCTCATGGACTCATAAAAATCTCCTACGAACAATGTGTACATATCTTTATAAAATATAGAATATCACAAAACATGAAGTATATAACACTCATGTACTATATGTGTAGTGCACCAACACACTAAATTTCCTAATACTACCATGCCAAGAGTGTGGGTCTTGAGTGAATATTTTTACTTTTTTTCCCATTGCATTACAGGGTCTAAAAAAAATTACTGAAATATGAAAACATTATTAAAAATGTTAAAACCGCCAAAGAGAAGTAAAGATTAATTTTAAGATCATTTACTCATGACAAGAAGTAATCAAATACACCAATATCAATAAATTAAAATGCTAAACAACCGATCATCAACTAGAGTAATGAGGCATCCTTTGCAAGGAGGGCAAGCTTGTGAAAAACATTCACAGAGAGAGTACAATCTGACTGCGAGGAGCATCACCACTGTAGTAAACAAAACAGCCTCAGAAGCATGAGTGTGGTGACTGACATGCCTGGGATAGTCAACACTCAATTTATACCAAGCCAACTTTTGATGCCTTGATTAGCCCAGAAGCCTTACCCGGATTGCATGAAATGCCTCAGGTATGATAAAGACAAAGCAATGTTCAAATTTTCACATCTCCCATCACATGCTCCTGACTAAATCCATCTGCCCGTTGACTAGCCACCATACTCCTACCTAGCCTCTACCCTACAATTCTTACTCTGCTCCTGCCTGCTGTAGGTAGACTTACCTTACAGAGGTGTCTTTACAATCTTAAATTCAGATGGCACACTGGGGAAAACTTATTTGGATCACCAATGTCTTGATTAGTTTTGTAGTATTCATGTATTCCTGACTTTAAAATTCAATGCACTGCACTTGTGTGATAATATTATATCCTATAAATTCTGCCAGTTTTCAGGCACATTTAGCTATGCTTTGGATTATTATTAATTCTACACATGCTTATAAATTATTCTTTGTTGAAAGACACTTTTCCTGGTTAAGGATACACACTACATAACTACAGATGTGACACTATCAAGAGTGAGGTGTTGAGACATCCAGGAACACATCAATTACACCATCATGACTACCCTTTGTGCAGCGTCTACTTTCTGGATGTTATTTCCCCTTCCAATACTGTATACTTCATTTGTCTGATAAAACATCTTGCCATAAATTTGCCTCATCCAGTGTTGCACTATAAGAAAAAATACCATTGCTGAAAGACTTAAATGCTTCCTAACCAGAAATCTGCATGATTCAACATTTCTGTGGTCACCACCATGCAGAAACAAAAGTTTGCACATCCTGAAGACAAACTAAAGGAAAACCCAGACACGATACACAGATATTATTTTAAGCTAAACACAGCCAAGCTCTAGAAATATTGGTCAAGCACAAACTGTTTTGTGCTTGACTCAAGCTTGGCAGTGCTCTGTTCAAGTGGGATGTAAATTATCACACCCCAAAGGTGATGCTGGCCTGTGGACACTGGCACACGTCTGGCCAAGACAGCAATTTGAACATCAGGGTTGAGTTATTGATCATGTTCACCACATTTAACTTTAAACAATATCAAAATGCTGTCATATTTACTGGAACTTCAAGGGATTATAATTATTGGTTATCACATTTTTTCATGAAATATACTCAACAGTCTGTGTTCTAAACAAATGTCGTCTGAGACGAACACTGGTGCATTATCCATACATCAGTGTAATCAAGTGACTCCACAACAGACCAGTAAGGGTTAGTGTGAGCAATAACATAAGAAAAAATTTATATAGGCTCTATATCTGCATTTTTAGTGGTAGTGAACAAATATATGTATTCCTCACACTATATAAACAATTATATTACTAGAACTATTGCCTTGGTTTCTATTTATTTGGTCTGGTAACTGGTAGACCCGCCACGCCTCCAGACCAACACATCACACACATGTAGGAAATATAAACTGCTTTGTTTTCCTCAAAAATCTGGTTGGGCACCTTGCAACATATTTATCAAGAAACTGGCTACTCTGAAATCAAACAAATTACCATTTTCCAAGGTACAACAGTCACATTATAGCCGGGCATTGCCTCTATAGTGTTTGCCCCAACTTTACTTTCACATACCAGTCAAGCAGCAATTATTGGACATTATGTGTTACTTCTTCGATGCCCAACTAACAGTCCTTTCTTCATTCTGAACACATCTCAAATAAGAAGTGAGATCAATATCTACAAATGAATTGCCTTGGCATGTTTTTTCCTTGTGTACAACAGAGTAATGATTTCCACAAGGTTAAGGAGCATCCAGTACCAATGCAAGAGCACCTGGTTTCACATGACCCACTCCTTTAACATGCAATTTACAATGCTTTGGTTGTACTTTTGTAAATTATGTCTGATGATTATCCTTGATTACTGTTTCCAAATTACAATGTAATGAATGATCCCCATAAACATTAAGCATACTTACAAACTGACACCTTAGTCCTTCACTTGTTGAAATAGTAAACATTAAAGCTTAGTTTTCATCACTGTAAGTGTCCTTCTGAAGATGACCTGAATAGTAATTCAGCCTTAAGAAAAAATTTAAAAAAGTAAAAACTAAATGGTGGAATTAAAGAGAAAGTGAATCAGTGGAAGACTGTATGAAGTGAGACTACAGTGAAAAAATAGGAAAGATGATGAAATCCACATGAATAAAAACAATATTAATGAGTAGTCTGAATAAACTATTACATGGATGAGACGTTTCAGTGGCTGATTGAGTATGTGCAGCATTAGTTGCTTACAGCTCCTGCTTCTGTAGCCAAT
This sequence comes from Eriocheir sinensis, assembly GCF_024679095.1. Classification (NCBI taxonomy): domain Eukaryota; kingdom Metazoa; phylum Arthropoda; class Malacostraca; order Decapoda; family Varunidae; genus Eriocheir; species Eriocheir sinensis. Next base: position 12,083,346 of record NC_066547.1, read on the forward strand.
CATTAGCAGTTTCAGAAATTAGAAAAAAAAATAGAAGATGGTTTATTATATGAAGTGAATGCAAAACTTTTTAAATGTGTAAATTGTTGAAGTGCAGGCAACCCCCACTTTGTGAACATTAATCCAACAAAAAATTGCTTAACCCCTAAAGGATGAGTGGCCCAAAGGCTGAAATATTGGTGAGTTCTGTAAGAGGACGAATGTCCTGCACGCGAACGCCTCGTCTAATTTTCTTTCCCTTGTTACCTCGTGACCTTCACAATTGTTCTACATCTGAAATACATTAATCAACAATCTTAGGCCTAAATACACTCATACATAGGCTTAAAGGCCCAGTCACATGGCTAGTTGTGATGGATAAGGGACGCTCTCTTGGATAGTGAGTTTACCGTGTCCAGTGACAATGAATGGGATGCAGACAACCCACAGCTCTTATCGTCAGATTCTGACCTTTCTGACAGTGGTACTTTGGCTCTGGGATTCAACTCAACCCCCATCAAGCCACAAGTCCCTTGTCCAGCTGCCCCACCTCCCCGCGCTTCCCTGCCCATTCAAAAAATTTCCGACTCAGATGATGAACACCCCAGCACATAGGACTCACTGCACCGCCCAAAAATCAGGCACTAAAGCTGTGGAAAGTTCCAAAGCTGCTGAAGGATGCAGTTAGCTACATGTATGTATGGGACATGCCATATCGCACTACTTTTGACCTTCCTTGATGTTGGTACATTGAGTTTTCATCAACTTTTACATTATTGTGTTTGTCTCTTCGATATCTATAACGTTTGTTCAATGAAATTTGTTATCTAATGAATCTGAAAATTCAGCTTATTTTCAGTTTCCCATAATTTCCGGGGTAATTGCAAGAACGATTGACAAAACATTTTAACCATCAAAATTGGCTTGAAATTCTGTGAAACTTTTATTAAACGAGTTTTTACGAGAAATGTACTTGAAAACTGGCTATTTTTTGCATTATCCAGTCACCTATTGGATTTTTTGCATCCCTTAGGGGTTAAACAAGGATTGCATTTTACAACACTTCTCTCACCTAACAATCACCAAAATTCACAACAAAACTAGGCATGCTGTCAGTTAGCAAATGTCTGCCAACAGCCCTCCTCCCTCCCCTACTGCCTCCCCTATCCCCCCCCCAGCACCATTAATGGAAACACTCACTATTCACTTCTGCCCCACCACCCAAAACAGCACAGTACGTACCTCACCACCACACATGAAATATTTCTTAAATGCCCTGTGCTTACACTGATGCAAGACTCTCTGTACTACCGTGGTCACTGCCAAGGCCTTTGTGGAGTGATATCTAGGCTAAGTTGTCAGGGTGAGCAGCCATTAAATCTGTTTACTTCCAGAGAGGGTTGGTTTTATCATTTTAGAAAGCAGGCAAGCCTCCACAACATCCAGACTACAGGTGAGCCTGCCAGTGCAAATCACCCTCCTGCAATTCCTTTCAAGTCAACAGTGTTACTTTTCTGGAGGGGGGGGGCAGTCAGCTGCATGTTAAATCACAGATATTGTAAATTAAGGAAATGGGAGTCATTAAATACCCAAATCAGGTAGTCCTTCAGTTACGACATATGCAACTTTCGCTCAGGCCAATAATATTAGTAATACTTAGTTAAGGAATGATTAGACTGTGGGTAGAGCAGCTGTTTATTTACACAGCGCTCTGGTGCCTCCCCTTCCACCCCCACCCCAACCCTGCTGCCATCCTCAGCCCTCACGTGCTGGCAGGAGGGGGTAAGGGTGGGTGGGCTGAGCCAGCCCACCCACCCTTAACCCTCAGTTGCCCTTGGAACTCAAGCTGTCAGCACTATTCACATTGCAGTTGCTAGTTACTATTCAACCAGTTTTAAGGCCTACAGTCTGCTATACAATCATACTGCTATATCTAGCAGACACCAGTTGGGTGTCACATGAGCCGAGCAAGGGTGGAGTGAGTCTACCCAGTTATTTCCACAGGTACAAGTCTCAGCTACTTTTGGTTCACCCATTAGCCCCCATAATTCCCTGCAGGTGGGTGCGGGGATTAGTCAAACCAGACAGTTGTTCAGCCACCATCTTGGCAAAACTTGATAGCAAAACATTGTAAGTATAAAGAGTCAACTAACTGCAGGGCTAAGGTGAGGCGAGAGTATGAGGACAGAGGCGAGGTAGAGGGAGAGGGTACGAAGTGTGGCAACGTTTCTCTATCTGCTGCAGGACATTGATTTTTTTTTTTTTTTTTTTTTTTTGACTTACGACCAGACTGTCGCTCCCAATCCCCACCATAACTCAAGGACTGCCTGTACTGATTCAGAGTGAGGAGAGAGGGTTAATATTGCTGGATGGAGGAAAATCGGGATCCTAGAACAAAGGGCCGTATTCTTAAATTTCACGAAATCGGCAACGACAACGACACTAATGTTCGGGTTGTCACAATTTGCATATTCTTAAACACTCGGATTTGTCGGGTGGGATTTGGTAACACTGGCAGCACAAGAAAATTTAATTTGTAACAATATCCCTTGTTGTTCGGTCTATCTCAACGTTCTGACGGTCAAAACGCCGACTGCACCTGATACCCTGCGCGCTGTGTTCAAGTCAACAAAGGAGGAAACTAAGCGATATTCATCCCAAAATGAAGTTGCTCTACTTCTGGAGCTTGTAGAGACACCGAGTAGTAGTACTTGACAGAAGAACGAATCATGCAATAATAAAAAAGAAAAAGGAGGCTTGGGAAATTACAGCATCACTCAACAATGCCACTGGCTCTCACTGAGGCCACAGCCACACAGGGAACGAGAAAGCTAGCGAGAGCGGCAAGGGGAGTTTCTGTGGCCACACGAAAAGCAAGGCGAGGCGAAGGTTGTCATGGCAACGAGGCCCGCAAACTGCCACAAACCAATATAGCCTCGCACCCACCCCCGGCGGAGCAAACAAGGGATAACGTGAAATGTTTTTATAAACAGTTCCATGCTTCACTTATTTGGCGTTTTATAAAAAATCTGTATACACCATCGTGTTCAGGAGGCTTTTCTCTATAAGATGAAATTGTTTATTTTAGTATTCATTTCATAGCCTCTGCAAATGGTAGCTATATGTAAAATGTGTTATAAACATTACGGAATGATTATTTAACTTCAACTCATCACTATTTATTTGGTTTTAACCCCAAGAGAATAATTTTCTTTGTAAGGTCTCATATATTGTTGTATTTGTCTAGTTTTACCGGTGGAGCATAGATGATTAGTATCATGTTGGGATCCGTGGGGGTCCAGGAGGGCTTGGGCCCCCTGGTGGGGCAGCGAAGACGATCTCTCTTCTTTGCTTGTTTTGATGAATATGAGGCACTGCTTTTTACTCAACTTGCTCTTAACACTTCGGGGAGAGTAGCAGAAGTGTTCTGAATGTCTAGTATCCTCAAAGACGTTGCAAATCAGGGACAAAATAACACGCCCCACAATATTTGTGAGAAGGGGTGACGGACCCGACAAAGTCTCCCGACAATTTGGTGCTTTGATCAGTACCACGGTCCCAGAGGTGGCGTATAAGAATACACCCTTCGTGACTGTCGGAACTGTGGTAGCCACGGGCACGATGGTTGTTTAAGAATATCATTGTCGGATGTGTGGGGACTGTGGTTACATTAGTTTGATTTAAGAATACGGCCCAAAACTTCATTTAGTCGATAATAATGGCCTTGCACAATGAAATTTTGCATAGCAAGGGTTTTCAAAAATGTAACCTGTTTGTAAAGTAAAGGGTTGCCTGTATAACTTAAGTTAAATAAACTTATAACCTCATGCAATACCACTCTAGGTGTTGATAAAACTGAAAGAAGTGAAGGACAATAATAATATAAATGAATAAAACATGAATCTGCAATCTTTTCAATTGGTTAAAATCATATATTCCTGAGAATATTTTTTCCTACCGGTAACTCTAAAATATGATAATCCAGAAAACAATTTAGTCATATTTGAAATCCATTGTTTTACTACTTGATGCAGTTGTTACAAACTCTAACCGGGTGGTCCCATCCACGCTCCTTGACAGCCTGCAGGTTAGGAGAGCAGACATCACACACACCCTGGCCACATGCTCGGCAGTGGTGCAGGGGAAGGCGTGGCCCAAACTCTGCATCGCACACCACACAGTTGGTGATCATCTCATCCGGGATCCAATAGGAAGGACGAGTGCTGTCCTTCAGAAAATCTGGAATTGTGGTGATTGTGATGGACTCTGATGAAGGCTGGCCACATGCAAGGAACTGATAACCACAGATAATAGCAATAATAATATATATGCTAGCTATGCATGATCATGTGAAAATTTATTGAACATTGTCGCTTAAGTGAAAAAATCAAACTTCAAAGAACACTTACGTAAAACAAAACTTAAGCTATCTCAAATGACACATAAGAAAGAATCCACAAACTTCATCTGAACAGTTCTAGCCTCCATGCCAGCCTTGAGCTGCCAGCTGATGGGTAAATACTCACCAAGCGGATATTTTGCAACAGTTGCCAGAGTTCCTGATATGACCTCAGTGACCTGCCTGGCCCGCACTGTCTGAGCATCACTTGTCCAGTCATAGTCTGTAAAGTACATAGAGAAGATGAAGGATCAACATACAAGTGGCATCACAGACTTGTCTACATTCAGTGATTACTTTTCCCATTACACACTCATTTTCAAAATGGTTTAAATGAATACAAATATTAGGATACAGTATGTCTTGGGTAATGGTATTTACCCTCAACCTCTTCAGTCTCACTATTTCTGGCCTCGAAGCAGTTCTTGCACACCCTGACTGGCTCGTCTCCCCAGCCCAGCTCAGGCACTGCCATTTTTTCCTCAGAGCAAGTATCACAAAATCCATCACCACATTTGCGGCAGTGGTGAATGGTGTCAAGAAGCTTCCGACAAATCTTGCAGTGCTGTAATTGAAGAGTTACATCAGAAATTCAGACCAGTTTTGTTTCTCATTCAAGTATGAAAAAAAAGTTTCTGATTCATTAGAATCCTCCTTCACTGCCTCACAAAGTAAGATTAGGGGATTAAGCTTTAAGCAACTACAAAACCTTTGAAGTCAAGAGTGAACTGGGACACAAAATATTTGCATATCACTCAAGTAAAATATAGCGTTAGAAATTTTACTCCAGTGTTCTGACCACCACCTTTCTCACTTCCTATGAGATATCTTACCGTACAGAGGTGATTGGGTTTCCAGTAGGCTGGGTTCACCTGGTTTGTGAGCCAGGCCGAGACAACCTTGGCTGGGGGTGATGATATGGTGGAGATGGCAGAGCCCAGTGCTGCCACACCCTCCAGCACCTGCAGCAACACCACATAAACACTCCATTCATCATCAAAGTTCAATACGTACTTGATATTATAAATTCTCAGCCATGACTTATTACTGAGGTTACTGGATAGCGTGTACTTGTTGGTATGGATGGAATACAATACTAATTTCACATAATGCAGGATGGAGAATGGTGCCGAAACAAAACAAAAAATACTCGAAATAATGCAATTGAGCTTTAGTACATACAAGATAATTATGTGTTTGCATTATATTTGCTCTCTTGTAAAGATCAAAATACACTTTCTTATGGTGCTTAATCAAGCTCAAGGTTGCTCAGTGAGCCTCTTTGTAAGTTCTGTGTCCTACTCACAGCATTCTCATGTCACTGGTTCCATACATCGCTCACCCAGCCAAGTGGAGATTATTTTTTTAATATCAAAACATATTGTATTTTTCAGATAATAAAATGACCCAAAAATTTCCATTCAAAATGTGGGCTTAGGGGTATAAATTGCTCAACTCTGGAGTCATTGGGAGCTTGTTGCCCCAATAACCTCAGTTCTTTATCATCCTTCTCACTGAGCAGTGAATTGATAATATTAACCCCTTGGATGTGGACTTCCTACAAGAAGACATCACCAAGCTACAGGAGTGGAGCAAAAAGTGGCTGCTACAATTAAATGAAGAAAAATGTAGTCATGCACCTTGGGAGGAGAAATCCAGCATACCAATACCACATGGGAAACACTCTACTATCCACCACAGTCAGAGAAAGACCTGGGAGTATATTTTACCAGGCTACTAGTGAAGGTGAAATCTGTGCCAATCACACTGGAGGGGTTAATGCCTTACTAGGCAACAGAGCCTTTGGTTAGGTTTTGATTTAACCAGTTTCTGTGGGTTTTGTAAGGGGAAATTTTGTAGTCACTCCACAACCTTTTCCTTTGTCTGACCATGATAATTATCTTGATAAAGTCTTACTTTACTTACTTCTCTAGTTTTACCAGCATATTATATAACTGCATAGCAATGAGGAGAAAGCTGAGAGTAAATGCTAGAAAGTGGAAGGTTGTGGAATTTGCGTCACTGATTTTGCAAAGCCGTACAGTTAGAGCAGAGGGTACAACGGAGTGTAGGATAAGGTAAGGGGAGGAGAGAATGGAGGAAGTGACTGAGTTTAAACACTTAGGGACAGTTTTATATATGCATGGAAGTATGGAAGGTGAAGTGAGGGAAAGAGCAATGAAGGGCAGACAGGCAGTAGGTGCATTGGGAGAGGTATGAAAGGAAGAAGTGTGAGCATAGAAGTAAAGAGAGGAATAAGGAACAGTATTATCCTGCCTACTCTGTCATACGCATCAGAGATGTGGACATGGCATGCAGCACAGCAATCGAGAATACGTGTAGTGGAAATGAGTTATATAAGAGGCGCATGTGGTGTTTCAGGATGGGATGGAGAAAGTTATGAAAATGTGTATGAGCGGTTTAGTATGGGTGTGACAGCGAAAGGAGTGGATAGTGGAGTGGTAAAGTGGGTGAAGCGTGGTGCGCTGAGATGGTTTGGACACGTGATGAGAATGGGGGAGAATGAATTCGTGAAGAGAGTGCATGAGGGAAGGACTGAGGGAGGGGGGTGTCAGGGGAAGACCACCTGTGAAGTGGATCAATAGGGTGAGTGAGTATTGGAGTGAGAGAGTTGGAAGTAGCAGGATTGAGTGTGCTGAGAGGGAATGCCAGAACAGGGAGAGATGAAAACACTTCTGCTGTGGCCACCCCCTGGAGGGAAGTTCCAGCGAGGGAGCAGGGCGTCGAAGATATAGATAGTTAGAATGGATAGCAATGACGACATTAAATATTTATACTACCCGAGTAATGGTTATGGGCAACTGGCCTGTGGCAGTCATGTTTACATTCACAGCCTGGAAGCCTGGGGCCTCAGGGCTGGCCAGTGAACTAAATGACAAGTGAGAGCTAATAAATTAGCCGCAATAAGTTAGTAACTTGGCAACTATGTTTGATGCACCAGTAAAGCTATCAAAGTAATTTAATAAGATAAATATCATGAAATAAAAAAAGTGCGGAAAGGCTCCACAATCACTTCACATGCACTGCCTCCAAGACCTTCAGTCACCTGACAAAGTGTAAATACAACAGTGTTATAAATCTCTTGGCATTTTGGTTATAATAACTAAAGAATAAGGTAGTGAAACCAGCTCAGACCTGGCAACCTTGAACTATGTACTTTTACAAAGGCCCAAACTAGTCACTCTCAGGCTGAGAATCAAGCAGCTGTTTGTGGAATGCACCCAATGAGTTGTTCACTTTTCTTGTGTCCTCACGGCTGTATCCAAGGAGATATATTTATAAAACTTTGTCATCATATACATAATTAGTTGTGCTTGATGCTGATTTCAGCTATTTCAACAGTTTTAAAAATAATCAAGGAAAGTGAAGAGTAGGTGAGTGTTAGGCATCAATCCTAGAGACCCCATAACCACAGAATGTAGATTGTAGAGGTTAAGATTTTGTACCCAGTATTTAAGATGACCCTAAAGTTTGGGCTTCTTATTTTGAATTACAAAGGTCATCTTTTTAAGTCAGCAAATGACAGTTTTTCACGAATACTTTCATTATAATGAAGGTTTGATGTGAAGACTTCAATGTAGCTATAGTCCGACACATCTAAGCTGGCGTCTCTGACGTAGGCAACTCCCTATACATTGTTGCCACGTCTCCAACTGACCTCATGTACCATGCCGCCCCCCCCTATAAATTAAAGCAAATAGGTATTGACGGTCAAGTACACCAATGGATCGCAAATTGGTTGACCAATAAACAACAGAGTGGTGATCGACGGATTTAACTCAAGAGTGGGCGCCGGTCACAAGTGGCGTCCCTCAGGGATCGGTTCTTGGCCCAGTGCTCTTCATTATTTACATCAACGATTGGGATGTTGGACTCAATAATCACATTAGTAAATTTGCAGACGACACAAAGATTGGTAACTCGGTTCTCACTAACAAAGACAGGCAAAGCCTCCAAGAAGATCTGCACAAAATTTAAGCTTGGTCTGACAGATGGGAGATGCCCTTTAATGTAGACAAGTGCCAGGTCCTTCATGTTGGAACAAGAAATAAGAAGTTCAATTATGAAATGCGCGGCCATTTAAGATTTGTCGGACTATAGTGCCATGCGACACAAATGAATTTTTACCTATCATGCAAGTGGCTGAAAAAAAGAAAAAAGTCTGTGCCCCACCTGTCTGCCGGCATGAGCTGCACTGCCCAAGACACTGCCAGGCCACACGTGCTGGTACTCCTCCTTGACCACCGTCCTGTCAGGCGACTCGTTGCCATACCAGTACTGACGACTGCGATAGATGATGCCACACTTCTCACACTCCAACACATATCTGCAGTGAAAAAGTTTACATATTATTTACATCAGAGGTTTGATGAGCCAAAATCCTATTTCACTCATCACTGAAAGACTACCACATCTTTGTAGTTTTATGTTCATGATAACAGCAACTCTTTTAGTGAGTTAGAGAACATGACAGTGGCTACAGGAAGATGTATAAAAGGAAGGTGAAGTGACTGCTTGTGTAATGGCCCCAAGATGTGGATAAAGACTATAAGACCTTGAGCCAAAGAGATTCCACTGGCTCAATGCTAAAGTGTCTGCCTCCCATCTAAGGGGACCCAGGTTCAAATCCTGTGCGGAATATTTTGAGATTCATTCTCCCAAGTATATCAATTTCTCATGTATTTCGAGAAGCAAAAAATCCTCCATGAGACATGAAAGGGCAAGAGTAGAAACAGAACACAGTGCTGAAGTCAGTGAGGTGTTATATATTTTTAATGGTTCAGTGGCTAGGACAACTAAGGAAATAGAAAGGAAATGCATGGTGGAGATTAAATAAATTAGGTAGCTGAGGAGAAAAGAAGGATCTACCAAAACTTGCAAAGAAGTGAGGGATGGGAGAAAAGGCATAGCGAGTAAAGTATTAGAGAAAAGCTTAGTTAGGGAAATTAAAGAGTAAACAAAGATTCTGGTAGAAAGATACAGGTAACTCTCAATTTACGCGAGTATTGCGACCTTGAAAAAAAAGAGAGAGAGAGAGAGAGAGAGAATATACATATCACTGAGATATCCACTCAAGCACTCAGTCTCAGCCTCACTTGTCTGAGGAAGAAATGAGGGACACAATGAGCGACTGGCTAGTGTTGGTACCAGTACCGAGCAGTCAGCTCCGTATAGCTAGTACCCTTAGTACCGGTACTGGTGCCAGTAACTGCCCACCTCTATTGTTGAGCAGTGTGACAGCGTGGGTACTGTATTGTTGTTCAAGTGGCGCGCGGGAAGAACTGAGCTCAGCTGTGTGGCTGCGGCGCCGTGTGAGTCCAGTTGCGTGAGACATATGGTGGCCACTCCATAAAATATCGCATATAAGTGGAAAAAACGTGTAAATTAAACATTTATTTGGATTTTGGACCCCGCGTTATTTCAAAAACGCGTAAACCAAACTCGCGTAAATCGAGAGTTACCTGTATCAGCAAAATATCTGAAGGAGAAACATTTTTTGGAAAAAAAAATTAGAAGGGAAATGGAGGTAAGAAAGATTGACTCATGAGGGATGTAGGGAAGCAATGAGGTACTTGTGAAAAGAAAGAACATAAAGGAGGTATGGAAGAAGCATTTTGAATAAAAAATGAATGGGTGTAGAAGGAAGAACAGAAGAGACCAGTGTAGGAGTAAAAACTAACGCAGGGCATCCACAGGGAAGGAGAAAAGGGTGAGACAGTAGGCAATATATTAGTTAAAGGAAGGAAAGGCCCTTGACACTGGTAGCATAGCAGGGAACGTTTGAGATGCTTCTTTTATGGTCACCCTTTTTAGGGAACAAGGCATCGGAGATATACTGTAAATGATCAAAGAAAAGGGAATACATCCTTAAAATGTGTTTATTTCTCTTCACTCACCCTGACCAAGCAAACTTAGCAAGGCCCAGCCATGTACTGTCCTTGGCAGAAGATGTCTTGGGCACCACCAGGCTACGCTCACCGTTGTAGTCACACTTCCGGCACAGGAACACCTTCAGGAGATGGGACATGGGTGATGGAAAAGATTTACATCATAGAACAACCATCTTTCAGGAAGGCTTTAGTACAATAAAAATAATATTTAAGAAATAATAATAATCAACAAAAACAAAAATCAAACTCACCTTATTATCAAACTGGTGGTGGTATTTACACTGGCGCTCAGCCTGGTGGTGCTTTGAGCCATTGTCATGCTGGGAATGGTTCATAAAGAGGCAGCAGCGGGCCTGGCATGCCTCACACACGCTGGTGCATGTGAAGTACTCGTCAGGGAAGGCTGGCTCACTACTCTGGATCTGGCCGCTGAATTTCTTATTGATGGTCTGAGAAAGGTAAGGTTGGTTACAGTGCATCATGCATGGTCATTCTGTCAAACTTTTTGTAACAAATTTTAAATGCAAAAATGTCACATGTCATATTTAAAGATTTTTCTCTTGGTATATAATACTAACAAGAAGACGGAAATGTTAACAATTTTGTTTTATTTATTGGAATTCTGCCTCTCTAATACAAAAAATACAACGGATTTCATTATTAAAATGAAACTTGGAATCAAATACAAGATTAAGTGAGATTTAGAAGGTCTAATGACTTCAGTTATTGTATTAATTCTCACAAGCTACTCAGTACTCACATTCAGCATGTCTAAGATAATTTTAGGTTGACGGGGAGACCTGACACTGTTGTTCTGAAGCTCATCAAAGACAGCCTTCCTGATCCTCTTGAAGTCAGTGTCCCTCCCGTTGTTTCTCTCGCCTATATAGTGTATGCTGTTGAAACCCTCAATCTTGAGGTCCTGCTTGGTGAAGTTCTCCTTAAGCTGCTCTTCAGGTTTTTGGCCCATCTCTGCAATGAAGCACTTTTCAATTTACTGCCTTACAATAGAAATATATATAAATTTTCATATTAGCTATACACATCAAGTTTTCTTAACTTTAATATTCTTCCAATTTGCATAACTGTCTTGATAAAAACAAGACTGTATTCAATGAATAATTTCTTAGTGGTTAAATTTATGATTTAAACTTAGGTTTCAGGACATTACAACAATGAAAGGTTTTGTCCAAGGTAAACCGTTATCTTCTGTTATCCCATTGGTGTACCGGCCGTCATGGAATATAAACATTACCTTCTGTTAGCACATTGGTGTGCCGGGTGTCATGGAAAATAAACATTACCTTCTGTTAGCACATTGGTGTACCGGCCGTCATGGAATATAAACATTACCTTCTGTTAGCACATTGGTGTACCGGCCGTCATGGAATATAAACATTACCTTCTGTTAGCACATTGGTGTGCTGGGTGTCATGGAAAATAAACATTACCTTCTGTTAGCACATTAGTGTGCCGGGTGTCATGGAATATAAACATTACCTTCTGTTAGCACATTGGTGTGCTGGGTGTCAAGGAATATAAACATTACCTTCTGTTAGCACATTAGTGTGCCGGGTGTCATGGAATATAAACATTACCTTCTGTTAGCACATTGGTGTGCTGGGTGTCATGGAATATAAACATTACCTTCTGTTAGCACATTAGTGTGCCGGGTGTCATGGAATATAAACACTGGAGGGCCAAAGATGCTGTCACACTTTGCCTTCTGAGCCACAGCCGCAAGATCATCACGGAAGTACCTGTCATAGAACATGAAGAAAATCAAGTAAAATAAGTGGAAGGATATTTACTTTTAACTATTCTAGGCATGAAGAGTTCAGATGATAATATTAAATCATCATCAGTCACCACTGGCACCCTGCTTTGTGCAGCAGCAGCTTGAGAAGTACAGTATTTTGTGACGTATAATGCACTCCGGCGTATACCGCGCACCCTAAACTTTAAGACAACAATTTTGGGAAAAAATATTCAGTGCTTAAAATGCTCAGAAATATTTACGGTTAACGGCCCTGGGCTTTTCCCTGGTGCGCTCCTACAAACTTTTCTTCTCCCTCTCCATCCCTATATTTTTCTCCTTTCTTCTTTTCCTTTCCCCTCCCTTCCAGTTTATCTCTTAATTCCTTTTCCTCTCACTCACACCCTTTTCCTCACCTTTACCTGACCCTCCCTCCCTCTCTCTCTCTTCTTTTCCCGCCCCATTTCCTCCACTCATTTCCCGTTTCCTCCATTCTCACCCCCCCTTATTTATAGCCTTATCTCTCACTCTATCATTTTCTTCCTCCATTTCTCCTTCCCCATTAGATTATATAAAAAACACACACACACACACACACACACACACACACACACGGTAGCTCAGTGGATAGAGCGTCTGCCTCACAACCAGAAGGACCGGGGTTTGATTCCCCGGCCGGGTGAAGTTATGTTGGGTTTATCTACTTTCACATGTAGCCCCTGTTCACCTAGCAGTGAGTAGGTACGCGACATCAGGCAAGGAGTTGTGACCTCGTTGTCGCAGTGTGTTGTGCGTGAGTGGTCTCAGTCCCACTCAAAGATCGGTACTATGAGCTCTGTGCTCTTCTGTAGGGGAATGGCTGGCTGTCTCGAGAGAGACCCGCAGCAGACCATAAGGTGAATTACACACACACACACACACACACACACACACACACACACACACACACACACACACACACACACACACACACAGAAAGGGGAAATGAGAAGGGCACGAAGTTGTGTGGCAGCCTAGGAGTCACACTGACCCACAAAACCCTACGCAAACTTCAAAATTACGGCAGAAAAAGACAAACAAAAAAGTGAAAATTTGTACCTTTAAAAAAATATATAAATGTATATAAATATATAATATATATATAAATTATATATATATATATATATATATATATATATAGATATATATATATATGTATATATATATATATTATATATATAAATATATATATATATATATATATATATATATATATATATATATATATATATATATATATATATATATATATATATATATATATATATATATATATATATATATATATATATATATATATATATATATATATATATATATATATATATATATATATATATATATATATATATATATATATATATATATATATATATATATATATATATATATATATATATATATATATATATATATATATATATATATATATATATATATATATATATATATATATATAATAATAATAATTAAGGGAATTGAGAAAAATTGTGGAGGACCAAGTTGCCAACCCAAATCTACTGTAGTGTAGAGTTATCTCCATATCTCTAATACAACATATGTAATATGCATACATGTGTACTTAACCCATGTCTCTGAAATATTTCTTATATAAAAAATAAAGGAAAATAGATACTAGCAATGAGACCTCTCCCTTTTCCTTTTCATAGGGAATTTCAGCAAAAGTTTAAAAATCAATAGTGGGATGAAAAATCAAGGTCATCTAGCACCATTTTCCTACACAACAATATTGCACCAACATCTAAAACTGACTCCTTAGCTTTCAAAGATAAGAGAATGTATTATAGTTCTTAAGGGGACCCTCCACCTCTTACTCGAATACAAACTTTTTTTTCGGCTCCTCAAAATGTTTTTCTTATACCCGTTTTTGTTGTAATGTAATTTTAAAAACTTGAAAGTTTAATGAAATTTGGGCAAATAGCTTTTGAGAAAACAATTTTTTCAAAAAAACGTCTTGATTCTATGCAACACTCCTTTATTTTCAGCAGCACGCCTTTGACTGCTGGTCTGCAAAATATTTATACCCAATGCTACAATTTGTCCATAAAGCATTTTTATGAAAAAAATGTAACTCAAAGATGTTTTTTTCCCCTCAATAGCTACAGAGAAAAAGAATACAAGATCAGGACTGAGAGATAAAAAATGTGTTATGGACAAAAAAAAAAAAAAAAAAATATTTCTTTAGCTTTCATGTGATACCATCACTTTTATCATAGGTTGAAAACTAAGGGAGGTGTGTCACTTCAAATACCAAAAATTTACATTTTGAGGAAACGGACGTTTTCTTGTGCAGGGGGCTGCTGCACACAAGCTAAGTGCTCTCGTCAAGGGATGATGCCACAGCAGGAGCAGTGATATATTTTTACAGAAATATCACAAAAATGAAGCAAACAAAAGCCCACATAATGTACAATGGTATAAACAATGCCGTAAAATAGAAAACAGGTATGTAGAGGGAGGACTACTCAAAGATACCCATGATACTTCTTTTTTCTTGATGGAAAATTTCGCCGTAGACACCTGAAACTTTCACAGAGTATGGAGAAATGATAGAGGAGTCTTTGGTAGCTTTTTTTCTCAAAAAGTGATTATTTCCAATTTTTCAGATTTTACAGGCACAGGGTTCCCTTAACCTCTTCAGTACCATGACGCAGTATATGAGTCATTTCATCTCTCGAACCATATCCTAGAGACGCTGTATGTGCGTCATGGTCATTGGACTATTCTACGTAGTCTGTAAAACCAGGATATGGCATGGAGGTTATGTTTTGTCTGCTTGTATTGAAGGGGTTAACCTTACACTATCCTTTTACTTTGCCTACAGCACATAGAACTCACTTGGTGTATGCCCTTGAAGCTTCAGCCAAGAATTTGTACATGTCTGTGTTGAGGCGCTCAGCTCGAGTCCTGTAGATGATGATGTCAGAAATGGCAAGTACCTGTTGGGAATTCAAGTTTGTTACTGCCTCATCCAGAGGGAAAGTAAATGGAAGACAGTTACTGTATGAGAATCAATAAAATTGGTACAGTGAATGTAGTGCCTCTCAGTGAGTTGTCAGAGTTGACATCTGAAAGATGCACTATCAGTGGAAGTGAGAAGCCAGTCATTGGAGTATCATATTAAGTGTTCGAATGGGGTACAATCTCTTCAAATGTGATAGAAGGAGCTCATCATCATTAAATGAACTTAATTACACGTCATCTCAGTATCACGAAACACAAGAGATATTGGTCTAGTCCAGAAAGGGAGAAATAAATTTTTGATGCTGGGGCTCAAATCCTCAACAAGCCAGACAGGAAGCTACCACTCTGCCCAATCAGCTAAAGAAGAGCCAAACTAGCTAAGATGTTTTTTAGGGACTTTTCACTCCTGGTGGGTCAGACACAGACACCTACTTCTTAATATTGCATTACAAGGAGAGGTCACAACAAAAATCTGTTCCTGTCCATGCACACCATCCTAGTATTAGAAATTAAGGACGTAAGGAGTCTAAGGTTTGGAAATTGGCAACTTCTAGAGCAGCGGTTCCCAAACTGGGGGGCGCATCCCCCAGGGGGGCTGTGAGCTGGATACAAGGGGGCGTGATTCCGTCTGCCAAATATTGCAGTTTTGCAAGAAATTAACACCCACACACCCACACCAGATGCACTGGTTATAATTTCATTTCCAGACAAGCAAAGGTTCTGTTACTCCCTATCAAACAGTATGTAAGCCTAGACACTGGCAATGAGCCTCTTGTGATGGGAATGTAATGGAAGGCTTAGGGTCAGAGAGGAGAGTACTGCTGATGAGTTTAGTTACGGATTTAAAGATGATGAGGATGAACAAAGTTGGGTAAAGTCAAAATACAATGTAGGTGACAAAAAAGTCATACCATTGTCACATCCAACCCCAAGAAAAAGAAATTTTAAATGAAAGAGTATATCCAAGAACAAGGGCAAGTGGAGGCTTTTTGGAGTGGTTCCAAAAGAAATACTGCCATGGGTTTAGGTGCTCTCAAATAAATAGGACGATGTGGATCAATACATTAAGGGTATAAGGGTCAAGTAGGATGAAGTACTGTAATAAAATAGGCTGATTATGAAGAGGAAAGGGATATAAAACACAACAATCGAGACACAAAACTAAGACCTTTAGCAAGAGTCGCTTCCTTTGCTTGGAGGTGTTGCTGATGCCCAGCATGCCCTCAGTGTCCAAGACAAGGGCCTTATTGAGGGGATCATAGGCCCCCCACACACCCAGGGTGCACGAGCTCTGGTTGGCACTCGTCCTAATGAGGAAGAGGGGAAGCATACAAGGATGTGCCCTCTTACCAGCCTCACGATACAATATTAGCCACATCTTAGAACCTTGCTCATTCTCAATCTATGCCAAAATATTTCAACATATATGCATCAAATTTAATTGAATGTAAAATTTTTTGAAGCAAATAAATTTACATCCCTTGATAGAGGCATAAAATTTGCCCAGAAACAACACATTTTTTGTTTGGGTTCACATCCATCTCTGAAGGGTGTCTTTTTGACATTTTTATTTATAATGTCTCTTAGTAACGTGTGGGCTTCTTACATCTACTTCCCTTTAATCTTTTATATTTCATGCACTACCTCCTACTCTATATCATATACTCATTGGTAAAATGAGTGAGACATGATACAAGTCAGAGAAAACTCACTTGAAGACTTCAGATCCATTGAAGAAAATCTGGTTGAGGGTGTACGACTTGCCCTCACCAGTGTTGCCGAAGACAGACACCACCTTGATGTTGAGGCTCTTTTCACTGGGACAACCCATCTTGCACAGCAACTCCCTTGCATCCTTCACCTGAAATGAAGAAAAAGTAGACTCATGATTAGTGGTGTAACTTATTTCATGTGCAGCAGGAGGAAGCGTGAGGTGAGGTTAGTTCATCATAGATACTTGTTGTACCTATCATCATTAATATTATCCATTTATTAGTCCACTGCATGACAAGGGCCTTCACAGTGTTTTCTACTCCCCTCTGTCTGATATCAGTGAACTCTGAACTGTTCTGGCAAATAGTCGTATTTAACCTCCTCACTTGGTTTTCTGTCTGCCTTAACTTGTAGTTCCTGGGTTGCCACTCAGTTACTTTGGTTGTCCATTTGTTACCAGTTCTACACATGGTATATGACCTGCCAAAGTAGATTTTGTTTTTAATAATAATTAGAATACCTTTAAACAGTGGCAGTATTGCAACTAATAAGGCCTAGAATTTGCCTAAGGACTGCTACACTATACAAGGCAAAGCATCAGGTGCTGAGAAAATTGGCTGCACCTCTAAGGATACTCCCAGGACTGCTTGTAGCAATCAAGTGTTACCTGCCTTCATGAGGTGATCTGATTGCTTGTGGAGATCAGAACTTGATGAGATGCCTAAATCCCTCTCACACCTAGCCCTGCTTAGGGGAGTGTCATCTAAAATATAATTATGAAGTTGTTTTTTCTTCCAACACTTAAATTGCTTTACATCCTGACTTTACACTCCATTTCCCATTTTGCCGCTGAATCATACAACCTAGTATCAAGTTAACCCTACAATACACTTTTTTTTTCTTTTTTTTTTACAGCACAGAGCAACTCAAGGGCAAAATAAAAAATAAAAAAATGTTGCTCTCATATAGCAATTAGTATAAAGTGGCCAAGAAAGAGGTCAATTTTGGATGGAGAGGTGTCTTGATACACTCTTCTTGAAAGAGGTCAAGTCATAGGCAGGAGGAAATACAGACGAAGGAAGACTGTTCCAGAGTTTACCAGTGAAGGGGATGAAAGAATGGAGATGCTGGTTAACTCTTGCATAAGGGGTTTGGACAGTATAGGGATGAGCATAGTAGAAAGTTGTGTGCAGCGGGACCACAGGAGGGGGGGGGGAGGCATGCAGTTAGCAAGTTCAGAAGAGCAGGCAGCATGAAATTATTGATAGAAGATAGAAAGAGATGCAACATGGCGGCGGAATTTAAGAGGTAGAAGGCTGTCAGTAAGAGGAGGAGAGCAGATGAGACGAAGAGCCTTAGACTCCACTCTGTCCAGGAGAGCTGTGTGAGTGGAGCCCCCCTACACGTGAGATGCATACTCCATACGAGGGTGGACAAGGCCCTCATGTATATATATGTAAAGCATCTGTGCGGGGGAGAAGAACTGGCAGAGACGATACAGAATGCCCAACCTCGAGGAAGCTGATTTAGTAAGAGAGGAGATGTGAAGTGTCCAGCTGAGATTTTGAGCTAAGGATAGACCGAGGATATTTTATGTTGAAGAAGGTGACAGCTGAGTGTTGTCGAAGAATAGGGGATAGGTGTTTGGAAGATTGTGCCGAGTTGATAGATGGAGAAACTGGGTTTTTGAGGCATTGAAGGACACAAGGTTCCTTTTACCCCAATAAGAAATGATAGCAAGGTCTGAGGTTAAGCATTCTGCAGCCTCCAGTCTGGAGTCTTGTAATTCCTGTTGAGAGGGTCTTCTGTTGAAAGAAGTTGAATAATGCAGAGTGGAGTCATCAGCGTATGAGTGGATAGAACAGTTTGTTATGGAAAGATCATTGATGAATAACAGGAAGAGAGTGGGTGATAGGACAAAGCCCTGTGGAACACCACTGTTGATAGGTTTAGGGGAAGAACAGTGACCGTCTACCACAGCAGAGATAGAATAGCCGGAAAGGAAACTGGAGATAAAGGAACAGAGAGAGGGATAGAAACCGTAAGAGGACAGTTTAGAAAGCAAAGACTTGTGCCAGACTCTATTGAAAGGTTTCGATATGTCTAGCGCAACTGAGAAAATTTCACTGAAACGGCTAAGAGAGGATGACCAAGAGAGCGAGAAGATAGCCAGTAGAATGTCCCTTGCTGAACCCATACTGGCGATCAGATAGATGGTCAGAAGTGGAAAGGTGCGTTTGAATCTTCTGGTTAAGGATTGATTCAAAAGCTTTAGACAGACAGGAAAGTAAAGCTATAGGGCGGTAGTTTGAGGGATTGGAATGGTCACCCTTCTTAGGCACAGGCTGTATGAAGGCGTATTTCCAGTAAGAAGGAAAGGTAGATGTTGATAGGCAGAGACGAAAGAGTTTGACCAGGCAGGGTGTCAGAATGGAGAAACAGTTTTTAAGGACAATAAGAGGCACTCTATCAGGTCCATAAGCCTTCTGAGAGTTGAGACAAGAGAGGGCACAGAAAACATCATTATTAAGAATCTTAATAACAGGCATAAAGGAGTCAGAGGGGGGATGAGTAGGAGGAATATGTCCAGAATCATCCAGAGTGGAGTTGTTACAGAAAGTTTGAGAGAAGAGATAGATGAGATGGCAGTGCTACCATCAGGGTTAAGGAGAGGAGGAAAAGATGAAGAAGTGAAATTGGAGGAGATATTTTTGGCTAGGTGCCAGAAGTCTTTGGAAGAATTAGAAAAAGCAAGGTTTTGACATTTCCTATGGATGAAAGAGCTTTTGGTAAGTCGAAGAATAGATTTAGCATGATTCAGGGAAGATATGTAAAGATCATGGTTAGCAGGAGTGCAAAGGCTCTGGTACCTTTTGTGAGCTGCCTCTCTATCTTTGATAGCACAAGAACAAGCGTAATTAAACCAAGGCTTTTTAGCATGAGAAGTAGAGAAAGTACGTGGAATGTATGCCTCCATTTCAGAGACAATCACCTCTGTGATGTGCTGGGCACACACAGAGGGGTCTCTATCCTGGAAGCAGTAATCATTCCACGGGAAATCGGAAAAGTACATTCTCAGGTCATCCCACCGAGCTGAAGCAAAATCCCAGAAGCATCGCCTCTTCGGTGGGTCCAGAGGATGTACAGGAGCGATAGGACAGGATACAGAAATAAGGTTGTGATCAGAGGAGCCCAACGGAGACAACAGTTTGACAGAGTAAGCAGAAGGGTTTGAGGTAAGGAAGAGGTCTAGTATGTTGGGCCTGTCTCCAAGACAGTCAGGAATATGTGTCGGGTGATGAACCCACTTGTGTCTTGATCTGTTTTAATTAGATTGTTGACCTTGGTATTGTAGCGGGCTTCGCTACAAACCTAATCACGACGCGCGGGACGCGGACTCTAAGCGCTAGATCCATGCTGATCCTGTAGCACCCTGTAAATAGCTGTATATATATCTCACTAATAAATCAGTTGCTGCCACACCATCACCGTGTTTGGTTCTCCCTCTCCTGAACCAAGATGTTGGACTGCCTAAAGTAGAACCCGCTACAGTATCATCTGAAGAATTACCAATAACACTACTTATTTCAGTCTAAATAATCAATATAAATGATTAACAACAATGAGGCTAATACTAAACCTGTTGAGGTTCCATTCATAATGCAGCCAGTCAGATTTTGTACTGTTGACTTGAACTCTTGGTTGCGGCAGCTAAGCCACACTCTACTCATTCAGCACTTTCCCATCTATTCCATGAAACTTCACTTTTAGTTACAGGCAATTATGAGGAACCTTATCAAACACCTTGCAAAAATCTACATATTATATCACAGTTTTCATCTTTGTCCACTACTTCAATTACTTTCTTATAGAAAAAACATATTGGTGAGGCATGGCCTACCAGTTGTGAATCTATGTAGGGTCATGATTAAGGGCCGCTTTCACAGTCACTTTGTTTGTTTTGATCGTTACCAATGGTGGCGATCAACGCTATAGTTTTCCACATGAAACTGGCTGATGGGGTAGTGGCAGCTGCAGAGGAAGCGAGAGGTGTTGAGAGTGTATGGTAAGGTGTGGGGCTAGGCAAACCCCGCAGCCGCCACTACCCCATTGGCCAGTTTTACGTGGAAATACTATAGCGTCGATCACTGCAATTGGTAACGATCAAAACAAACAAAATGACTGTGAAAGCAGCCCTTAATGTATATCTTTCTAGGAATCTACATGATCCAAAATGCTCCTGGCAATTACTCTCCCAACATTCTGCCAACCACTGAAGTTAAGCTAATTGGACAATAATTAGACGTGGCTGAACTATCTATATTTTTTTAAATTGGAGCACATGAGCTACCTACTTTCCACGAATCAAACACAAATCCAGAATTCATCTATTCCATAAACATACTGGCCAGTGGGTCAATGAGGCCCAGCTCTTCCTCAGCAATGAGTATGGAGCCACCCACCTGCAACTCCTCCTTCTCATTGATGAGCTTGAAGCATCTCCTCTCAACAGGCCCCAGGTCAACACTGCGCATCTCTGTGTTCAGGATGTCTGGCGTGATGCTGCTCTCTGTGGGCACACTTGAGAATCAGTACAGGCAGATCTTCTTTCAAATTAAAACCCGAGACTCATAACCCACAATACTCACTGCTCTCACGGCTTTGTACAACCATGGCAAGGCATTCCCTGGTGATGCCCAGAATGTCTTTACATACTCATGGAATGAAACTTGATGAACTCATACTCATGCAATGGACACCAAAAATTTTGGGAATATGAATTTTATGTGCGAACTGAATGCAGTCCTAGGCAGGAGAGCAGTGTTATATAATCAGTAATTTTTACATTACAGACAAATTCCCCAAATCTTTGGTCACCCCTTCATCTGACAGTATTAATATAATCACACCAATAGCTTTACATGAATTCCATTACTTCTACATCAATTTATATCTGCACAGTTATAATTTGAAAAGATACTGCTGCAACACAACTTCCTATTTTTTGTAAGATGGAAGAATAAATATCTTAAAATCAGCGCAGCAGCAGACCCGTGCTCATTTGGACCAGCAGTTCTTATTCAGATTATCACAAAACATCACAGAAGTCAAACCAAGTAGCATGAATCCAAAGGGAGAGGTTCAAGTACTCCAGCAACCAAATAACAATTTTTAACCATCACTGAGCAACAGAAGACTGCTCACATGCTCTCCATATCATTAGTCAACCCTAACTTAAGTGACTTTGGTCTCTTTGAAAGGGAAATACTGGGGGACAACTAGGGTTGCAAGGGTGGGAAAGTTTCTGGGAAAATAAACTTTCCACAGAAAGTTTTTGGAATTTTCAGGTCCTGGGAATTTAGGGAATTTTCACACATGTGTACCTATTTGTATTAAATCAACCAATTTTGGTCAATATAACTATTAACCAAAAAATTTAATCAATAAAAATTGTATTTCCATACAAATACAATAAGACTCAATTCACCTCAGCAAGGTAAATTAACTTTTTCTTAATAATAAGAACTTTTCTTAATAATAATGGGGAGGTATATATATATATATATATATATATATATATATATATATATATATATATATATATATATATATATATATATATATATATATATATATATATATATATATATATATATATATATATATATATATATATATATATATATATATATATAAAAGAATACTCAAGAATAAACTCTTACGCTGAGAGGCCAAGGAGTTGAAGCAGTTGTCGTAATGCACATCAGAAGCTAAGGAGCTCATGATGGCGGGCCCACTTGATGGTCCCATGGATAAATTAGACAGACCTGTGAAGGAAATACTGGTGAGGCAAAGGCACAACCTCCAACCTTTTTCGCTTATTACTTTGGTCTACTGCAACTATGAGACTACCTTCCCTTAAGGAAGAGATGCAGGTGACCCCCTCTGCAATTTTTCCCCATCCATATTAACCCTTTATTTGCTGAACTTGAATCAATATTTCCGTAATCTATAACTTCCTGATCCTTACTTTACAACTACAGCTATTATTTAATTAGTACCTAGGTAACCTATCACCACTGTTGGCAATAGTCTACATAGTTTTGTAGTTTTAAGTAAATTATCAATGACCAGATAATTTCTCTTTCATCAATACATGGTTAGTTTCATTTCAAGTTTTGCAGCTTCCCAAGGACATAATATCAGTGCTTACAGGATTCTCCCGCCCCTGTCCCAACACTCACTAGCAGGGATGTGAGACATGCCCGCAGCGTTCTCTATTCTGAGGTTGTGAGCGACGCCAGGTCCTCCTCCTGATGAGCTGCCCCTGCCACTGCGCCGCGGCTCCATCACCACATGCCACCACCACCACCTTGTACTAGCTGCTCCCTCACCCCTGTAGAGGAGAAGAGTAATCAGTGATAGCATCATTTTTATCATTTTGCCACAGTCATCATACACATCACACTTGTTTTTTCCCTTCTTCATAATAAGGCTTACAGAGGATATTCATTCTGATTATTCAAAGCCAATGTGTTACCAAAGCGTTACCTTTACATAATAATACATTTTGTTCATACTGTATTATACAGGGGATGTGACAATCCAAGAATCACATCAAAAAAGGCTCTTCTGCTTGTAAATGAAAGGGAACACTAACCTGATACAAGAACTAGGAGAGTATTGATGTTAATATTCTCTTCACACATCATTTATTCATCATGAAATTAAAAGATTCTATTCATTACAAAGTAAATAGCTTTTTTTATAAATAAACAACAGAACAATAATTACTACTTTCAATGGGAGAGCTCACATTAACTCTAAGTAAAGGGAAACAGAAAAAAGGATGATAGTGGCTGTGATAACCCCGGCTGATAGGCAGATAGTGACACAACCTGAATCAATACATGCAAACTTTCTTGTAAAGTGATACAGCTTAACCCGGAAGCAGCAGGGATCATGTTTCTTAACCCGGTAGCAGCGACGGGCCAAATTTCTGGCTTTACCGTGTAGCAGCGACAGGCCAAATTTGTGCCGTGATTTAAACCCCCAAAATAGATGATACATAAACTGATCACAAATGCTTTGATATATATTATGAAATGGTTTGTGTGAGTGATGATTTTCCTCATTTTTCTCGCTTAGAGGGACCATTAAGAAACATGATCCCTGCTGCTACCGGATTAATGGTCCCTCCAAGCGAGAAAAATGAGAAAAAATCACCCTTCACACAAACCATTCCATAATATATATCAAAGCATTTGTGATCAGATTATCTATCATCTATTTTTGGGGGTTTATATCATGGCACAAATTTGGCCCGTCACTGCTACCTGGTTAAGTACTGACAGGACTGTTGAGTGATATGGCCTATGAAGTGAAAGGGGGGAGAAGGCATGAGTGAGACTAGGTATGCTACAAAGAACAGATGTTACTACAAACTATGTTTTTACAAACAGTTTTTATTAATAAAATTCAAGATGCTACAACGAAAGAGGAGGATTATCAGCCGTGGGACACCTTGAGCCCTTGACGCGTCAAGTTGTTGAATATGGTATGGCTGAATCATCTATCTGTACAATATTAAAAGCAAAGAAGAAATAAATAGTGCAGAAATAGCGAGAGAAATTCTAGGCTAAACAGCTCACCCTACTCTGCACCTGCCTGCACCTCCCTATGCTCCTCACGTGCTCCTGATGGGCCCCCAAACCCTCTCCCTCCCTCAAATGGGTCACAGCTAGCCTCTCCCCACACCCGACAGTGCCACACTGCAGTCAATTATTCTATTTTATAAAACTTAATGTTTAAGTGGTAATGTTAGGTGGCAACTTAGGTTTTGGCTGTTAAACTAAATGGAATACTGAAATATATATGTGAATCAATATAAGCTAGAACGAACAAATGCTATTATAAATGACATTCTAGAACCAATTACATTTGTTCTAACATACCCAACTGTATAAATAAAAAACTGAATAAATATTCTCGCCCAGTTCCATGCATTAGTAACTTAGAAATAAAAGCTTTCCAGATTTAGGTCTATGATGATGGTGTAAATATTTTAATAATAAACAAAGCTGAAGAATCAAACATCAATCTTAATTGCATGTTATACATGTAATGAAGAGCCTGTAAAGCATCAACGTGCATGGCTTACAACTACTGCTGAGTGTAAAACATGACTAATGTAAAATAAATCCCTTGCATATTCAGCTACCTACACACTAACGTGCTATTCCTAAGAAGCCAACAAAGGCCGAGGAAATGAGTAGCAACATGATGCTTTGTTATGCAAGAGGGATTTATCTCCCTCCAGAATGAATTATTCTTGTATAGCTCAGCAACAGTAAAAGTAACATTAGGGGCATACGCAATGGCTCGTCTCCGTTGCATTGACCCTTGAGCCTGTGGTGGGTAAGAACCCATTACCCCGGGACACAGAGCAGGCGTGACAGCTTAGTGATGGTTCAAAATATACTTATTCATTGGGTCTACATTGACTCTACAATCAGAATTACCTCACATCATGACTTTGACCCACACTGAGGTACAAGCAAACCCCAAAAACATTATTGTAGGAAAAAAAATAAAGATATACACTTTCAAAGGGTAGCTTCCTTTCTTCTCTTCATTCACCAATTTGGACGAGGCCCTACTTAAAGCCCATATGTTCACTTAACCTAACGCCTATCATCCTTTGGAAAATCTCTCTCTCTCTCTCTCTCTCTCTCTCTCTCTCTCTCTCTCTCTCTCTCTCTCTCTCTCTCTCTCTCTAGGAAGACTTGTAAATGAGTAGGCAAATGATGTGTCCTCAGCTATGACTCGAATAACATACATACACACTCCTACCTACACTATACACTCCTCTCATTCCTCCTCCTCTCTGCTTCACAAAGGTTTAGAGCTCCATTTCATCTTGCCAACAACAGGTGGAGTTTTTACATCACTTGGCACATTACCAAAGGAGTCCGCAGCTCTACACAGCACGCCTCTGATTTACTTCAAAACACGTACATAACAAAATAAATGAGCTTGGCAGGGTCACAGTACAGATGCCAAGACTTCACTGTATAATTGTAGCCAAATGGTACAATATTAAAACTGGCCAAGTAAGCTCAGAGTGACTTACTACAGCTGATAAACTAGGGTGCTTGTCATCATCTCCAGATTATAGATACCGGTAAATGCAGCATAATTCTTTAACATGATTCTTAGTTATTTCAACTGCTGTAGCTCAACAACAAAAGACTCCTTTATTATAATCGTGATGAATAAGAGCTTTTCGGATCATCCATGAACACGCTCATACTGGTACTACTATACTAATACTTATACTAATATTCTTCTGCTTCACTTTCTCCACTCCACTCATAATTTCTATTCTTTCTTTCTGTATTTTCTCCATTTCTTATTGTTTAATGTTTACCATTCTATAAACCTCTATCAACACAAATCTAATATTCTTCCGTTTCACTTTCTCCACTCCATTCATAATTTTTACTCTGTATTCTCTCCACTTCTTACCGCTTACCATTCTGGATCTGGATTTATAATGCGCAGGGCACCTTTCAGGTGCATAGCACACATATTTGTGTTGGCTCATCCTCTTAGCCCTTAGTCACTGAATTACATCTGCTTAATGCTCTTTCTTATCATATAAACCTTTTCATTTTAAAATACCAAAGTATCTTTGGACTTAGTACAAACCACATCTTCAGCATCTCATATTACCTTATCTTCTCATTCTCATGGCTTTGAATCATAAACTGCCCACTACAAGACCCAGACAGTGCCATGCTTACACAGGAAATTGCCCTATGAGCTAAATGATAACCTTGCTAATCTGTATTAACAATCATTCTAAGGATATATTGCTAATAAGTAACAACTACCATAGCAGCTGCCAATAACAAGATGCATAAGTGTTATCACCATTACATAATTTACCTTTAGTCAATCAAATGCCTCTTGTGAGGCTGTAAAACCCCAAAAACATGTCTGTAGGCCTCCCTTTGTGAATGAGAGCATTGAGCACATGTTATGGTTCTAGAAACATTCATAACACCTTGGTACTTATGGACAATATACCTGTGGGCTTATCAGTTAACAGTCCCCTTGCAGTGGCTGAAAGATGAGTGAAAACCTTGCACTTATGGCTGGTAGCAACCCTTTAGGCTTCTGGGACAGGTAAACTGAGGATAGACTCACCTCACGACCTGAATGACTTTCCCTTTGTGTATAAGAGCACTGAGCACATGTTATGGTTCTAGAAACATTCATGACACCTTGGTATTTAGGGACACTCTACCTGTGGGCTTATCAGTCATCTTGCAGTGGCAGAAAGATGAGTGAAAACCTTGCACTAATGGCTGGCAGGAACCCTTTAAACCACTGGGGCAAGCAAACTGATAAGAGACTCACCTCAATACCTGGATAAGACTCCCAACACAGGTGCACCAAGACAACAACAACAACAAAAACAACAGCAAAAAATGGATCTCACCTGGAGCAGTGCAAGAGAAAGTAGCTGTGAGAAAGTACTACAGAGGGGACCTGCAGGGCATCACAAGGCTTATTATCAGCTGCGACGCATTTCAGTGGCCTTTCTTTGTCTAGCTGCACATGTTACTGGAGTCATTACATTTTTATTACTATTCGTCATCCAAGGCAATGACGCTCACACTCAGCAGCACCATCCTGCCAATCCCTTTATTTGCTGCTCATTCGCATTATCAAACGTTTCGAGTCCTTGTAAGTACGTTTTTTAGGGGCCAGAAAGGTGCGACGTTAAATTCTCAAGGTGTTATTCCCGTTCATAGCGCGGAAGCCTTGCAAAACTACCGCCAGGGCCATGAAATCCACCCATGAAGACCCTTTTTTAAGTAGATGTAGCGAGGCTTCGAGGGGTTTAATAATAGGGAGTGCTGTGCGGAGGGGGTGCTGCTGTGCTGGTGGAGCGGGGGTGCTGTGCGTCATACCAGTTATCGACCTTGAGAACTTGTCAGGGCCCCGTCAGCCGTAATGTCATGGTGTGGTGTAATGTTTCCCGCCCCAGCCCCGCCCCGCCCCGCCCCGCGCCCCTGCTCCCCGCCACTCACCTTCCACATGCTGCGAGGCGGGGGAGGTCCTGTCACGCCGGGGGAGCCGTGACGAAGGGTTCAGCTAGGGAGAGGGCGCCCCGTAGGTAACCATCAGCCACGGATAGTGTTTACAATTTCTGCGATCAGCTGAGCCCACGCCCGGATGTGGGACGTCACGGCCCCCGCGCCGCGCCACCTTCAAAATGCATCAAGATTTTCTCTAAACGCAGGCCCCATGGATCAGAAAGGGAGGGTTTGAGGGCCCCAGCCAGATATTTAAATCCCTGTAATGAATTGGGAGGGTATGGTTTTGGTGTGAGGCTCCATGCCGCACCGCTGAACTCCATTTCACTGTCATGCCTTCTTGTTAGGAGCTTATTTTATATCATTCCTTACCTGGATATTTAGGTGATTAAAGTTGCAACGCTCTGCTTATAACATTTATTGATTTACGTTTGCCCCAATAGTGCCAGTAGGCTTTCTTGATAGGCCTGTTAGTGGCGCTGGAAAGCATTCGTAAAGTGGAACTCTTGGTTGGCTCTTGATGCCCCTTATTCTCCATTTGATCGCCAAAGTTCGCATTAACTAAATTTTAGTGATCATCGGGACAGTATGTGGGTTGTCTTCAGCCACTCGGCGATGGGTTAAAATTATCGTCAGCTCCTGAGCTTGTAGTGGCAGGCAGGACAAGAACACGGGGCTTCGGATCAGCACGCCCGCATGCTGAGCACTCCGCCTGGGAATTCTGTCATGGCAGACGGCAGCATCTTGACGAGCGAGCGAGGCAGCCCAGCACGTATGACTCTGTAGGTAGCAAAATACCTGTAACTCTCTAGTGGGCCATGTAACAACTAGTTCAGTAAGCCAAAAAGAGATCTAAGTGGAGGAGAGGCTCGAAGTCGAAGTACCCTTGATGTGAAACCATCAGCCCAGCGGCCCCGCAGCGAGTTTCCGGCCGAGCAGCGCCTCTCAGATAGTGACAAGTGACAACCAACGAGTTTAGAAACAGCCATTCCTTGGTCTGTTCTTGACCCAAACTAGGATACGTAACCGTAGAGTAATCTTTCCCCTCAACCAAAACGGAATCTGCTCCTTTTCTCGGTGCACTGCTACATGGCATTGTAAAGATAAATAACACACGTCCCTTGAATTGGTTTATTAGGTGAAAAATAGTATACAAGCTTTTCAAAACAAAATTGGCCGACCTGCATAAATGATTTAAATTTAATATCTATCCAAAGAAACATTACAAGATAAATAAGGTTTAACATAAGCCGCAACACACACACACACACACACACACACACACACACACACACACACACACACGGTAACATGAGTTGGGCCTGACAAGAATACGTGACCGAACATTGTAGGATATATATATATATATATATATATATATATATATATATATATATATATATATATATATATATAAACGTATGCTTAAAATCTTTTGACTGATGGAGTTACATCGCTTAATATTATAGTAAGGCGATGGAATATTAAAAAAATCGTTAACTCTTGCATTAACGAGATACAGTATGTAAATATGAGCTTTAACACCTTTTACCAATAAATCTTGGTAAAGACTGTTGATGGGGAAGGGAGACGGAGTGGAGAAAGCGCGGGGCAGCCCACACAATCCTTACCCGACTCGGTCCACATTAGGATGGTCCGCATGGGGGGTAGAAGCTTGATTCACTCACCTGGGCCTCCTTATACCTGTGGCCGCACGATCAAGGAGTCGATATTCCCTGGTTGGTACCTTGGCGCCAGCTGTTACGGTGCACGAGAGAGAGAGAGAGAGAGAGAGAGAGAGAGAGAGAGAGAGAGAGAGAGAGAGAGAGAGAGAGAGAGAGAGAGAGAGAGAGAGAAAAATTGTTTAAATTTTTTTCACAAAACTATATGCTGTCTTCTATTCCAGAACTATACCTTCTGCAGGTATTATTATTATTATTATTATTATTATTATTATTATTATTATTATTATTATTATTATTATTATTGTCACTATTATCATTATATATTATTATTCATTCATTATCATAGTTTTATTTTTGCTGTTATTATTACTATTATTATTATTATTATTATTATTATTATTATTATTATTATTATTATTATTATTATTATTATTATTATTATTATTATTATTATTTTCATTGTCATCATCAGTTCATCTCTATCAATTCTATCATCATTATCGTCATCATCATCGCCATCATCATCATCTTCATGGGAACCCAGTTTATTGCGCAGGTGACTGGATCCAACATGTGCTTTGAAAAACAAAACAAAAAACAAAAAAAACTTACTTGACTGCATTTCTGTCGTGTTGTTCTTAGCTTTTGGGTTGGACGTAGCCCAATTTTCTTAAGTTTGCTGTTTTCGTTATATTTATAAAATTTCACCATTGGTGGACCTCCGCTGTGACTAAGACACCTCTACCTGTTGAAAGCTCCATGATGGGGTGACTTATAGGGCTCGGACAGCCTTGTGTTGTATAGGGCCTCGTCTGGCAGTGTTGCCGGACATCTGTCGCGGTGGTGTTTGAGCTAGGGTGTCGGGTCTAACATTCGACAATATCCTGACGGCCTTGGGCACTACATCGGGGAGGCACGCCCCATTTCTGAAAAAATACCGTGTTTGCAGTAGTGCAGCTCACTGGGAAGGGGGGTGGGGGGAGCAAGGAGCCCAAAACCTTCAATCCTGCCGAAATTTTGTGGTAGTGAAACACTAGCAGGAAGATAAATGACTTTACTTATAGGTATATGCTACTATATTAACGCGCATTGTGATGTGAAGTGTTTTATATTTTTCTTGGTTAGTCATCCCCCAACCCCTCAATCACCCAGAGACACGCCAGTCCTCGTCGACAGACCGACTTGGTCGGCTAGATTTCGATCGCCGATAGAGTCGGTCTGTCGGCTCCCTGCTACGGGCCGCCTTTGGCAAAGGCCCGTGCTCCCTCGTGCAAGAGGGAGCAATCTCTCTCTCCCCCCCCCCCACCCCTCAATCACTATTGCATTACATTTGTCTGGGTATATGACAGGTTCCATTTTGAGTGTTGTTGCCTCTGTCCTGGCGAGTACTTTCAGAAGCCTTTTCGTTATATTTACATTAGTTTGTCCACCTTGCAAACTTTCATGGGGTAACTATATGTTTTTATCTGATGGTACGATAGAAGATGAATTTCTAAGGAGTAACTATAATGTAACTTACTGGAAGTAGGAAAGGTAACCTTAGAGGTGCATACGCTAAGCTGCCCGGAGCCTCAGTGTTTATATCCGTCTCATTGGTCCTTGTGCCTGTGGTGGGCACCCACTATCTCGGGACACACGGTAAGTGGGACATGTGGGTTACAACTTACCACAGTTTAGCTTCCTAAGATTTCCTTAGGTCAATTATTATCGACTAGTCCGAATGGAAGTTGGGTGAGCTGAGCATCGACTGCCCGAATCTAGATCGAACCCGGTGTCCGGGCGCGGAGATTCGTAGTTAGGCGTGCTAACGATTATGCCATGTGTGTGTGTGTGTGTGTGTGTGTGTGTGTGTGTCCCAAACTCCTTCCTATGGAAGTTATATCAGATAAGAATATAGGACGACTTGTGTGTGTGTGTGTGTGTGTGTGTGTGTGTGTGTGTGTCACTCACTTATGGTCTAATCACGTGCTGGACTCGTGTTACCTGACTACTTTCAAAGGGAGGACTTTGACAGCCGATTTGTGGGCAAAGCTGGGACCTCTCACACTCCCCACCCCCCTCGCTCAAGGGGGCACAAAAACCTCTTCTTGTTAGAGGAAAAACTTTTCCGCATGAGCAATGTGGTAACCTCAGTCTGCTAGAATGCCAGATGGAGAGCTTAACCATCGCACTACACTGTGTGTGTGTGTGTGTGTGTCAGATATTGGTATTGAGTAAAACAAATTTTGAGCAAACTGTAAGAGGAGGTGAACTCCACCAAAAACAATTTATTATCAGGGCCGTAATTTTTGGAGGGCTAAGGGGCTATAGCCTCCCCAATGTTTTCTGTATCGGCCTCAAAATTTCCCTAAAAGTGCTTATCTAAAAAAAAGAAAAAAAAATCCCTCACCTGTACGTACATATTTGCTTTATTCGTCCCCCTCCCCCCCACTTCATGAACCGATGATATCCTCTAGCGGCTGATCTAGCCCCCCCCCCAAAAAAAAAAAAAAAAAATCTGCCAAAACTACGGGCCTGATTATATTCATTCATTTTTATATCTATTTACGTGCGTCAAAAAGCCACGTCATTCCATATCACTGATGAGTTGCTGTGACGTAATGCAGGTGCTTCAGTTGCCTAATGAGCAAAATAACAGGTGAATGAGGTGTTCAGGAAATGACGTGAAGAAAAAAGTTGCTGGATGACTTTATCTATTGGACGAAGCTCAATAGTCAGTCATGCAACATATCCAACATTCCTTCCCATATCAGTGTATCAGGTCTCCTTCCACTCAGCTCTCCGGAAAGGCCAACGTGCATCTTCTTTCACTATCTTTACTCTCATAAACCCCCTTTTTTTTTCTTAATTCCCTTCAGCCACTGTTTATCTCAATCTCCTTCCTCCTCTTCATTCGCTGCTCTCTATTCCCCTCCCATCTTTTCATTATCTTCCTCCACTACAGCTACTACCATCATCACTATATTTCTTTGATCACTATCACCGCCGCCACTGCCCACCTGTCCGTCCCCCTTTCCTCTCTTCTGGCTACTGCTTTACTACTCCCCTCCCATTTCTCTCGTATTCCCTTCCATCAGCTTTTATTCTCCTCCATCAACACCACCATCTCCACCGTCCTCCTCTCTCCCCTCCCCGCCCCCCTACCCTTTCAAGCTGTGGAGGAGCCTCGGGGAAGGGGCGATGGGAAGGGGTGAGGGGTGATGGCGGGGGAAGGGGCTGGGGATGAGGGGGCCGTCATCTCATCTTGTTGACCCGCGACACAGATAACTCTACGATGAAGCACGTCCTTATCTGGGCTATACCGCCTCCCGGGGCTGGCTATCACCGCAACGCCCAATGCCCACCACCCGCCGCGGCACACACACACACACACACACACACTTTATTTACCTAATTTACTGACGTGACTGATCTCGATGGTAAAAACACAGCCATGGTCAGTATCAAGACATCTCTGCAAACGATTTTGATCCTCTCTTTTGGCCACTCCAGCTGCCACCATTTAGCGCAGTTTGTATTTCTATCTTTTTTTGTGTGTGTATTTTAATGAAGCTGCTACCTTTAATGTAAAAAAAAAGTAATGTATTTAAAGAGATTTGTGTGGCGAATACGTAGCCTGAAAAATCCCATCTTGCTTACAAACACTCACTCTCGTAATTATATTGGGTCGTATTGTAAGACATTTCGTGGCCCAAGAACACCTATTTGACAAGGCTTTCGTAGGAGTTTAGGGCATTTCCAGGAGTAGTCTTATGACCCTGGTGGTAGTGTGACCCTTCCTCTGTACCGTGAATCTGAAGAAACACTCATTAGAACCCGACTGACCCCCTCTTTGACCTTTAGAAATAGCTGATGTGAGAAGCGAGAGTGTCTTATAATACCAACCTGTTAAGGAGCACGCGCTGTGGTGATGTAAGAGGCTCCCAACTATGCAGGTATACGCGTGGTCCTCTCCACACGTTAACTCCAAAGGTCTTGAAGAAGTTCGTTGTACGCTGACGGCTAATTCTAGACTGGGAGTTAATATTTTTAATCATAGTTTTTCTTTATTTTTATTTATTTATTTATTTTATTTTATTTTATTTCATGTATTTATTTTATTTATTTATTTATCTCTTATTCTTTTTTTGTGTGTGCGCGCATGTGTGTATGTGTGTGTGTGTGTGTGTGTGTGTGTGTGTGTGTGTGTGTGTGTGTGTGTGTGTGTGTGTGTGTGTGTGTGTGTGCAAGAAAATTAAAATACACAGTGATTCTCTTCTTTTTTTTTTCTTTCCTGATAATGTGTTGATATTTTTCTTTCTCTTTCTGCCTATCTTTTCTTTTTTTCTTTTTTTTCTTTCTTTCTTTTCTTTTCTTTCCTTACCTCTTTTCCTCTATTTCTTTCGTTTCTTCTCTCTTACCTCGTTTCTCTTTTTGTTGTTGAAGTTCTGTTTAAGAGATTATGTTAATTTTTACTCTCTCTACCTTTCAGTTTATCTATCTCTCTTTCTTTTCCCTTTCTTCCCTTACCTTTTTGCCTCTATTTCATTTGTTGAAGTTTTGTTTATTATTTTATTTGTTTGTTTTTTCCCCTCTCTACCTTTCTATCTCTCTCTCTCTCTGTTTATTATTTTATTTGTTAATTTTTACTCTCTCTACCTTTCTATTTATCTATCTTTCTTTCTTTTTTCTTTCTTTCCTTCTTTCTTTCGTTTCTTCCCTTACCTTTAGTTTTTTCCCTCTCTATCTTTCTATCTCTCTCCTATACTTTACTCTCTACCTCTCTATTTATCTATCTTTCTTTCTTTTTTCTTTCTTTCCTTCTTTCTTTCGTTTCTTCCCTTACCTTTAGTTTTTTCCCTCTCTATCTTTCTATCTCTCTCCTATACTTTACTCTCTCTACCTCTCTATTTATCTATCTTTCTTTCTTTTTTCTTTCTTTCCTTCTTTCTTTCGTTTCTTCCCTTACCTTTAGTTTTTTCCCTCTCTATCTTTCTATCTCTCTCCTATACTTTACTCTCTCTACCTCTCTATTTATCTATCTTTCTTTCTTTTTTCTTTCTTTCCTTCTTTCTTTCGTTTCTTCCCTTACCTTTAGTTTTTTCCCTCTCTATCTTTCTATCTCTCTCCTGTACGAGCATCAGCCCCAACATACTCAGGCCACACTAACACCCGAGGGCCGGCCATCCCAGCTGCAGGTGTCCGAGGGAGGCCCAGCACCGTGGACACACTTGATGGTTACGTGTGCCCCCGATAACCCCTGATACACCACGCTAAGAAATGCTTAAGATGATGCTTACTATTTATCTTCCTTTTTTTCCTTCATCTGGACAACCTTCATGACGAGAGTGATTTGTTTCTCCTTGACTATGTTATCAGAAAAAATGTGTGTGTTTATTTACATGACTTTTGGATTGATGTTTTTTTTTATTGTTTATTATCTTCACCGCGTGCTTCTTATCTCCTGTTACTTACACAGATGAACACATGGCCGAAATTTATGATGTATGTACAGTGAGTCAGGTGAAAGGGTCGATGTAAGTGTCGTTGCTTTCGTCTTCATGTTAAAAAGAATGCGATCATGAATAGATATACAAAAAAAAGAACGTTGCGCACACCATGGGGTTAAAAGTAAAAGAAATGTCGGTGTTTACTTAGCCATGCAGAGGAGAAAAAAGAAAGCTATAAATTGCATCAGAATATTGCAGAATTGTTGGTTTCAGGCTAAGATTGTCTCCGCCGCCGTAGTAAAAAGAACAAGAAAACACAATAATCTTTAAGCTAGAGAGGAAAGTATCACTCATAAAATTACACTTTTCTCACGCCTGCACCAAACATAGATGTCATGAGAGAGACAACCCAATAAAATAATAAATGCCTACCATAGCGCTAATCCTACAATGGAGATAACTGAGGTATTCTTTATTCTTACTATTCTCGTTACCACCAAGAGCAGAAAGAAATAACCACCAAAGTAATTCCCCCAAAAAACTGTTCATGTAAAGGGTACATAGGTGCCCCCCCCCCCCCCCCCCACACACACACACACACACACTCCAACGCCGGATCAAGCTTAGTTTCATCACCGCATCCTGGCTCGTGTCCTCCGTCTACAGAGGTAAGGGTCTGGAAATAAAATTCGGTTAATGAAGTTAATGCGGTTAATTAAGTAATTTTCCTTTCGTCATTTCCTTCCCGCCTCCCTGCTCTGACGTGGGCGGCGAGGAGGGTGGGTGCGGGAACAACAAGGAAAAGCCAACCGCCGGCTCGTGTTTTTCCTTGTCCTGATAGTCGTGTTACCTGTTTCGGTTTCACCCTGAAAAAGAACACTTACAGAAGGTGAAGAGGGAGCACGTATATATCATAAGAATACAAATATATAAATGACAGATTAGGCAGATAAAATACATTGATGGATGAATAGATAGAATGCGATGTAGATAGATGGCTAGATAGATAGATAAATGAAATAATAAGGTAAAACAAAACGTATATATATATATATATATATATATATATATATATATATATATATATATATATATATATATATATATATATATATATATATATATATATATATATATATATATATATATATATATATATATATATATATATATATATATATATATATATATATATATATATATATATATATATATATATATATATATATATATATATACACACACACATGTGTTTGGGTGAGAGAGAGAGAGAGAGAGAGAGAGAGAGAGAGAGAGAGAGAGAGAGAGAGAGAGAGAGAGAGAGAGAGCCCAGTGACTGGTTCATCAAACTCTAAAGGAACCGACGAAATAGAGTCAGTGATTCGTTCCCAGGATTCGAACCCAGACTAATGATTGAAGTTATGAAGCCACAGCGTACAGAAATAACCATTTAGATTTTCTCTCTTCAACCGAGACTGAAGGACATATATTCTAACCCACGAAGCAAACATCAACACCCTGTCAGTTGTTCTTATTGCAGCCACTGCTCGGAAGTATCCTGAACCACGAAGGGAAACACAATAGCAAGGTAGTTGTTCATGCTGCAGCCATTACTCAGAGATATCACGAAGAAAACAGCAATACCACATCAAATGTTTTTACTGCAGCCATTACTCAGGAAGGCAGAGTATAGCCCCGTTCGCACTGTGCTTATTCTGGGCCACGACAACCCAGCGACCTTTAGCCCCCTTCACACTGTACCGAATCAGCATCCGGCGATCGTTTCTGGACCTCTTTCCGACCATGTGCGACCCTTTCACATCAATATTTCACACCCAAGACCTTGTAAACTCCGAATAGCTGGGTTGTCGTGGCCAAGAGTCGGGACAGTGTGAACGGGGCTTATGCCAAACAGACGACAAGGACACCCGCTCGGTCCAGTCTGCAATCTCGGGCGACAGTCGGATACAGACG
This sequence comes from Eriocheir sinensis, assembly GCF_024679095.1. Taxonomy (NCBI): domain Eukaryota; kingdom Metazoa; phylum Arthropoda; class Malacostraca; order Decapoda; family Varunidae; genus Eriocheir; species Eriocheir sinensis. Next base: position 12,120,325 of record NC_066547.1, read on the forward strand.
TTATTCCCATGCGACAGCTTAGCCATGCCCGCCACGACCATCGCCACAACACCACTGCTCCCTAACGATGAATATTCAAATCCCTCTCACCTTGATTCGCCTTATCCTGACGAAGGCACAGGTGGGGCAGCCCGGGCGTGGTATGCGTGCGGCACTTGGCCCACCCACACCACACTTTGGTAATCTGAAGGAGGCGGCGGCGATTAGATGTGCTCGTGGGGCATCAAGACGGGGCCGGCGCTTCTTGGTGTTCTTAATACTCGTGGAGGCGATAAGCGCTGGAGAGGGAGGAAGGAGCTTACGACAGCGGGAGGTGGACTGATAAGGCAACGGCGACGCGGGTGGTGTGTATAGATGCTTGTCCAACGTAAAACACACACACACACACACACACACACACACACACACACACACACACACACACACACACATGAAGGGCAGAGAGGTATACACTGAGGGAGTAGGGCGACATATGAGTTAAGGAGCCTTGCGTCTTCGCTTATCTTCGTCTCCGTCTCCATGGCAAAGACGTAAACACTAACTTTGAGAATCGTAAAATTAGTTTCGTGTCTTGAAGTCTTGAATGGTTGATATTAACACACAATCTCTCTCTCTCTCTCTCTCTCTCTCTCTCTCTCTCACCCCCATTACCGTATTACCTCGATAACATAATCAATCGGGTTGTCTGGGATTCCTTCATCTTTTACGATTAGCTGCATGTGTTGCGTAACGAGAGAGAGAGAGAGAGAGAGAGAGAGAGAGAGAGAGAGAGAGAGAGAGAGAGTCTTAAAACCCTTCACAAATTACGCACCGGGTTTTCATTAATATATGCGAAAAGATAAATATCGGAAAATCTGTAAAGTTTATGATTTGAAAAAGGTTTACATATTTTAATTTTCCTCTGAATATAAGCGATTTTTCTAGAGTTTTAAGCAAAAAATGAAGTGTTTTAAAAATGACGACACAGCATGAAGAGTGTTTCGAGCGAATATCGTGTTTATGGTCTCTATCGTTTCGTATTATTATTATTATTATTATTATTATTATTATTATTATTATTATTATTATTATTATTATTATTATTATTATTATTATTATTATTATTATTATTATTATTATTATTATTATTATTATTATTATTATTATTATTATTATTATTATTATTATTATCATTATTATTACTATTATTATTAAAGTTTAGAAAGGCAGGGAATAATTAATATGTTCAAATGTAAGTTTCTCTACAATACTGTAAAGAACCGACTGCAATTTAGTGATGTAAGTCAGGTGAAGCAGTCCAAGGGGAAATTATGAAAAACCTTACAGCAGTCCTCACTAAGAAAGACAGAGGGAGAGACTCTGCTGACTGTAATTAAATAGGAATGGAGAGGTAGCTTGACACTCCTCTTGAGTTTGTCATAGAAGGAAGGAAATGCAGATTACGAAAGACTTCCAATTTACCACTGAAAAAAAAGTGAAAATATTCGTATACTGTTGCATAAGGAAGTTGGACAGCATGGAGATAAGGAATTAAAAAGAGAATCATGTACATACTTGAGCCGTGTTTGTTCATTAACAGGCCTTTTAACTCATGTATGACGATACTTAATTTAAACAAGTTTGTTGGAAAAAAAGATAAAAGGGGGACACAGTGAGTAAGATATACAGCGAAACAAACGAAAAGAAGTAAAGAAAAGAAGGAAATGGAGAATAGTTTGTATGGGGAAAGATCCCTTGTTGTGCTTTCCTTCCTACCATTGTATCTTTTTAATTTCATGGTGCTACCTACACATGTATTAATAGTTGTATAATCACACTCTGTCCTGCCTGGGGGTTGGGATGGCATGTTCCTCCCTTCTCCCTTGTTGTTTACCTGCAACAATAAACTATCAATCAATCAAGATGCTAAAAAAACAGAACACATCTTTCCGCCAGTCTTTTCTCTGCGTCATGACAGATCTGTGTCAATATTTTCCTCATCGCCTACTTATCTATCGCCCCTGCGTCGCTCCTCGCTCGCCTCTGGTAAATACTGAAATAAAGGCTAATCGCCGACAGTGTTGCCAACTCACGAGCAATCTTTATGCCGCGTGACCCATTGCCCAAGGTGACGATGACCGGCAGGCTGTTCCTCCACCTGCCACGTGTAGTAATTATTCATGTTTATATCGGTCTTTAACGTATGCTTTAGTGCTGCAAAGAAATGTGATAAAGTAAAGGAAAAAGAGATGATTAACTACAGCCTCTGGATATTCGCTACGTGGTTTACAGGACAGAGTGCTTAAGATGATTATTTTTTTCTTCTATACTGCGTATAAAGAAGTTGTTGAGTATATATATATATTTTTTAAAGACTCTTGTGCACAATGTATCTAGTTCTATCTTAGCTTTCGATACTTTTTACTTATACTATGTAGTGACTGATCATAAACGCTACCACTGCTAACACTTTTATGCTCTAAGTGTCACCAGCTCCGCCTCGTGTCGTGCACTCAAACAAGACAAAAGTAGGAAAGTTTTCGTCTGATACGTACGGCAATTCTGGACACGCCAGTCCCACTTTCTACGTGACTTAACACATGACTGTTGCTGTAGGAAAATAGTCAGATTTTAATTAATTTCATCATAACAAGAGTTTGTTGATGGACGGCAGACATTGTCAGGTCGTGGTGTCTGATTTTCAGTTGAACGTGTCTCAGGTACAAACAGAAGACAGAAGATGGTGCAAGGAGACGCAGGGTGTTGTGGAGACGGTCCACCCAAGACATCGAATCTGTTGCAGCGCCCTTGCATATAATTATCAGGTGCCGCCTTCCCAGTGGCAGGACACGATGTGTACCCAGGTGGTGAACTGGGGAAGGCCTCATAAATATACTTATGAGGCACCATTTTAGGATGGCGTACTTTATTGCAACAGCAGTGGCGCAACTTGCGACGGCGGCAGTCCAGCCAGAGCAGGATATCAGAGCAGTATCTCAAGGCAGAACCAGCTCGCCTTTGGAATCTGTCCCTGGCAACGCACACTGTTCGGACTTTGGTAGGCATGCACAGGACACGTGGCTGGATTGCATGAATAAATTAAATATATTAAATGGAATGTCATTGGTCTCGGTGAGGTTAGAAGGACGGGTGAGACATTCATATTACTGCCTAACGAACAAAAAATCTTATACTACAATCAATTTGTAGACAGAAAGAAACGCGAGGTTGGTTTCTTGATCAACAACAATAACAACAACAACAAAAACGTATAAAAACGTCTGCAATATCAAGGAATTAGTAGCAAGAATCATTATCAAGCTGAATACAGGATACGAAGTTAAATACTCCTTATACATGCATCAGCATAAACTTAGAACGGCAATGAAATAGGAAAGTTTAATTAATGGAGATATGGTAGTAGCAACGAAGAAACATTAAACCTAGTTATCAATAGTAATGGGAGACTTGGGCGCAAAAATTGGGGCCAAAATGTTGTTGAAACTAAGTAATTTAACATTTTTATGGCTTTCTTATGATCTATTAATAAAGAGCAATGATGTTCGGCTCCAGCCCGTTATTGTTGCGGGTAAATTATACTCATAATAACTGCCGTGATGATTTGTGATGTATGAGTCTTGCTTGGCTCCAGCTGCCTCCCGGTGCTTCTAATGACCAAGTCACTGAAGTTAGAAGTCACTCATCAACATCACTGAATGGTGAGATGCAAAGTGGGCTATAATATAAGGAAATAAAGAAAAGGGTCGACTTCACACGGGGAAAAATTTCTTAACGGCTTGTAAGAGCCATGGGCAAGCTTCAGCGCGATGTCTTAACGCGGGCAGGGACGGCTGGGAATAGACTTGCCGCTTCATCATAACATAAACCACTCAGATGGACTCATGCTTGTAATGATTACTCATCAATGTATCTTGGTTGTTGAACTGAATGAGAAAAGATCCAAGTTTGACAGAAAAAGTGGTATGAGAGGAGCCAAAGATGGAGCAAAGGAATCCAGCTAATCCACCACTAGGCGACAAACTAACTCACTTAAACTTCACACAAAGAAGAAGAAAAAAAACATTTTCTCTTTGACATAAATAAGTTATTCGAAGTTTCAGTCAGGTACGGTTCCCTTAATAAATAAGGCAAATAGCCAAACAGGCAAACAGTTAATAATAATAATGATAATAATAATAATAATAATAATAATAATAATAATAATAATAATAATAATAATAATAATAATAATAATAATAATAATAATAATGAAAACAATTATAAAACTTCCATGGCGGGGGTGAGCAAAATTACTTTATTTTTAACGCTTATCTGTCATTCGTTTCCTGTGTGTTCCTCCCTCTTATCATCCTTTTCTGGGTTAGGGCAAAGGAAGGATCAAGGGTTTACAAAGTGGTGAAAGAGTCAGGGAGGAGGAGGAGGTGGAGGAGGAGGCTGAGGGACAGGCGTGGCGGAGGCCGAGATAAAGAGGAGCAGAGAGGCGTATGCTGAGGCAACACTTTGGAGATGAGTAGCCTTGCGTCTGTGCTTATCTCCGTCTCCTTGGCCTTTGAGGGAGGGATGGGCAAAGACCTTACCCAAAAACAGCAGACAGACACGGACGTCCGGGTTATTGGCCAAACCAGGAAGGAAGGCGAAGGAGACATAGGAGATAAACGTTTTACATGTCCGGACGTGAGCCAAGGCAGGTAGATTCAGCCAGGTGTTCTAATTAGGGCACAACGAAGATCAGGCGACTAGTGAACTGGAAACAAGAGGAGATAAGTTACGAATAAATGAAAACACAAGATGAAGAAAACGAAGAGAAGCTGACAGATAAAGTGGTTAAGGGAAGAAGCAAGGGAAGGAGAATAGATGAAGAAATAAATAAAAGACAAGGACACACACACACACACACACACACACACACACACACACACACACACACACACACACACACACACACACACACACACACACACACACACACACACCTGAAAGAGGACACCTGGATGGCCGCACACTCAAGGGCCACAGCTAGAGGGAGATAAGGCCGTGATTAAGAGTGATAATGATGCTCTAGATACCTAGCTGTCTTCGTTTTACCTGGAGGCGTCACGTGACTCTCTCTCTCTCCCCGTTCAGCAGGTCAGGCCGCCCTATCGTCCGTGGCCCTATTTAACACCTGCCCCCTCACCGACAGCCTGGTGGACAAAAGAGGAGATAGACGCAGGGGGTTACAGAATCAATGAGAAAGATAGGAAGTCTGACATGTAGACAGGAGAGTAATCTAAAAAAAAATAAAGCAGTTAGATTAAATGATGTTACATGTATATATTGATAGCTACCTATCTTTTTACCTGCCTACCTACCTGGCTAATTACCTACCTACCTACCTGTATATATATCTACCTACATTCATACATATCTACCTACCTACATACATACATGCATACATACATCCATACAGAAATTCATACATGCATAAACAGACAGACGGATAGAAAGACAGACAGACGGACAGTTACAAAGGTAAGGGTGTTGACAGGCGCCAGGACAGATAGATAAGGAAACAAAGAAGGAATGACATAGATAGATAAACTGACATAAAGTTGAAGAAGATAATTATAACTCCAGGTGGAAGAATTACATAGAAAAATAGTATCTAGAAAATCTAATGACACGTGAATGGATGCAATGTCACACACACACACACACACACACACACACACACACACACACACACACACACACACACACACACACACACACGCGCGCGCGCACGCACGCACGCACACACCCACGCACACCCACACCGGCTTGTACTGACCGTAACTTAAATCTTGACCGCGTTTCCTCCTTCCCGTTAACTATCTCTTCACGATCATACATTTTTACCCGGCTGGTCAGATAACATTTATGAAACAGTGGGGCGCGTTTTGTGGGTCACTGACTCGAGTTCTCTCCAGAATTAAGCAGATTACAACAGGAATTATTATATCGCTCGTTTTCTCCTCCTTTGTTGCTACGTAACATTTGTATGCCTTTATGAATTGGGGATCAGTAGTTTTTGCGGCCTTTTCTCCAGTGTTACTTTTCTCACTTGACTTCTTCTTCTGGTGTTGAAAAAATAGCGAACATTGCCGTCCTATTTTTATATTTCAGCCCCTACATTTGCCTCGATTATTTAGTATAGATCGAAAATTGATAATTCATTTGTCATTTTCAATATTTTTTTCCGTCTTTCACAAATAAAGTGTCTCCATGGAGCAGTGGTCAAGGTGCCTGGCTACGACGCCACGGGCCAAGGGTTCGAATCCTAGCATGGATAGTCGGCGTGCAGCTCACCCAGCTGTTCAACCTCCCCCTCAGACTGGTCGATCAATGAGTACCTGGGAAAACCTGGGGAAGGTAAACTGTGGCAATCCCGGACTTCACATTGGCCCGTGATGGGTTATTATACCCACCCCAAAATCTGAGGACCGACGGTACGGAGATGAGCGCCGCAGCCACCCGCAGCTGTATGACCTCAGCTTCACCTTACCTCTTCACAAACACATGGGCAGAGGAAGATGCATGTAATGGAGAACTTCCAAGGATGTTTATATGCAGGGGCACCTCTGTACAAATCAGTCTCTGGATGGAGTTGCGGTGCACTACTCCCAAGCTCCAAACGAGCAATGATAAAGGAGCTGCCGTGAACTCAGCAGCCTTGAAAGTTCCCCATTGATGCTCGTAGGTATAGAAGAGGAAGGAGGGACTTATCTAAGCATCTAAACTGACCTCTCTTTCGGCCACCTCTTATGATATTTTTTATAGGAGCAGCGAGTAGCGGGCTTTTTTTTATTATTGTTTCCTTTTTTTGTGCCCTTGAGCTGTCTCCTTTGTTGTAAAAAAAAAAAAATTACTTCATCACATGGGATACTTATATAATAGAGAAAATATATGGATATAATAAAGAGTGCATCAAAAGCGTCCGTAAAGGGGGAGCCCATATAAAGGAAACATAATAGTATTTAAAGTATTAATTATTTGCATCACCTTAGTCTGCATTGTTGCTAAAATTCAAAAGATATAGGTTAGATAGATAGAACCAGTTTCATGAATGAGTAACGGGCAATATTGTGACTTCAACAGACCTCTTATGAAAGGTTAATTAGGAGCGGTGTACGATGCATCAGGTTAATTACGTAATGGAAGTTAATTAGTCAGAGCAGGTGAGAATGTGGGGGCGCTGCCTGCATTACCCCTCAGGTGTGTGTGTGTGTGTGTGTGTGTGTGATTTTGAGAGAGAGAGAGAGAGAGAGAGAGAGAGAGAGAGAGAGAGAGAGAGAGAGAGAGAGAGAGAGAGAGAGAGAGAGAGAGAGAGAGACTGTGTCTGGAGGGGTGGGGGGTGATGGGAGACCGGAAACAGAAAATAGCCAAAGAATAATTATCTGAAAACTATAATTAGGTTTGGAGCAATAATCATAACCATAACTCTCTCTCTCTCTCTCTCTCTCTCTCTCTCTCTCTCTCTCTCTCTCTCTCACACACACACACACACACACATTGCAGCTCAGTGGTTAAAGCTGTGCACTGTCAGTCTTCGCGGCCTAGCAGGCGAAGGTTCGAGCCCTGCCCAGGCCAGGATTTTTCCACTGACGAGAAGTAATTACTGTCCCCCCGTGAGCAAGGGTGATGGGGTTTGTTGTGGGTGAAGGTGAAGTAGTACTCAGAGATTGACCTTAATGAGCTTGGTATTGTCGGGAGGATTATTGACGGCGATAGCGAGTCCACCTCACACACACACACACACACACACACTGCTAAATATGACAGACTTTCGTAACCTAACACCTGTTCCTAAGCTAACCTGGGCTAACGTAACCCATATATCTGGTAATAATATAATAGAAATGAGCCTGCCCAACATCGTTACTAGATTTAGCTAACCCCACCTAAGCTGAATCTGAGTTAGCAATGCATTTTGAGGCACCGTGCCTAAAAGCTTACGTAATCTAGCCTAATATAACATGGTGTAATCGTAACGGCCTTATTATAAGACCTCTCGTAAGAGATGTCAGATATTACCAACTCAAAAATCAACAGCAGATTCTAACGCGTCTTTCGCCTTGCTGAATTCCAACACAGTTTCACTTTCAATTGCTATTCATTTACATACAACAAAGAAGTAACAATAAAAATCTCTACTCTCTCTCTCTCTCTAGCTATCTATTTTTTTTTCTTTCTTTGCAAACGTGTCAGTACATATTACTAACAAAAAAAATAACATGCTGGATGCAGCCAGAAACTCGTAAAAGCCGTTCATGGGTAGATCATAGGGAACGGATTGCTCGAACAGATGTCAAGGATAAGCCAAGGCGGGGAACGTGACAAAACGAGGTCCATATTCTCTTACATTTCGGGGTTTACACAGCCACGTTTGCCAAGGCTTTCGTGGAGGATGTGAGTATTTCCAGGAGTCGTTTAATGAGCCTAGTGATAGTTTAATAGGGCTTCTGCGCCATGAATGTGAAAAATACTCATGAGACCCAAACTAACTTCATTTATGGTCTTTGGAAGAATTTGTTGTGAGAGCCGAAAGCGTCGTGAAAATACATGCCGCGAAACTCCGACAATTGTTAAGGCTTTCATAGAGGTTTTGGGTATTTCCATGGGTAGTTTTATGAGCCTAGTGATAGTTTAATAGGGCTTCTGCGCCATGAATGTGAAAAATACTCATGAGACCCAAACTAACTTCATTTATGGTCTTTGGAAGAATTTGTTGTGAGAGCCGAAAGCGTCTGAGAATAAGGCCCGTACACACGCAGTATTGTTAAAGCTTTCATAGAGGTTTTGGGTATTTCCATGGGTAGTTTTATGAGCCTAGTAATAGTTTAATAAGACTTCTGCACCATGAATGTGAAAAACACTAATGAGACTCAAACTAATTTCCCTTGTAGTGTGGAAATATTTTTTGTGAAGGCCGAAATCGTCTGAGAATATGGACCTACACACTCCTATTTGTTAAGACTTTCGTAGAAGTTGTGGGTATTTCCATGGATAGTTTTGTGAGCCTCGTGATAGTTTAATATGGCTGCTGCACCATGAATGTGATAAACACTCATTAGACCCAATCTAATCTCCTTTGTGACCTATGGAAATAGTTGTTGTGAGCCGAAAGCCGAGAATAGGGTCCTCGCTCTTCATGTCTATTTTAACCCTTATTCACACCCTTATCCCGGGCAGCCCTAGCTCTTCAAAATAACGTTCGAGTTCTACTTTTTCCTTATCGATGACCATAGGAGGAGTGGAGTTCGGCGCCCCACTCTCAGGTTGCTTCCCATGTCAAAATCTTAGATAAAACACGACAAATAACAAGGCGTTGCTGGCCACTCATTCATGTCGACAGACGGACTGACACACACAAACAGATAAAGGCAAACGGATAAGGGACAGATTAACGAACGGAGTGACATGCAGACAATATGTTGCTAGTCACTCATTCATACTGGATAGACGGACAGACAAACGAACAGACAGATAGTCAGACAGACGAAGAGGCGACATATTAATAAAGAAAGTTACAATCAGACAAGAATACTCGTAGGGACGGCAGGCTGATCTGGGAATCCTGAATGGTAGCAAATTTAGATATTGTAGTAGTAGTAGTAGTAGTAGTAGAGTAGTAGTAGTAGTAGTAGTTGTAGTAGTTGTTGTTGTTGTTGTTGCGTAATTGTACCAGTGGCAGCAATAACAGGAGACCCTTCAGGGGATTAAGTCACACAAACAAACTATAAGAGCGAAAAGACAGGTGTGACAAGATGACAAACATAATAATAATTGGTAAATGTAAAGTTGAGGGCATACACAATAGTTGCGCATGGCCACAGTGCTCACCTCCTTCACATCGAGGGTGTGGCGGGTACGAACCCATTACCCCGGGACACAGGGCAGGTGCGACATCCGGGTTACCAAAGTTCCCCTTCGCCAGGTTTCCCCAGGGGTACCCATTTATCGACCAACCCGAGAGGGAGGATGAACAGCTGGTGAGCCACACGCCGACTACCCGGGCCGAGATTCACCCGAGCCCGCGGATTCGTAGCCAGGCACGCTAAACACTACATCACGGAGTCTAAAACAATGAAAATACACCCTATCCGTACTAAATCGTTTTTTTAGCAAATAAATATAAATAGAGGTGTACTGTAATGATAACTTTTGTATCTGAACCCGAAACGCAAAATTCAGGCCAGAGAAGACGGCGGTGAAGTGGGCTGAAGGGAAGGGTGGGTTGGGCTGAAGGAGGGAGGAACGGAGAGAGGAAGGGATGGAAGAAGGAAGGAGGAGGAGGAGGAGGAGGGTGAAGAGAGGGGGTTTATCAGATAACGGAGGGGGCACTTGACTCGTCCACCAAGCATCGTAGATAAGCGAAAGAGTGATCGAAGAAGAATGAGAGTAGTAATAGACAACACACGCCATGTTTGCTGACGGGCCACGAGACAGGAAGGGCAGGTTAATGAAGGACAGGTGAAGGGAGAGGAGGAGGAGGAGGAGGGGAAGGGGAGGGTCAGGTGGGGTTGTGGGGGGGGGCGGGGGAGGAGCCGGAAATCTTTATTCATCTGTTACCTGAGAAATAAATGAATGAAAAATGAATGAAAGTAACGAATAGTAGCTTTTTTTTATAATGTCAGGGAAAATAATACGGCATCTGAGACATCTTATATTAGCGCTAACAAGAAAGCTACAGCAAAGCGAAACAACAACAACAACAACAACAACAACAACAACAACAGCAACAGGGGAGAAAAGTGTCCATTTTAATGAATCGATGACATCAGACGCTCTTTGATTTCTCTCTCTCTCTCTCTCTCTCTCTCTCTCTCTCTCTCTCTCTCTCGTTGCCTCTACACACAAACAAATACATTTATATTTTCCAACATTCAATTATCCTCTCAGCAATCTCAACACATACACCATAGACATTAATTAACTTCGTGTACAGGGATGTAATAAAAAGAAATGTGTGTCGTATTCAATAATTAAGAAGGAAACGCCACAGCCCTAACACGTGAAATCCTACACACGCCTGTCGAGGGTTCATCCCCGGCGTCCCCAGCCTTACCCAGGGCCTTACCTGCCCCTCCCGTCCACTCGGCACTGAGGGGGAGCCTTGCGCCGTATCTCCCGACCCTACAATGGACGTGACTACTTCAAAAAGAGGCCACGGTTTCTGCAGCGTCTTATAACCTCATACTTAATCATAATCACTCGCTATGCTGCAACAACCCGAGGATCATTCTAATACTTACTATTCGCATTGTCTTATCAACACCATCATTGAACCGAAGCTGTCTTGAGGGATTTTCGACACATTGAAATGAAATTTTAATGCCACCTGGCAACCTTGGCTCAAGGAGGGAATCATATCATATGATGTACAAGCAGTGATTATATATACGAGTGGCCGGAGCCGGGGGCCACTAGTCGTCACAATGAGTTCGTCGGGCAAAGACGCCAATCCAAGCAATGGCGGGGGCCTCCAGGTGACCCCCGGCGGCGGCACCTCGGACCACCTGTCCCCCGAGGCGGGCTTCAATGTGTACGAGACCAAGTACCAACGGTCCCTGCGTAACTACCTGACGAGGGAAAAGCTGCCCAATGAAGCTCACTACAGGAACCTCAGCTCGGTCGTGGACGGGAGCGGCAGGCCCACCATGGATGACCTGCACAACGCCACCTTCAACGAGAAAGAGGTAGGATGACCCTCCATCGGTCCCGCCCCGCTCCTCACTCGTGCTACCCGGGTCAGGGGAATGTGTGTGTGTGTGTGTGTGTGTGTGTGTGTGTTTACGTAGTGATTTTTGTATTGAAAGGAAACTAATGTTGATAATTTTTACATTTCGCTGGTTCCCGGATACTCACTCACCCGCTATCCTCTGCCAGACATACACAGGAGGTAAATGTAAGAGGCTCATTTTTTACGTCAAGGCTTTATCTCTTTGTTTGGGTTCTATAGTTCCCTCGAGGCAAAAATCATTAGTTATTCGAGGATGTGCCAAAGAAATTTACGTGACCTGTGATGGTTGCTCAGCACTAAGGCAACTGTTATACGGGCGCTTAAAAGGTGTCACAGGAATCAAGAAGACAAGTTGTACGATATACGAACGTTAAGTGTCCGATGAGTGATGAGGAAACTACAGCTTAATATTACGCAACTTGAAGTACGACAGTTTCAACGAATAACTTGTTACATAATTACATAGTTGGTGATTAAGTACATGCAAATACCAGAGTCGAGGCCAAGAAATAAACTGTCTGGAACTTTCTGCTCCATTACTGTTTTCATCTACTTGGGTGATTTATGGAACTTTTTATGTACTTTATTTTTTGCTCATTCGTGTTATTCGAGTCTCTTATTCAAGTTGATTTAGTCGAGGCAAAGAAATAAACTGTCTGGAACTTTCCGCTCCATTACTGTTTTCATCTACTTGGGTGATTTATGGAACTTTCTATGTACTTTATTTTTTGCTCATTCGTGTTATTCGAGTCTCATATTCAAGTTGATTTAGTCGAGGCAAAGAAATAAACTGTCTGGAACTTTCCGCTCCATTACTGTTTTCATCTACTTGGGTGATTTATGGAACTTTCTATGTACTTTATTTTTTGCTTATTCGTTTTATTCGAGTCTCTTATTCAAGTTGATTTAGTCGAGGCAAAGAAATAAACTGTCTGGAACTTTCCGCTCCATTACTGTTTCCTTCTACTTGGGTGATTTATGGAACTTTCTATGTACTTTATTTTTTGCTTATTCGTTTTATTCGAGTCTCTTATTCAAGTTGATTTAGTCGAGGCCAAGAAATAAACTCTGGAACTTTCTGCTCCATTACTGTTTTCATCTACTTGGGTGATTTATGGAACTTTCTATGTACTTTATTTTTTGCTCATTCGTGTTATTCGAGTCTCTTATTCAAGTTGATTTAGTCGAGGCAAAGAAATAAACTGTCTGGAACTTTCTCCTCCATTACTGTATTTATCTGGTTGGGATATTTTTTGAGCTTTCTGTCCTTTATTTACTCATTCGTTTTCTTCGAGTCTCTTATTCAAGTTGTAAGAAATAAACTGTCTGAAACTTGTTGTGCCATTATACTAACTTGTGATACTTTTGTGAGCTTTCTTTCTGATCTGTTTATAAATATTGTCTTAATTGCCATCGTCTTATCACTAAGTTCATTATATAGCGAGAAAAACATAACTGGTATACCTGACTCCTACTGCACCATTACGTCACTCTATCATTCTTTATATTGCTAAGCTTCTCCTCTCCTCTATGCTCTCCTTCTCTCTTTTGTTCTCGTCTAGTTGTCGATTCGCGTCTAGTTGTCATGCTCAGCTTCCTCGTGTGCTCATTCCTCATTCACCCAACTCCTCCGTGTCACAATTCATGGACCGCGCTTTGGTATTCCATTTGCACTGGTTACGGCGCCTCTTACAACAAGCCTCTTACAACGAGCCGAATAGAGGACCGAAATATGCGCAATAACGCAATAACAGTGTGTTCATATTACTTGGTCAACAGTGCCAAAATGTAACCACAACAAAATTTAAGGGGTCCAACTTTCCCTACCCTAAAATTATCGTCACGTGAGAAATAACACTGAATACAAACATCTTTTTTTTTATATATAAGGTATGAATGCTAAGTGTTGACGTGACGTAACTATAAGAATTCCTCAACCAAAATGGATCGTAAGAAATCGTGAGAAATAACACTGAACACAAACATCTTTTTATTTTTATTTAAGGTATGAATGCTAAGTGTTGACGTAACGTAACAATAAGAATTCCTCAAGCAAAATGGATCGTAAAGAATATAAACTAGGAATTTAATCTTGCTCCGTACAATCTGAGAATCTGAACGTTGACCTAGAGCTGTCGGTGTGAATGAATGAACGAAGAACACAAACGTTTTAAAAGTGTGTGTGGTCAGAAATTCTATATCTATACTTATTTATTCCTTTCCTTATTCCTTTTGTTTATTTCTCTTCTCTATTTTCATTTGTCGGTTTCTTCCCATTTTCATTTGTCGGTTTCTTCCCTTCTTCCTTTTCTTCAATAATTATTTGATGTTTTCTTTTTTACTCTGTAGCTTCCTTTCTTTCTCTATGTATTCGTAACTCTCCTCGTCTGTTTAGTTACTATCTACTTTCTTTTTTCCCTCTTTGTACCTTTCTTTCATCCTTTACTTTTTTTTAGCTTCCTATTAATTATATTTTTTTTATTAGCAGTTTTTTTTATTTCCTTCTTTATGTTTAGCTTTCTTTCTTTTCTTCCTTACTTTAACTTCCACGTACGTTTCTTTGTCTCCTACTCTAGTTTTCTCTTTGTACCTTTCTTTCATCCTTTACTTTTTTTTTAGCTTCCTATTAATTATACTTTTTTTATTAGCAGTTTTTTTTTTATTTCCTTCTTTATGTTTAGCTTTCTTTCTTTTCTTCCTTACTTTAATTTCCACGTACGTTTCTTTGTCTCTTACTCTAGTTTTCTCTTTGTACCTTTCTTTCTTTCACATATTTATTTGTAGCTTCCATTTCCTTCTAGTTATTCGTAGCTTTCTTTCTTCCCTTCCTCTGTTTATCCATTTGTGGCTCTGTCATTATTTTCTTTGTCTATTAGCTGCTCTTTTTTATTTCTTTTTATCAATTTGTACCTTTCGTTCCTCTATATTTTCATAATATCGTCCTATTTATTTATTTGTACCTTTCTCTCTTTTCACATTAGATTTGTATTCTTTAACAACGCATATTTCGGGCACTTCAAGGACGTGTGTGTGATCACTGATATTGCTCTTCTAGTCTTCGTGGAGTGGCTGATAGGGGGGGTCTCTCTCTCTCTCTCTCTCTCTCTCTCTCTCTCTCTCTCTCTCTCTCTCTCTCTCTCGTAAAATGATATTGCTTCCTATTCGTCTGCTTGTCTGATAAAAGTCAATGATATAATATTTTTTCCTGATATGATGTTCGTAAAGTGATTATGCAGCCCCCCTCCCCCCCTCCCCCCCCAAACACACACACACACACAGAGACACACTGAGGGGTATATCCTGCATCTCCACTAAGGACATCGCCAGAAATTAATAAGAGAAATACTTGGCATTGTTGGAAATACCTCGATAGTGTCTCAAGTACTTACGTGGACTGATTGTGATAGTGTGGAGGGGGAGGAGGAGGAGGAAGGGTTACGAAAACTACTTTGTCCCCTTCTTAGCCAACCCTTCCCCCTTCTCCTCCTTATTATTCTCCTCCCCCTTCCTCTTTCACCTTCTTCCCCTCCTCCCAACCTCTTGAAGTCTACTCATTCCCCTTCCCTCTCTACCGGTGATATCTTAACCCTCCCCCCCCTTCCCTTTTCCTCCCTCCTATCTTCTTTCTCCTCCTCTCTCCTCCTCCCTCCCATCTCCTACTCCTCTGATATCCCTCTCACTCTCACGTGATATAGATAACTCCCCCTTCTTTTTCTTAATTTTTTTCTCCTCCTTCCTCCTGCTCCTTCTCGGCTTCCTTTTCCTCCTCCGCTTCCTCTATTTCATCTTCCTCTACCTTTCGTCCTCCCCTTCTCATCTCTTCTTTTTCCTCCTCCTTTCCCTTCTCCTTCCTTCTCCTTCTGCTCCTCCTCGGCTTCCTTCTCCTCCTCCTCCTTCACCTTCTCGCTATTTTCGCTCTTACTTTCTTCCTCTTCATTATTTAGTTTTCTTCTATCGTGTGTTTTTAAATTTCTTAGGTCTGCTCTTTTTTTTCCTTTTTTTATTTTCCTTTCTTTTATTCTTTTTTTATATCAGTTTCGGTTTCTTTTTCTTCCTCCTTTTCATCCTGTTCTTAAACACACACACACACACACACACACACACACACACACACACAAGGACTCTCTAAGAAGGCAAACACCTATATCTATACACAAGGAGCTCTGTACCCCCATCACACCATCCCTGTTGTCCATGAATATACCTGACTAACTCTTTTCTGAGGTGTCTCGAATTTGTATCTACCCCAAGACGGCTTGTCCACCTTCACTTGTCCGTCACTATTAGCAAACCAGCTCTTACCAGTGTCTGAATATACCGTAATGGTTCTGGATAAATCTTGCTGAAGCCCATTGCTGCGAGATCTGTTTTTCTGGTCTTTTATTACGTGAGGTTTTTTGGCATCACCCCTATAGTAACAGCAGCAGTAGTAGTAGTAGTAGTAGTAGTAGTAAAAGTAGTGGTGGTGGTGGTAATGGTGGTAGTAGTAGTAGTAGTAATAGTAGGAGAAGTTTTATTTACTATTTAATATTATTTCGATTATTAAGCGGTATTTAAATACAGTAAATTATTAAAATACCCTTTATTTGCATTTGATGAGCCAGATGTCTTTTAATATACTTGAAATGAGCTATCAATTAATGAATTTGAAAACCCATACATCGTTCGAGCATAACGTGACTAGTATGCTATTTGATACAAGCTTGTCTTTTCATGTGCTTGTATGATATCAATGCAAAAGACTGAGTTTTTTTTATATACATAAACATTCAAATACATTAATGAAAAATAACCCTGAATGTCTGTCACAACAGTTGATTTTCACGCATACACGAACTAGAAATGCGCTGGTGCCACGTCCATCAAAATTCCCGCTCTGTGGTGGACAGACGGAATGAAAGACTATTTTATTTTTTATTTTTTATAGTAGCCAACAAACCCAATGGCGCCTCCTCGTCTCAATTCTTATTTCTGCTTGCCAACATTCTCCTGTTCGCGTTGGTTCACACACACACACACACACACACACTTGGCGTTCTAGTCGCGTCCCCCCTTCCATCGAGGTCAGCTGCCGTCCATTTTCTATGAACCTCACGGGTTGGCATTCTGTCAC
Organism: Eriocheir sinensis; assembly: GCF_024679095.1. Taxonomy (NCBI): domain Eukaryota; kingdom Metazoa; phylum Arthropoda; class Malacostraca; order Decapoda; family Varunidae; genus Eriocheir; species Eriocheir sinensis. The sequence goes on from NC_066547.1 coordinate 12,137,199, forward strand.
TCTCGTTTTGACCACTTGTTACTTATCATCAGCGACACGCCTAAGTTGACATGACCTGACTACCTCCACATCTCTCTCTCTCTCTCTCTCTCTCTCTCTCTCTCTCTCTCTCTCTCTCTCTCATTTTGCTTCTTGTTCCTACTTCTCAACTAGCAAATTTCTTCTTCTTCTTTATTTATTCTGCCTTTTCCTTTTCTCCCTTCCCTCTTCGAATTTTTTTCTCCTCCGTTCTTCCTCTCCTCTTCCGCCTCTTATCGTTACAAACACTATTAAGATCCGCAGTCTATCAGATGGTTTTTGTGGCAGTAGGTGTTGTTTTCAAATAATACAGAAAGCCTGTCACTGCTCTTCCCCACGAACTTAATCTAATTCTTCGTTCTACTTCACTCAATTATGTTTCATGCGTCATCACACACACTAATATGATCTGTAGTTTATCGCATTTTTAAGAATGTTTCAGTCTTCTTTGCCTAATGAGTTTCTTTCATTCCACTTACATTTCATTGAGTTATATTTTTTCCAGCATCATCACAAACTCTCCATCGTGATCCTTTGCTTATCAAAAGTTTATATCGGAGAGATTAATTAATTTACTGATTGTTTATTATTACAAAACACACCACAAAGGAGAAGGGAGGAACATGCCATCTCAATCTCCAGGCAATACATAATGGGATGGAGAGTGTAATTCAGTTTCCAAGTTCAAAATATAAGCGAGAAACCTCAATCCGTCTTCACGACCCACGATCTTCCTTCATTCCGTCAGTCCGTTAACATCTTTTGTCTCTTCCATCGTGTTTATTCCCCACACGCTTGTTTCTACTCCTTCTCTTTCCGTCATCTGCCACCTCTCTCTCTCTCTCTCTCTCTCTCTCTCTCTCTCTCTCTCTCTCTCTCTCTCTCTCTGATTAGCCTACTTAAGAGAAGGAAGTGGAGAGAGAGAGAGAGAGAGACAGAGAGAGAGTGACTTCCAACCCTCTTGCTCATTTCCCTCCCTCACTCCACCATTCTCCTCCTCCTCCTCCTCCTCCATATCTATATCCACTTATCTCTTCTCACCTCCTCCTCCTCTTGATCTTTCTCACATTCCTTCCTTTCCCTTTCTTCTTTAACCCTCTCGTTCCTCTTCCTTTCTCTTTCCCTTCTCATCCTTCTCTGCTTTTATCCTTCTTTTGTCTTTCTGTAAACTCGTCCATATCTTCGTATTTTCACACTTCCTTTTCCACCCTCCATCTCTTCTTTCTTTTCTCTATCTTCATCTTTTCCCTCCTCTTCCACTCTCCATCCCTTCCACTCCTCTTCCCTTTCCCTTTCCAATGCCAAAGGAAATGGGAGGGAAAGGAAGAAGGGAGAGGAAACAACCCTCCCTTTTTTTCTATCCCTCTCCTCCCTTCCCCCTTCTCCCTATCAATATATATCTCTCCTCCCTTCTGTCTTTCCTCCTCCCCCCTTATCTTTCCCTTCCTTCCCTCCTTTTTACACACACACACACACACACACACGTTTGAAGTGAATGAGAAAAGGAGGAAAAAATGACATGATGAAAAGAAAGTAATTTATTCCTCGTGAGTCAAATGTCATGTAAATTGTAATACCTTGAGTCACTTCCTCCCTGTTAGTGGTAATGATACTGTAATAATGAGGATGTTGGCTTTGTTATTATTATTATTATTATTATTATTATTATTATTATTACTACTACTACTTCGATTTGAGTCATGGTATTAATTCATAGCTAGATTAATAAATAGATGGACATAGATAAATTGATAGATAGTTAGATAGATATAGGTACAGAGAGAGAGAGAGAAGAGGGAGAATATAATAAAGTTTACCCTTGTGTCTTGAGGTAGGGCGCTAGTGTGGTAAGAAAATAAAGATCGCTCCCTCGCGGGCAACACTGCGGGTTAAAAACGTTGCCAGCTACCGCCTCACCGCCGTCTGATGAAGAATATAAGCCATAGAAATCAAGAAAATAAGCATGTATGGGCTGAAAATGATTTGAAAGAGGAATAAATACAACGAACACTTATCCATGAAGTTGTTTTCGTTAGATTTACTTGGAAGAGCATCAAGAGAGGTTGCAGAGAAGTAAACAAGTGAATAACCATTAATACGCCAAATAACAGCTATCACAGGCGTTGCGGGGGATATTAGGTGAAGAATGTTACCACACCCGTAAATCCCGACTTAAAATAGCTATCGGAAATCACTGAAGTACAGAGATATACTCACATAACCTCGGCCACCACCGGCATTACTGGAACGAGAAAGGTTATAAATATGGGGCGCGCTGTCGCCTGCCGCTAGTCGAAACCATGAGCACGGGAGACGCAGATACTATTGAGTTGGACTCCGCGTCCCACATCCACGTGGCCTCCGGGCTGGACACGGCGGATGGCCACCACACGCACACCTCCAACAGCGGCGTGTACGAGACCCGCTACCAGAAGTCCCTCCGCCACTACCTGACGCGGGAAGCCCTGCCCAAGGAATCCCACTACAGGAACCTTGACTCCATCGTTGACGGCTCGGCGCGCCCCACCCTCGATGACCTGCACCACAACACCCTCAGGGACAATCAGGTGAGTAGTGCGCGCCGCCCCTCGCCGCCCCTCTCTCCTGACGGGGCGCGCCGGGAACATAGGGTAGAAAGATTGGGTTTGTTAACGCTCCGATATCTCGTTTCCTACTACACCAAATGCTCTTCTGTTGTCAAATATGTGTTATACTATCCTTTAAACCTCCTGGAAAATCATAGGAAAGAGCGTAGATATAAAAGTATTGAAAACAGCCATGAAATAAGTGTAACCCGCGCAACCACTATCGGAGAAGTAGCCCAATGTGTCCTGCGGCAGCCTAAACCCGCGGGTCTTCCCTCTTAATAAAACCCCCTTACGATCACTAGAAAGGCAGATAAGCACACATTAACTTCCCCAGTAAAACACAATCATGACAACAAAAGAGTAGTTCGTAAGATAGGAAGCAAGATACAGGCGCGTCAATATAACCAATTTTAAGCGGGAGTGAGTATGGGAGTCTGGCTATAACACATGGCGGGGTTTGTATACATTTATAGTCTGGGCGTGTCAACAAACATCATGACGTTGGAGTACGAGTGTGTTTATTCATTGTTGTGCCTCTTATTTGCATGCTGCCGATGAGAAGGTTCAGCAGCAGCAGCAGGTAAGCCAGCAGAGAGAGAGAGAGAGAGAGAGAGAGAGAGGGGAATGCCACGTGAATTTCAGTTAGTCACACACACACACACACACACACACACACAGTCATGATATATTTAGCGTTGGAGTTTTCGTGACCGTGAACCAATAAGAAAAAAAACCATCAGAAAAACGCGAGGTATGTACTCCGTGAAGAAGGAACAGAGAACAGGGAAGTGGCGGGGGAAAGAAGAGGTTTTAATTGAGTTCCCCCTTCGTGGCGGTGACGGTGGTGGTGATGGTGGTGGTGGTGTCTGTCTGGTCAGGCGGGAGACGGGTGGCAGGTGGGGTGGTAGAAAAAGTAGGTGGGCAGGCAGGTGGTAGGTAGGTGGGTGGGTACAGAAGAGGGAGGGTAAGTAGGGTAAGGTATTGAGAGCAGGGGAGACATATTTGTAGTACTACGAGTTCTTGGTAGACATGTTACTACTACTACTACTACTACTACTACTTTCATTAATACTTACTTGCGTCATTGTATTATACGATTCAATCCATTATTATTATTATTATTATTTCTATTATTACTATCATTATTGCGTCCAACGGTACTATATTATGTTGATGACTACGAATTAGTTTTTCTTGGAGCAATGTTTCTTAAAAGGATTGTAAACTTTCTTATTGACTTCAGATAATGCGGAGACAAAGAAAATAGTTGTGTGCTCCCTTTCAATTCGTAAAAAAATAAGCCGTTTGACCATTTAGAAACGGGGTAATTAGAAAAAAATTGTGCTACTAATTCTGTTGATAATGAAAAAAATAGCAAGAAAATAGTTTTAGAGCCACACTATTGAGGTTAAGAGAAAGCGTATACGGATTGAATCAACGAGAGAGAGAGAGAGAGAGAGAGAGAGAGAGAGAGAGAGAGAGGGTACTAAATTAACTTATCATGTTCAGTGTCTTCCCCGTACGTGTGATGGGCTAATGGCAGGTCGACAAGATAAGGACGTCAGGCATATCATTCGCACCCCCTGCCAGAAAGCATCGCCGCGGGCTGCTTCTGGCCACGCTGAACCGGTTTGCTTGGGACAGACTTGGACCCTGATTCGATTTACTTTAGTGTGACGTAAGCACTTTAACGATTTGCTTTTGTTTGACCTACGGACACTAGATCGATTTCTTACTCGTATATATAGAAACTGTAACCTTGTTTTTGTGCGATTTTTGACCGCTTTCGTCTTAATTTATATATTTTTTCAACACTGAATCGTATGCTTTTGTAAATCGCTGAAACTCGAGCGGTTTGATGTAATAGTTAGATACGGACACTACTCTCGTCTTACATGCTTGGAAACTGTTTGCTCCTGTTTGCTCGATAGTTTTTTTTAGAAACATCTTGCTTTTGACCAGACGAAGGAGTGTTTTACAAGCTCTTATATCCATTAAATAATATATTTGAAAAAAGGGCTTATATCCTGTCAAACAAAAGTAGGAAAAAGCATAAAACTATCCTGATAAAAAGGCCATAACGTTCACTAGAAAAAAAGGAACATAAGAAAACAAAAAGCCGAAAATAAGAACATTAAACGCAATTTTCTCGAGGCACGCAAAGCTAGGCATCTACTACGCAGAATCTTGCTTTCTGCGCATTGTTCCTTCTGCATGACTAGAAGTAACAATTAATATTCGTGTATTTATATATCATTATTTTATGGTATTAAGTCTTTTCACGTTCATGCTTTTAGATGGTGGCAAAAATTGAACATATAAAAAGAAAGACTAACATGATTATTCTGATACAAGAAAATACCTAAAGCAAATTGTTAAAACGTAGATATCTCTCTGAAAAAAATAAAGGCTGATTCAAGGCCTGTATTCTCCAACGTTTCTGTCCACCATGCCTGTCTGAAAATGTTCTCATGGAAGTTGATAGGACATTCATGGGCAGCATTACGAGGAGCCTTGTGGTAGCTTGACAAGACCTCGGCACCATGAACTGAGAAAAGAAGCATACATGAGGACCAGAGTTAATCTTCGCTGTGACCATTATAGATAGTTGTAGTGAGCCTCAAAAGTCTGATATGTGCCTAAAAGCTTTATAAATAGTTGTTAGCCCCAAACGTTGAGTACGGGCCTTAGAGAATATTATGGTGCCCCCTAAACACTGGCCGCCAGGTGCTCGCGTCCTTTTGCTTGACCGCATCACCACCATCTGTAGCAGCATCCTTGTGTGTGAGGGAAATCGCCACTGAGTAGTAATAATAATAGAGAGGGCGATGACAATGGCAAGCGACTGCACTGGCCAGGGAAGTGTGACGCACGACAGTCTGTGCCAACCGTACGATGATGACTGCTTCCCTTATGTAACCCTGATGGTGTGGGTGACATGTGATGATAATGACAACAGTAAAGCTTGTAATAGTGTAAGATTGTAATATATAGTAAGAATTTGGTTAATGCGTGCGATACATAGTTCGTTGCCTTGGGTCAGTGATGGTAACTGTTTTTGGTGTTAGTCAATGGAGCGGTAAAAGTTGTATTTGGAAGCAGTTACATTGATATTCTTTAGGTAGGCTTTGGCAAATACCACGTGGATTTGTATCTTAGCCACAGTGCTTCAAGGTTTTTACTTGTTTGTGATGCAGAAAGTAACTGACAAGCAAGCAAAATGAATATGTAAAAATTATTAAGATTGGAATTATTCAGACAAACAAATACTGTGAGTTTGTATCTATATTCGGCGTCCAACCACACACGGCGTCCAACCACACACTAAGTTTTGACAAGGCTTTCGTAAGAGTTGTGGGTATTTCCGTAGGGGGCTATTTTCATTACCCTGGTAGTAGTTTGACAAAGTTTCTATACCATGAACGTGGAAATATAAAACGCTCATGAGAGCCTGATTAATCCCCTTTTCGTCCTTTGGAAATAGTCAATGTGAAAGGCGGAAGCGTTTGAGAATCCGGTCCAAAGACACAACATATCCCAGACCTTCACTTGTTTCGAGATCCCCGGAAGTTAACAAGGATGCTATTTCCACCATTTTATCCTACCATCATAACTAGAGCGATTGCATTGATGACCATATTTGTTGTGTCTAGACTCCTGCAACGCCAAACAGCTGAGGTACGAGAGTTTGTGCCAGGTGTACGATGCAGACGGACCCGTAGGTGTGTTGGCAGTGCGGGTAATCGTAATATTGTGGGCGATGCTAATAATAACCGATGCGCTGAACGTAATGGTAATAATAGCACCGTTTGTAAGGCCCCGACAGACAGACTGACAGGAGTGGGGTTGGTGACGTAGTAGGAGAACTTGTGCCAGACGTACCATGGAAACGTTCCCCCTAATTGTTGATATTATGATTGTTTGTAATGATTTATTTTTACTTCCACTTCTACTACTACTACTACTACTACTACTACTACTACTACTACTACTACTACTGCTGGTACTACTACTACTACTACTACTACAACTACTGCTGGTACTACTACTACCACTACTGCTGGTACTACTACTACGACTACTACTACTACTACTACTACTACTGCTGGTACTACTACTACTACTCTCTCTCTCTCTCTCTCTCTCTCTCTCTCTCTCTCTCTCTCTCTCTCTCTCTCTCTCTCTCTCTCTCTCTCTCATGCAGAAAGTTGTCACATCGTATACAGGTTGGAGGAAATTAGTTCCGTTTTACACTAATTTTCCATGACTTTCCTTACCCCTCGTGCCCTCAATGTGTGTGTGTGTGTGTGTGTGTGTGTGTGGAGAGAGAGAGAGAGAGAGAGAGAGAGAGAGAGAGAGAGAGAGAGAGACTGTATTTATGGTTGTTGTTGGTCAGTATTTCAACTTTTGCCTTTGATCATCAAATTGGATTAGGCAAGCACACGGTTCGATTCCTCGGGACGTCAATTTGAGAGAGAGAGAGAGAGAGAGAGAGAGAGAGAGAGAGAGAGTTTGCAGGAACCATCTCTTCGAAAATAATGCAAAAATATCGTGGGTCCGTATTTGTTATTTTATTGTGCATATCCAACATTGTCATTATTTATGTATGTATATGTATGTATGTATGTATGTATGTATGTTAAGTGCAGGATGCGATAAAAGAGGGGAGATGGACAGGCTATAGCACAATTTCGTGTGTGTGTGTGTGTGTGTGTGTGTGTGTGTGTGTGTGTGTGTGTCATTACGCAACTACTTCCGCAACAGTACATTCCTGCCTTCCATCCCAGCGTGCATGAACATCAACCTGCATCCCTTCCCCCCCTCAACCCCCCCCCCTCCAATCACCCTCACCACAGCCATTACTTATTAGTCACCCCACGGCCTTCACTACCACCACAACCACCCTATTCACCCTCGTCCCCTACACTCACCAGTCTTATCCTTCTCTCTTCCGCCATCACGAGTCAATCACTATTACCTCCTCCACCACCACAGCCGCCAGTCGCACCTCCACCTCTCAGCGTCCACCATAGCTAGTCAGTCAGTCACCTCCACCACCACATTCAACCCTCAGTCTTTTCCCTCATACACTTTCATCAGTCTAGGCTTTGGTGCAAATATCTTAGGCGTCAGTCAACAGTCCGTATCTCTGCTTCCTAGATTACAGTCCTTTCACTCCTATCCCAACAGTATCCAGTCAGTCTCCCCCCCCCTACATCCTCCCCCTTCACTAGACTTCTTACACCCTCCGCTATATCCACCACACCCCAACCTTCATATTCACTGCTCAACCCTCACAATCTGTAGTCAATCCTCCCACTTCCATTCATACTTCAAGCACGATTCAAATCCACCTCACTCCCCCTCCCCTTCCCCCTTCTCCCCTTCTTCCAGCACCAGTCATACTTCCCTCCCTCCACCCTTCCTCCCTCACAGTCATCAAAGTCACAGTTACACAACAGTCATCAGGGTAATGCTCGTCACGATACATCTCTTGTGGTAGTGACTGTGCATGGGTGCGTGACGGCAGTCCTCACACACACACACACACACACACCACACACACACACGAGGGACCTTCTAACTTTGCTTGCCTCTTATCATGATTTACGGACTTTTTTTTTTCTTATTCTTTTTTCTCTGCTTACTACTTACTCCTGAAGGTTATTATCTCTCATTTGGTGTTATCATTATTACCATCTTCATTATCTTCATACGTCTCTTCTTCCTCCTCTTCTTCCTCCTCTTCTTCTTCATCTTTGTTGTTATCGTTATCATGTTACTGTGGATATGAATTTTTTTCTCTTATTTTTTTTCGTTTTTTTTTGTCTTCAGCAACTACTATTACCCCCACTACTACCACTACTGCTACTACTACTACTACTACTACTCTAGCTATTACTAATGCTAATAACAACATAAATCACAACAACAATACCAACAATAAAGTCCCCCACAATGCACTATGTCCTGAAAGCATAATACCGGCAGTGGTTCAGACTCAGCCCTCGGTTCCCCGGTATTGCGTGAGCACGGGGGTCATAGGGAACAGAACTCGAACTCTTGCTGAAATATAAGTCGATATGCACACGTTTAAAGTCTGAAGTGGCACACGTTTAAAGTCTGAAGTGAAAGCAAAAAAAATTAAGTTGCACAGGAGAAGGAAATATACACATGTTTGAAAGTCTAGAACGCAAGCAAGTATAAGGTCTTGCTAATGTTGTTAAAATGTAAGTTGTATAAGAGAGGAATATACAAGTTACGTAGCCTAAAAAGCAAGCAATTAAATACAACAGGACTCGTATTCTGTAAAAATTAAGTCCTATACATAAGAGGAAAATAAGTTCAAGGTAACACTGGTGGACTTTTTTGCTTATTTTATTTGTCCCTTGCGCTGCCGCCTTTACTGTTAAAAAAGCTAAAACTCGTATTATCGTTTGAAAGTAAAACAAACAAACAAGCAAGCAAGTAAACACAACAAGACTCGTACTCGTACCTTCGTTTAAATAAAGTCGTACAGGAGAAAGAAAATTTACACGTTTGCAAAGTCTAAAATTCAAGTCCCAGTAAATTAACGGAAAAAAATATAAGCGGGCCTTCCCCTGCAGTGCATGAGAACGTGAAATATGGCCTCACACACTCTATGCCAATTCAAGGACACGCATGACCACCACCACCCTGCCTCTGAAGTATCGTAGAATCATTCAGACACTTATGACCAACATGCATGCACACACACGAAATTAGAGAAAAAAGAAGAAATTAAAACTTGTCCTGCATACTGGCCACCCTAATCAACACCCAGAAGGAGGAGGAAGTCTGAAGATTGTATTGAAGTAGAAAATATTGAAGAGCGATAATGAATAATAACACTCGTGAATGTAAAGTAAAATGAATGAAAACAAAGTGAAGGTAGAGAAAGTAAACGTATGGATAATAAAGCAACAATGATGAAGAATAATAACTCGTAAATGTGAAGTGGTAAAATGAATGTAGAAGTTAATTTAAAGAATGTAAATGTAAATAGAAAGCGTATAGAAGGGATGTGTAATGGAGTAAACAAATGAAGAGCGCTGATGATGAATTCGATAAATCCATAGGTTGTAAATCTCTTGAGTGACAGATAATATGTTGCTTTTTTGTCTTTCGTCCCCGGTGCATTTGTTTGTGATCGATGCAGAGAGAGAGAGAGAGAGAGAGAGAGAGAGAGAGAGAGAGAGAGAGAGAGAGAGAGAGAGAGAGAGAGAGAGAGAGAGGTAAATTTGAACACCTGCATTCCGTAATCTGGGTCATCTCATCCTTTGAAACCACCACCCCTTCTACTACTACTACTACTACTACTACTACTACTACTACTACTACTACTATATATTCTGCTTCCCTCCATTCATTATTCCTAACCCCTTCTTCTTCCTCTTCTTCCTCTTCTTCCCCGGCCTCTCGTGTCTTCCTCCCGCCTGTTACCTCCAGTTTCCTTATATAGAATCAAGGGGGGGTGGGGGGAAGGGTAATGGTAGTGGAAGAAGGGGGGGGCGGTGAAGGGTGGTGATGGTGGTGGAAGGGCGAGTGAAACGTAATTACAGTCTCTCTCTCTCTCTCTCTCTCTCTCTCTCTCTCTCTCCTATATTGTTACTCTCCCATATTACTGGTTAAACTTCTTCTTCTTCTTACTACTACTACTACTACTACTACTACTACTGCCTCCACCTCCACCACCACCTCCACTACCACCACCACTACCGTCACCTCCATCACCACCAGGTACGGCAGCTACTATGGGACAAAGTGGTGTTGTGGTGGTGGTGGTGGTGGTGGTAGCGGTGGTTGTGGTGGCGTGGTGTATCTGGTGACCTTTGAGTCCATTGGTAACCAGTTCGAGTCCCGCTAATCTCCTCGACGTAACCTGGGACTGGTCTTGTTTTTACGGAAGGTTATCTTAATGGACTTGTGTGTGTGTGTGTGTGTGTGTGTGTGTGTGTGTGTGTGTGTGTGTGTGTGTGTGTGGAAGAGAGAATAAAACAAAAGAGATAAGAGAGAAAAAAGAAAGTTCTGCAGAGAGAGAGAGAGAGAGAGAGAGAGAGAGAGAGAGAGAGAGAGAGAGAGAGAGAGAGAGAACCCAGCTGTCGCAATGTCGTCTTGTCCTCTTTTTTTCTTCTTTTTAATAGAATCTTGTCTGGGAGAAAAGTAAATAAGTAAATGTGTATAATTTATGGTTGTGGAGAGAGAGAGAGAGAGAGAGAGAGAGAGAGTGGACTTTTATCAGTTTATATTTAGCGGAGATGACTTTAAATTCTTTTGTTTATATTTTTTTTAGGTCTGTTTTTTTATACGTATTTTTTTGCCATCGTTCCCTACCTGTTCTCTCTCTCTCTCTCTCTCTCTCTCTCTCTCTCTCTCTCTCTCAGGTGCGTTAGTTATCTCGTTTTCTTTAATTTTTCTTCATTCATTTATTTACTAATGTTTTTTTTTCTTCTTTTTTGATGGACGTTTATTGTTAAGTCCTGTGATTTATTTGTGTCAATTTCTTTTTATTAGTTTTATATATATTTTTTAAACTTTTTGAAGTCATCTTTATTATATTGGGCTTTGATTCTTGTCTCCTCCTCCTCCTCCTACTACTACTACTACTACTACTACTACTACTACTACTACTACTACTACTACTACTACTACTACTACTACTACTACTACTACCACAACCCATTTTCTGCTGTATTAATTTTCTTCCTTTCATGTACCATACCTCACACCCTTGTCCCGCTCCTTCTCCTTCTCCAATATTTACATAATTTTAAGTTTTATGTAAGTGTCAGTCTTGCTTATTCGGTTTTACTTATTTGTGTTCTTACTTATGCTCACAAATACTCTCTCTGCGTCGTTGCTGCGGCTATCGCGTTTTATTGACCGAAGTGGTTTGTTTGTGTTTCTATCAGTGCTGTTTGCTTCACTTCATGTATGTGTTGATGCTTGTGCGTTGTAAACAGTATGATCAGAAAATTATTAGTCACGGTTGTCGGTATATACATCACTTCTTAAATTGTTGCTACTACTACTACCACTACTACAACTACTACCTCTACTACTACTACTACTACTGGTGTGTTTCTGGTGACCTTTCTAAGCCCACCCATCCACAGTTGGTTTCTTCACTTAATAATCAGGGAGCGGCGTATCATTTAGTTTGAGTGATTATTTCGTGGTCTGAACCCTTTCTAATCACGGTTCCCACGCCACGGTGCTAATTTGCTACCCACCACGAGTTACCTGTACTTTGCCCTGGTTATGTGAGACTCTTTACCTGTATGTGTGTGTGTGTGTGTGTGTGTGTGTGTGCAATGGTTTACTTACTAATTTGTTTATATATATTTTCATTATATTTTGCATGTACACAGATATGCGGTTTCATTCATTTCAGTTATTTTATGGAGGGATAGAACATAGATCAGTGCATAGGTAACTAATTAGACCTTGAGTTCATAAGTACATGCGTAAAAATAGGAGAGAAGTTTAGTTTTTGTGGTGCATGTTTGAGTATTATATCTTTTTTTTTTTTTAACTTCTCTTTCAGCCACTCTCATTTATCACTTATGCAAACTTCTTACACACACACACACACACACACACACACACACACACACACACACACACACACACACACACACACACCCTAGTGCAATAGTTGGCGCGCTCGACTCACAACTAAGATACTTTGGGTTCGATTCCCGGGCGGGGTGGACACGGAAGGACAGTCCCCCCGGCAGTGAATGGGTATCGGGTATCAGCTGAAGGTCTGTACCTCGCCCTGATAAGAGGTAACTAAAGGTAAAAATTCAAGACCTTTAGACTCGTAACTTCATGAGCCTGTAGCTTCGTCCCGGTAGATTAAGTAGACGAATTACACAAACACGCATACATACACACACACATACACATACATACACTGATTGGTTATCTCAGGTGTGGCCGTAAATAAGGCTTCATGCAGGTGTTAGGGTGGCCATGCATATTTCTCCGCGGCGCTGAAGGTGAGGCGTTCATTTTGATTTTCTGTCAGTGCTTTCATGTCGTGGATTCATGCTCGCTTTGAGAGCCCGTCGCAGTTTTTCTTTCCTTCTTATTTTCTCGTTTTCTTGAGGTGAGGTGGGTTGGGTGAAGGAGGGGGAAGGGGGGTGGAGGTGTGTGTGTTTTGTACTCTACGCCAGGTATGCAGGGCCGTCATCGTTTGTGGTGTTTACAGGTGTTGCTGGGTGAAGTTATGTGTGTGTGTGTGTGTGTGTGTGTGTGTGTGTGTGTGTGTGTGTGTGTGTGTGCTGTGATGTTTTATTAGCCGCACACATTCACACTTTACGCACACACACACACACACATACACACATTCACACTTTACGCATACACACACACACATACACACACACACACACACACACACACACGTGATGGGGATGGTGAGTCAGCTCTACCCTCACCTGTGTGCGTACACCTGTGCCGCTCATTAACGGGCAGGTGTCTTCCCTCAATATACCAGTACACTTGCTCACCTCTCTCTCTCTCTCTCTCTCTCTCTCTCTCTCTCTCTCTCGTTATTATTCTTTATTTACATTACTGTTCTTTATATCAAAACAACAATAACTAATGTAACTACAACTACTGATATTTCTTCTTGTTCTTGTTCTTCTTCTTTCTCTTAATTTTCTTCCTCATCTACGACCATTTTTTTTCTTCTACTACTACTACTACTACTGCTACCGCTCATCCTCCTCCTCCTTCTATAACTACTACTACTACTACCATCTCCACGACCACTTCTACGACTTAACGGAACCAGCTTGTCTAGACGGCGTTGTAGCCTTGGACGATGGGGCGCTTGATGAGTGGCTGATATCCTTGCGTGCGACTACCGAAGGCTGGAGTGGCTGACGACTGATGGGTGGTTTTAGGGTACACCAGGAAATACTCTCTCTCTCTCTCTCTCTCTCTCTCTCTCTCTCTCTCTCTCTCTGGGGTAATTTTCTGTCGGTGGTCGTAAAGTACCTAGATGTTACGCAACGAAAGTTTTATTTATTTTTATTTTTTCTAAGTCACGGGAATTCTTAAAACAAATGACTTCTCGGGATTTGGGTTTCTGGTTACCTTCGTTTTTGGTTTTGGTTTCTTTTCCTGAGTTTATGGTGACGGATGTACTCTGTGTGTGTGTGTGTGTGTGTGTGTGTGTGTCGATGAAGCACAGTGTTTGTCTTATTCTTTTCCATCTATCTTATCTTGAGAACTCCACAAATCACCAATTGCACCTTTTAGCCTGTTTATCCCTTTTATAAATATTTTGCTCTGGGGAAATCTATATCGTGAAAGACCACAAGCAAACAGGACTTAAGTTACTACGTTAATAATCCCTTGGTAGTATTAGGCTATGCAAAAACCACCACCATCATCACCTTCTATTACCTATTCTACCATCATGTGTGGATAGCGTGAAGTATAGATGATAGAGGACAGCTGAATAGAGAGTTATATAAAGAAGGACTCGACTGATTGATTGATTTATTGGCTGAATGTGATGTAATAGGACGTAACAGCTTGGGGAGAAAAGTGAGGAAAGGTCGATGGGAAGAGAACTGAGGGAATGAGGAACGAGAGAGTATTGTAACCTTTTGTAGGGAGGTATAGACGACTGAGTATTAGGAGGAGGGAAAGGCAGTATAGATGACAGGAGTGGAAGAAGACGATATATGTAGGAGGAAGGAGTAATGGATAGGAGATAGGAGTAAAGTTGTTTTAAAATTGAGTATAGAGAGGAGAGATAAGGAATGGGTGTTAGAAGTGAAAGATAGGGATACAAAATGAAGGAATATAGTAGTAACGAATAGAAGAAGAAAAGAATTGAGTATAGGACAGAGAGAAATGGAATAGAGGTTAGTAGTGAAAAGAAAAACAGTTAGAGTAAAGGAATAAAGGAGTAAAGTACAGAAAGGAAAGTTTAAAAATGTATAAAGAATTGCAATAGAGGGATTAGAAGTGAATATGAAACGGCATATAAGGATGAAATAATTAAATAACGGTTGGAAGATAAGGTTAAAAGTGTATTAGAGTTTGAAAAGAGTATAGGAACGTTAGGAAGGGAGGAAGAGGAAGAAAGTAGGGCGTGACAAAGGTTATATAAAGGACGGGAGAGAAGGGTATTAGAATGTATTAGAGTTTGTATTAGAGAATGTATTAGAGTTTGTATTAGAGTTTGTATTAGAATGTATTAGCGTTTGAAAAGAGTAGAGGAACGTTAGGAAGGGAGGAAGAGGAAGAAAGTAGGGCGTGACAAAGGTTATATAAAGGACGGGAGAGAAGGGTCAAGGTGAATTAAAGTTTGAAAGAGGATAGGAGAGCATAGGGGAGACAGAGATAGAGAGGAGGAAAGTAGAACGATATAAAGGTTACGATAAGGAATGGATGAGAATGGTAAAGATAGAGGAGATTAAAGAGCAAAGGAGAAGAGAAAGAGGAGGAAAGTTAAAAGGAATAAAAGTTACGATACAAAGATTACGATAAGGAATGGATGAGAATGGCAAAGATACATGAGATTAAAGAGCAAAGGAGAAGAGAAAGAGGAGGAAAGTAAAAATGAATAAAAGTTACGATAAATAATAGAAGAGTAAAAGATAGGTATATTTGAGGTGAGAAAAAAGAGAAGGAAGGAGAGATGAAACTGAAAGATACATGAGATTAAAGAGCAAAGGAGAGGAGAAAGAGAGAAAAAGGAGGATAGTAAAAATGAATAAAAGTTACGATAAATAATAGAAGAGTAAAAGATAGGTATATTTGAGGTGAGGAAAAAGAGAAGAAAGATACTGAAGGAAAGGTAAAGGATAAAGTGAGAGTACTAAGGTGGTGGTGGTGGTGGTGATGATGGTAGTGGTGGTGGTGATGATGGTAGTGGTGGTGGTGATGGTGTTGTGGTGGTGATGAGCGGTGGAGGGGGGGAGAGGGGAAGGGAAGGCGTGATAGGCTGGCTGATCTTTCATATTCCTGATTTCTGATTTAAGGTGAAGGTGAAGGGAAGGGAAGGAAAGGAGAGCAAAGGAAAGAGAAGGGAAGGGAAGGCAGGAGGGTACCTTGCTACACTAGGACGAAGGGTTATTAGCTGTCTAGGGGAAATATATATTAAGTCGGATATATAAATTCAGGCTTTTTTTAATTTCTTTTATACAGCTAAGGAGACTGTGCAAGGGCGTAAAGAAAAAAAAAAATGCCCGTTACTCACTGCTACTGAATAGAGGTCAAAGGAGTGTCCAAAAAGAGAGATCAATTTCGGGAGGAGAGGTGTCCTGATACCCTCCTCTTGAAAGAGTTCAAGTCGTAGGCAGGAGGAAATACAGATGAAGGAAGATTGTTCCAGAGTTTACCAGCGTGAGGGATAAAAGAGTGAAGATGCTGGTTGACTCTTGCATAAGGGGTTTGGACAGTACTGGGATGAGCATGAGTAGAAAGTCGTGTGCAGCGGGGCCGCGGGAGGGGGGAGGCATGCAGTTAGCAAGTTCAGAAGAGCAGTCAGCATGAAAATATCGATAGAAGAGAGAGAGGCAACATGGCGGCGGAATTTGAGAGACTATCAATATGAGGAGGAGAGCTGGTGAGACGAAGAGCCTTTGACTCCACTCTGTCAAGGAGAGCTGTGTGAGTAGACCCCCCCCACACATGAGATGCATACTCCATACAAGGGCGGACAAGGCTCCTGTAAATGGATAGCAACTGTGCGGGGGAGAAGAACTGGCGGAGACGGTACAGAACGCCCAGCCTAGAGGAAGCTGATTTAGTAAGAGATGAGATATGAAGTTCCCAGTTGAGATTTTGAGTTAAGGATAGACCGAGGATGTTTAGTGTTGAAGAAGGTGATAGCTGGGTGTTGTCAAAGAATAGGGGATACTTGTTTGAAAGATTGTGTCGAGTGGATAGGTCCAGTCAAAACATTAGTACTGTGTGTGTGTGTGTGTGTGTGTGTGTGTGTTTACAGGATTAGATGCAAGCCCTTATTTTTCTGCCCTATTTCACATATTTATCCAACTTATTCTTAAATTCACAAACCTTCCTTGCTTGAGCCAACTCTGGATTTATTTAGACCATTCCATTTGCCAATAGTTAAATATGGGAAGCTTGAAAATGTGTGTGTGTGTGTGTGTGTGTGTGTGTGTGTGTGTGTGTGTGTGTGTGTGTGTGTGTGTGTGTGTGCAGCCTCATCTCTCTGACCTTAATTAAAATACCTGTCTATGTGTACCTGGAAGCAAGGTTTTGTATGGTGTTGAAATACCAGGAAAACAGGACCTGCATGTAACCTTACCTTCCCAGTTACGGTTCTCAGGTACAAAAGCACGCCACTCTGTACTTAATAATTGGGACTTACCGTATTTTTTTTTATCCGGTGGTATCCTTATCTGCCTCGACCTTTAATCCTCCATCTAATATTAAAATCCTTGGGTACGTTTCGCTTGATCCCTTTGCAGCTACTTGTAAGGATCGGATCAGCTATTTAGTGCGGGTCTGGGACTGCAGGGAGTGTCTTTTGGTGTACATACTTTCTGCTCGTGGTTATATATAGTTACATCGATCCTCAGTTAAGCCGTGAAGACAAGTTGATTAGGTCTTATTTTCATATTTTTTTTTACAATCTCGCGTCTATTTTCTTCCGACATTACTCAATCTTATCAGTCTGGAATTTAATCAGTCTCAATCTTGTTTTTTTTTTTCTTTATCTCGTTCGTATATCCTTTCTTCACTAACCCGTTTTATCGATCTATAGTTATCACGTGAAACTATGATTAAGTCCGTAGTTTCTTCCGTTTTAACCTATAACGTCTGTATATTCTTTCTTCATCAACCTATCTTATCAATCCGTAACTATCGTCATAACCAAAATTTCTACATCGACTAGTTTTATCAATCTTAGTTATGCTCAAGCTAAAGATATCCAAAGGTCATTATTATCATCGTTTCCATTATCTTCGTATCACCTCCACGTCACTATAATCACCACCTCAGTAACGTTCTTTCTCCACCCATGCGTCATATCAATCGGCAGTTATTACGTAGAGTCTAAACATACACGAAGGTCACTTAACTCAATGGTATCATCGCTTCCGTGTCTGTATTGCCACAAAGCTTCATCATGTCACGTCCCTGTGTTCTTGCTGCACACACGCGTCGTATCAGTTTTTGCAGTCAGGCAGAAGCTGTAACTAAAGAGAGGAGGACATTGTGGGTCGTGTTATAAGACCGCTAAAGAACCCACATTTGACAAGGCTTTCGTAGGCGTTGTGGGCATTTCCAGGGGTAGTTTTATGGCCCTGGTGGTAGTTTAGCCCTTCCTTTGTACGGTGAACCTGAAGAAACACTCATGAGAACCCGATTGATCCCCTCTTTGACCTTTAAAAATAGTTGATTTGAGAAGCCAGAGTATCCTATAATACCGACCTGTATTTCCCGCTCAAGTCATTCCTCCGCAAGTCAGGTCCTCGCTCAAGTCTTTTAACTTTCAAACCGCACTGCATCCACACACATGCACGTCAATATTGTATCACGTTAGTAGTTCCATCCCTCTGCACCTGTACGTCATGTCAGTCTGTATATAGTCATGCACTACAAGTAAATCTAACACGATCACTACTGTAGGTGTTTATTTTCTCCTCCACACACATGCACGTCTGTATCATATAAATTTCGTAGCTTGATCCTGCCGCACCCACATTAGTTAGGTCAGTCTGTATTTAGTCATGCACCACAAGTAAATTTTAAGCGTTATTCTTGTAGCTCTTCATTTTTTTCTCATCACATCATTATCTATCAAGGGTACAAGTTGATAGGTTATCCTTCCTGCATGAATCCATCCCCGCGTGGCCGATCCCTATATATGGAGGTCACTATCCCTTCTGCCTACGTCAGCCCCTTCAGTGACTGTCCCCCTCATACATAAGGCATCGAGTGTCCCTGTTGTTCTCGGGGCGCCCACACCTCGTCCTCATAGCAATTAGGGAAGCTGCACAGACAAATGGTGTGACGCAGGCTGGCTGGTGGTGGCACACGTGTATCGCTGCCCCAGTCTCTCTCTCTCTCTCTCTCTCTCTCTCTCTCTCTCTCTCTCTCTCTCTCTCTCTCTCTCTCTCTCTCTCTCGTTAGGGTTTATACAAAGTTGTCTGTTGGGAAGGGTTAGGAGTTGGAGGATGCTGCTGTTGATGTTGTTGTTGTTGTTGTTGTTGTTGTTGCTTGATAGTGTGTTTCCGTCACGGTTAACTTCTTATTGTTGTTCTTGTTGATGTTGTTGTTGCTTTATAATGACTGCCTGCACATTGAGCGTCACCAAGGCTGTTGTTGTTATTGTTGTTGTTGTCGCCACCGCCCTCTACAGTTGCTTGGCTTCCTCAGCTATATCGGTATTTATTCTCTCTCTCTCTCTCTCTCTCTCTCTCTCTCTCTCTCTCTCTCTCTCTCTCTCTCTCTCTCTCAAAATGATGAACAACCAGGAAAAAACCCGCAAATTTTCTGATCACCAACCATACCGAACACACACACACACACACACACACACACACACACACGTCGCTTTTGACAATACATAAGAAACAGAGAAAGGGCGGAAATGCTGTCAAATCTGTCTCCCTCCCCCCCCCCCCTCTCTCTCTCTCACTTGGGAATTTGGTGGTTAGGTAAGATGAGCGATTGTCTTTCCTGTTTTGGTGTGTGTGTGTGTGTGTGTGTGTGTGTGTGTGTGTGTGTGTGTGGCAAGGCTGAGGTAAGGGCGCCCTGGTAACTAGCTTCCCTTCCTGTGGCCTTCCTGTTGTTTAAGTTTATGTGTTCCCTAGACGAGGTTGTTTATCTCTTTCTTACCGCATCGTTATCGTGTTTGTTGCTTGGGTGGTTGGTTTTAAGGAATTCATATTTTTTTAAAAGACAACTTAACAAAAAGGAGACAACAAAATAAATAAAAAAAAAAAATAAAAAAAATAAAAAATAAAAGTTCCTAACTGTTAAAAAAAAGAGGAGAAAAGGGAGCCAAGGGAGACATCTTTTCTTTTTTTTTTTTTTTTTTTCTTTTTTTTTCTTTTCTTTCACATCTCACCCCTCCCTTTTTTTTCCCTACGTAGGTGACATCTGTTTATTACTATTATTACTATTTTTTCAGTCATTCACTTGTTATTTTACCTCTATTCACAACATGGTTATTCTTACTTATTCATTCAAATATTAAATTTTCTCCCTACTTATTATTTTGTCATTAAGTTTTCTCTTTCTAGTGATTTATGGCAACTGTTTTTTCTCGTTTATAATTCTGTATTCTCATTTTTACACCTCGTTATTGTATTTATAGCGTTTGTTGAGTCTGATATCTTGATTTCTTAGTGTGTGAAGTAAGTCGTTTACCCCTTCAATATTCACTGATTCTGGTCACACAATGATATTCTTGGGATTTATATTCTCCTTTCAGTTTTCTGTTCCCGGTATTCCTGGGCCTGACCTCGCTTTTCACCTCTTTATGTAGTCTGGCCACACTCATTCCTGGAATACAGTCATGATTTGTTTCTTCGATCAAGTTTACTCGTACTTATGTTTTTATTGGTTCATCCTTTTCATATGTATTATGACATACGTATTTTATTTATTGTTTTAAATTTTCTCCATTCTGTATTTTCCGCGTGCAATAATAAACTTCTTTAAATAATGAGAAGAAGAGACGGTTAATTTGATAAAATAATCGTAAACTAAGGCCAGTTATAAGAAGCACAATATCTGTAAACAGTAAAGTATTGAGTTTAACTTTTCAAGAAAATAACTTTAGAAAAGAAATAAGCAAAGTTTTCAGACTGTTTTGCATTCCAATGGAACATAAAACTATTTATAAAAAAAAATCAGGATTTACTTATCGAATGAACAAAGTAATGGATAGAAAATATGAATAAAATATGAACTGACAGATAAACATACAAATTTAGTAAATAATAAAGATATGCATAGAATAGTAAACAGCTTCTTGAACATTACGAACTGGGTGGCGGGTGCATGGGTGGGGAACACACACACACACACACTCACACACACGAGGCAGGGAGAGGAAATTTGAGACGCGCGAGTGCCCTTGAAAGAATCGTTACCCCGAAAAGAGTTACGAGAACGTTGGGCTTTTCCGTGTTGTGTGTGTGTGTGTGTGTGTGTGTGTGTGTGTGTGTGTGAAGGAAACAAGGCTAGATGGCCTGAACATTTTTACTTCCTTTTCGACCTGTCTACTTTACACGTTTTAACTCTTTTTTTCCTTATTCCTTTTCTCTTCTTTCCTTATTTCTTTACTTCATTTCTTTCATATTTCCTTTACGTAAATCTTTAAGGCAAATGTATAAATCGATCTCTACGTGTTTTGCTGTTCTCTTTCTTTTTCCGCATGCACAACTTTACGAAAAAATGAACCAAATGATCCGCCCTGAAATGATTTTGCGATATTTTCTCTTTGGAATTTTCTTTTTAACATGTCAAAACTATAATTGGATTTTCTTGCTTGTATTTTATTTATTTATTTACTCACGAAATGTCAGATATTGTCGCTGATTTACTTTTCGGATTATATACTTAAAAATTCTCGTTGAAGTGTATCCGGGTTGTTGAAAATTGTAAAAGAAAAACTTATCTTTGAATAATTAAAGGAAGTGTGATGATAAAAGAAGAAAATGGCAACACAGAACAAGACAAAACAGTTAAAATTGTGATAAAAATGCATAGATAAGATAATGATAATTAACGATAACAATAAAGATAGGGAATGAAAGAAATATGGAAGTATAAAGATAATGGATAAAATAATAAAAAAAAACCGCAGAGAGAGAGAGAGAGAGAGAGAGAGAATCACGACCTTCTGGACCAGAACGATTATATAAAAAGTAGGAAACACACACACACACACACACAATCACACACACACGTAACTTAGCCATTGTCAGCGAAACAAAAAATAATGAAGAACTGGCAACCTTGACCTTGGCGTACGTAGATTATGTAGCTTGAACTTCTCTCTCTCTCTCTCTCTCTCTCTCTCTCTCTCTCTCTCTCTGATCGTGACTAGTAATTGGACTCACAGAATATTCAGATGATTGGTTGACTTTAAACTCTGAAATCAATTAAATTTCTCTCTCTCTCTCTCTCTCTCTCTCTCTCTCTCTCTCTCTCTCTCTCTCTCTCTCTCTCTCTCTCTCTCTTATTCATTGATTTGTATTTTATCTTCATTTTACAACTTCTCAACAGACTTCGTAACATCAAAAAGTCAGTCAATCAGCTAGTTAGTGTGGCAACAATCTCTCTCTCTCTCTCTCTCTCTCTCTCTCTCTCTCTCTCTCTCTCCAAAAAATTCTTAACATCGAAAAGTCAGTCAGTCAGCCAGTCAGTTAATGTGTGGCAAAAATCTTCAAAACATCAGTAATATCATATGCAGTCAGTCATTCAGTCAGTAAGTGTTTGGCAAGAATCTTCTAAAATTCTTAATATCAGTCACCCAGTAAGTAAGTGGGCAAGTGTATGAAGAACCAGGACAGTCTTATAACCCCGTCCAGCTGATCGGGTTGGGTTGGCTAAGTGGCTGAGCAGAGTAGCAAAGTCTGACTCACTGACTGACGTGCTGTGCTGTGTTGTGTTATCGACCCAGCCACACGTATTGATCAGCTGTGCCGGGATGGAGACGTGGGGGGTGGTGAGGGAGGAAGGAGAGGGAGGGAGAATGGTGAGACAGAGGGGAGGAACGAAGGCAAAACCACGTGTCTGAGCGTTGGTACCGTCACGCCATCACGCTTGCTACACACACACACACACACACAGTCAGTCAGTCAGTTACGTCAGCACGCCATTTTGTGTATGTGTGTAAGTTAGGGGTGTGTGGGGGAGGGGTTGGGTAAGGGTTGGTTCTACTTGTC
The DNA here is from genome assembly GCF_024679095.1 of Eriocheir sinensis. Classification (NCBI taxonomy): domain Eukaryota; kingdom Metazoa; phylum Arthropoda; class Malacostraca; order Decapoda; family Varunidae; genus Eriocheir; species Eriocheir sinensis. The sequence goes on from NC_066547.1 coordinate 12,159,730, forward strand.
CTCTGTCCTTCCTTCCTCCCTCATCGTTCCTTTTACTTTCGTCCCTTCTTCCCTTATTCTCCTCTTCGACCTTGGCTTGGTATGTCTCGTTCTTGCCTTCCTTGGTCCCGTGGTTATTGTGTTTAATCCACCTTGTATCCTTGTCCTCCTCCTCCTCCTCCTCCTCGTCCATGTCCTCGTCCTTGTACTCCTCTTACTTCTCGTCCTCCCACTCGTCCTTATCTCTACCCTCGTCTTCCTCCACTTCCTCATCTTACTACTACTACTACTACTACTACTACTACTACTACTACTACTATCGCTACCGAGTTTACCTGCGGTCTGAGAGGTGAGAGTTGATTAGGTCGGCGGAAGTTGGCTCTCCTACTAATCACGTGTTCTTATCGCCTTGTGGTAAATCCCCCCTTTCCCCCCCCTCTCTCTCTCTCTCTCTCTCTCTCTCTCTCTCTCTCTCTCTCTCTCTCTCTCTCTCTCTCTCTCTCTCTCTCTCTCGGGTGTAGGTCTCTTCTTACGTCACACATCCTCCCTCATTATTAATTGTGTGTGTGTGTGTGTGTGTGTGTGTGTGTGTCCTATAGTAATTTCACGTGCGCCTTTTTTTCACATTCCCCCCTTCCCCCCCCCCTCTCTCTCTCTCTCTCTCTCTCTCTCTCTCTCTCTCTCTCTCTTGCATCGGTACACCTCCACGTGGGGTGAGATGCCAAAGGGAGGAGGAGGAGGAGGAGGAGGAGGAGGTTTGAACAGGTAGTGTCGACTGACCGTCATTGATTCATTCCTTTGCCGAGTGACCATGAGAGAGAGAGAGAGAGAGAGAGAGAGAGAGAGAGAGAGAGAGGATGGGTAAGTCTAGTGTTGATATAATAACTCATATATACTTCAGTGCTTATATAGCCAATGTGTGTGTGTGTGTGTGTGTGTGTGTGTGTATGTAGGATAGGGTGTGGGTATATTCTAGCTACCTACTAAAACAATCTTCGTGAGTCGTAATACACACACACACACACACACACACACACACACACACACACACACACACATACACTGACACGCACGAAACAGCCATGTAGGTCAGACTTTCTTCCTATTTTATTGCTGCCTGGTATGTGAGGAGGAGGAGGAAGAGGAGGAGGTGGGGAGGCGGCATTCTCAAGCAGTACTATCGCCCCCCCCCCCCCTGGTCCTTTCTCACCTCCTTATCCTCCCTCCTCCTTCCCTCCGTTCCCTCCCTCTCTCCGTTCTTCCGCACTTACCTTCCTCCTTCCCTATTACCTTCCCCCCCCCTCCCCCTTGCTCCTGTTACCTGCCCCTGCCATTCCTTCCCTACCTCTTTTTTTTGTGTACTCACCCTTCCTGGTATCCCCTTTTCGTACCCTGTAAGTATTTGTCTGTGTGTCTGTCTGTCTGGTTGTGTGTCGGAATGTCTGTATTAGGTAGTATTCCTATGTTGGTATAATTTTCTTTTGTTTTTTTTCTGGTATTTTATTTCTTTTCACTTTTTCTTTCTCTTTCTCTTTTCTTTATTGGTCTTTTTCTCTCTCTAATCCTTTGTTGTCGTAAGGGGGTAGGGGGTCTTGTCGTAGGGGGGTAGGGGGTCAATATGGAGAGAATGGGTGGGGAGGGGCGTCAGGGGAATAGGAGAGGGGAAGGAGTGGGAAGGGGGGGTAAAGCATAGGCCTAGGGTAACGGCTTTCACCACGTGTCTGGATAGTGCGGCGTGGTTGGGGGGGGGGGGGTCTGCTTGGAATTGGGGTGGGTGGGGGGTTACCTGGGTGAGGGGCTGCTTTGTGGGGGGGGGGGGGTAGACTTCCTGGGAGAGCGAGAGGGTGGGAAGGAGCGATAAAAAAGGTTGGGAAATATATATATCTGACATTTTTCATATCCCATCCATTTTCTTTTTTTTTCATTTATTAGTATTGGTACACGATCATTTTTTCCTTGTTTATGCTTTCTTAACTCTCTCTCTCTCTCTCTCTCTCTCTCTCTCTCTCTCTCTCTCTCTCTCAAATTTTACCTTAGTTTTTTTTTTTTTTTATACTTACGGAATGCTTTAGGAAAAAAAATATCATGGCTTACCATTTTCTTTTCCACCATTGCACTATTTCATCTCTTAAACATATTTCTTTTCTACTTCGGTGTTTATTTTCTATAGTTCTGGAGTTTTTGGGAAGAACACTGAACCATGATTTCCACCCTTGCACTATTTCATCTCTTAAATATATTCCTTTTCTACTAAGGTGTTTATTTTCTATAGTTCTCGAGTTTTTGGGAAGTATACTAATCCATCATTTCCACATTGCACTTTTCACCTACACCTTAATTATCTTTTCTTAGTCACCTGTAAAGCCTACTGGAGTGCGTCTCATTAATTAAGGAATGTCTCGGTAGCTGTGTCTCGCTCTCGTCTTGTTTAGCACACACTCAGCATTCCGTCCACTAACTAGAACCCCCCTCTCTCTCTCTCTCTCTCTCTCTCTCTCTCTCTCTCTCTCTCGGTCAGCACATAACACTGGAGCGACATTTCTTAAGGGTCATATTATTAGACATTTCACCGTCCAAGAACACATGATGATATTTGACAAGGCTTTCGTAGTTGTGGGCATTTCCAGTAGTAGTTTTATGACCCTGGTGGTAGTTAGATCCTTCTTCTGCAGGTACGGTGAACCTACAGAAACCCTCATTAGAACCCTATTGATCCCCTCTTTGACCTTTAGAAGCAGGTGACGTGAGAACCGGAAGTGTCTTATAATACCAATCTAAAGCTCCTGTAACCTTGTGTGCCTTTGTCTTAATGTGCCAAGCCTAGTACCTCTTTTTCACCATTAAGAACCATTACCACATCGCACATTCACTATTCAACACCTTGCTACGTCACATCTTCACTATACCGCACTATCCAATACTACATTCATATCTTCTTGTATTACACACTTCATGATATGCATCTCGCTCACCACTGGACACACACACACACACACACACACACACACACACATTCTATGGCTGGGCGTGTATGTGTATATAGGCGTGGGGGTTATGTGCGCCTGCCTGTGTGTGTGTGTGTGTGTATGTGTGTCTCTTCCTGCCTCTTTGTTGCAACATAATCAGTTTCCTCTATCCCTCCCTCTCCCTCCCTCTCTCTTCCCTCTCTTCATTCCTCTGCCCCTCCCTCTCCATTATACCCCCTCATGTTCGGTGCATGCCTGCCTGCCTGTTTGTCTGTCTGTGTGCTCGTCTGCTTCTCTCTCTCTCTCTCTCTCTCTCTCTCTCTCTCTCTCTCTCTCTCTCTCTCTCTCTCTCTCTCGTCGTCTTCAAGGTCACTTTAACTCATCCTTCTCCCACAAATCTTCATATTATCCCACACTCAAAAATTCCCATGACACAGGGCATGTATTACCTCCAATTTACACCCTCCCTCCCTTCCCTCCCTTCCTCCCTTACCCTCTTGTTCCCTCACCCTCGCTTCACCTTGCTCCTCTCCCTGCTCTTCCTCACCCCCCTCGCTTCACTTTACTCCCCATCCTACCCTCCCACTCTCTCTCCCCCTTATTTTACTTTGTTTCTGTCCCTGCTCTCTTCCTCTCCCCCATCCCCTTCATTTCGAACTTGCTCCCCATCCCTTCCTCCTCGTGCTCCTCCCCAATCCCCTTTATTTTACCTCCCCCTCCTCCCTGCCTACCCTCATCTCCCACCTTGCTCTTCATTCCTCCCTCTCTCCCTCCCCCTTGATTTCTCTCGTCCACCCCTTTCCTCCCAGGCTCTCCCTCTCTCACAGTATTATCCTCCCCGTCCTCCTCCTCCCCTCATCCACCGCCCTCTCCTCCACCCAAGCTCATTGCACCTCCACCTCTTTTTATCCTTCTCCACCCTTTTTCCTGCCCTTCCACATCCTCCTCTGCCACCCTAACCACCCCCTCTTCCGCCTCCTCCTCCTCCCCTACCACCTGTTTTCCATTATCTCTCCCTCTCCCCGCATTCTCCCCCACCTCAGTTATTACATTATTTATATTTATTTTTTATCGTCGTGTTGGGTTGGAATGTGCAACTAATGGGCCCCGTGGATCTGATCTTTATTAGTTTATGGTTATGTTTGTTCGTTTATGTTTGTGTGTGTGTATGTGTGTTTGTGGCTGTTTTGAAATGTATGTGTATGGTTTTTTTTTGTCTGAGTCTGGATGTTTAGGAATGTCTGTGTGTTTGTCTTTTTTTGTCTGTGTAAGTTTCCGTCTTTTTAGGAATGTCTGTCTGTATGTCTGTCTATTCTTTTGTCTGTGGATGTTCAGGAATGTATGTGTATGTATTTTTATTTTTTTTTATTTTTTTATTTTTGTCGTGTAACTCTGGCTATTCAGTAACGTGTGTGTGTGTGTGTGTGTGTGTGCCTGAGGATGCTGGTGCTCGGCTTTATCACTTAACTTACAATCTGTTAGTATGATAAGAGATGTACGTGTGTGCCATTGCGTCATCATCGTACTGGTTTCCACTGGTGCCAGGGACATATATTATCCCTATTTTGACTCGTAAATATGGGCCGTGTCTCACCGGTTCTGACTAGCTCAAGTTAGTGCTCCTAGATGTGGGAGACGGTTTCCGCCCTCAAGTTCGCTTTCTCTCGTCATATAACCCCTTACCTCACCTTCATATTCTAGCTTCTGGAACCTGATGGAGTCTCTTTTTGTGGCACTTCAGATTAAAAGTGTGAATGGATGTGCCGCTGTTGTTTGGTACCTTTGTTTGATTAATTTCTGTTCTGTTTCTTTGTGTTCTTTTGTGTATCTCGCCATAAAACCCTTTGCCTCACCTTCGTATTTTAGCTGCTGGAACCTGATGGAGTCTCTTTTTGTGGTACTTCAGACTAAAAGTGTGAATGGATGTGCCGCTGTTGTTTGGTACCTTTGTTTGATTTCTTTCCTTCTGTTCTGTTTCTCTGTGTTCTGTTGTGTATCTCGCCATAAAACCTTTTGCCTCACCTTCGTATTTTAGCTGCTGGAACCTGATGGAGTCTTTTATTACTACTTCAGATTAAAAGTGTGAATGGATAAGTTCCTCTGTTGTTTGGTACCTTTGTTTGATTTCGTTCTTTCTGTTCTTTTGTGTCTCGTCATACGACCCTTTGCCTTACCTTCGTTTTCTAGCTGATGGAGCTTCATGGAGTCTCTCTTAGAAGTACTTCAGATTAAAAGTGCGAATGGATACGTGCCTCTGTTGTTTGGTTTCTTTGTGTTCGATTTCTTTCTGCTGTTTGTTGTTTTTCGCCCATCATATAAGAATCTGCCTCTCCTTCGCTTTGTGCCTGATTGAATGTGAAGGTCGGAATCTCTTTCTTGTAGTATACCTCAGATAAAAAGTGAGTGGATAATTGCCCTCCCATAAGTTTAGTGTCTCGTCACAAAAGTCTTGTCTCACCTTCACGTTGTACCTGATGAAATATGAAGGTTGGGGTCTCCTTGTAGTACCTCATGCTAAGAATGTGAAGGAGTAAGCATCCTCTGTGTGTATGGGGAACTCTTTCTTTATGTATCCGTTTTGCCCTTGAGCTGCTGCCTTTTCTCTGCTGTTAAAAGTAATTAAAACCAACCACCAAGGAAGTGAATGGGCGGGAGGTATCTTATCAACGTAACTGACTAAGCCCTTGAGGTATGCACACACAAAGGAGTACTGTCGCTCATAAAGACTCGCTTATTCATAGGAAGGAAGATATTTAGTAAACTGTAAATTTGAAGTCCTTATGATCGGAGAATAAATAGTGTGGGTCCATATTACTGAGAGTTAGAAATAGACTATATCTGAATAAAATTGCGGGTATATAAAAAAGTGTGGGTGTGTTTGACCGGCTTAAAAAGTAAAATATCTGAAAAGTCATAAAAAGTTGCGTGTCACTTCATTTGGGCACCATCAGGACCCATACCACCTCAGTAAAGTAAAATAAAGTAAGAGTAAAGTAATATTAAGTAGTGTGGTTCGTTTCATACTGGGACTCACACCACTACAGTACAAGATAGGAAAGGAAAAGAAAGGAAAAAGTAAAGTAGGAAAGGAAAGGAAAGGAAAAAGTGAAGTAGGAAAGGAAAGGAAAAAGTGAAGTAGGAAAGGAAAGGAAAAAGTAAAGTAGGAAAGGAAAGGAAAGGAAAAAGTGAAGTAGGAAAGGAAAGGAAAAAGTGAAGTAGGAAAGGAAAGGAAAAAGTAAAGTAGGAAAGGAAAGGAAAGGAAAAAGTAAAGTAGGAAAGGAAAGGAAAAAGTAAAATAGGAAAGGAAAGGAAAGGAAAAAGTAAAATAGGAAAGGAAATGAAAGGAAAAAGCAAAGTCAGATAAAATGAAGGTAGTGTGGGTCGTTCCAATTGGGGCTCACACTATCTCCTTACCAGTTAATTATGGAGCGGTGCGTGTGTGTGTAGATCCCTTCCTCTAGCGCCGTAACGGATCCACGCTCGTAAATATGAAGGAAGAGTGCGTGAGGGCGAGTTATTTTTCTCTGATCCCAAACTGGTTGACACTAGTTAGGTAAAGTGAAAGGCGGCATTGTGCTAGGTCCGGGGAGGCAGTGTTCCCAGTTAGTCTTCACGAGAAATGTTTGTGGAGTTGTGAAAGAAAAAGTATGTAATGCCTTCTTCTTCATTCCTGTCTTCATATTAGTCTTCACGAGAAATGTTTGTGGAGTTGTGAAAGAAAAGTATGTAATGCCTTCATCTTCATTCTTGTCTTCATATTAATCTTCCTAGTAATGGTGTGGTTAAGTAAGAAAGGGTCATACTGCAACTTTTCTTCTAATTATGTCATCTTTTCTTATTTATTTACTATTTTTTTCTTCATATTAATCTTCTGAGGTAATGGTGTGGTTACGAAACCTTTGCAGAATATTTTTAAGTTGTTCAATATAATCTCTTCAGTAAAAATATTCTAGTTCATTATATTCCTTTTTTTCCTTTTCTATGTGTAATAAGTTCATTCCCGTTATTACTAGCTATCATTACAGTCACTATAGATAGATATATAGAATGATAAAATAGATTGAGTAACGTCTTGTGAATGAGAAAAAGAGTGATTGTAGTCGACTTCGAAAAATAAACCTAATGACTGAGCGTGTGAGTTGTTGTCTAATGAGGAAAATGGGGAGTGTAATAAGCGACAAAAAACAACAACAACAGTAAACCTAATGAGTGAGCACCTGTGGATCCTTGTCTAATGAGGAAGGTGTCTTGTCTGAGGAGGAAAGAAGTGTAAATCATCAAGAGGAAAAATAAATATAAACCTGTCCACGTCATCTTCCTCTTAATTAGTAACATGATAAAAGAAACATGACGAGTAAGTATGTGAGTCCTTGTCTACTGAGGAGAGAAATGTGAGTAAATCGTTAATAGAGAAAAAAAAATGTTAACTTGTCCACGTCTTTCTCTTAACTAGTAACAGAATAAAAGAAACCTGACGAGTGAATAAGTATCTGAGTCCTTGTCTAATGAGGAAAGATATCAGAGTAAGTTATATACACAAAAAAAAGAAAACATATCCTCGGCGTCTTTCTCTTAACTACTTGTGACCGGCGCCGCTCATCAACCTCGCGGCTCACCTGTGGGCGGTAAAACGGGAAAGTGTGCTCAGGTGTGCTCCCAAACTGTGTAGCTATCTCATGTGTGCTTTTAAGAGTTCCCGCGAAGTAAAAAAAATACATCGCCCTTCGTTTTAGTTCACGCTCGATTTAACTACTATACGCATATTGGTTATCAAAAGTGTTGAAAGTATTGGTTGAACTTGTGTAGCGCGTTAGTCACTTTAAAGTTTAGTTAGAGTGAGGAGAAATACATTGGCCTTAGTTTGTTCCTGTCAGATTTAAAGACTTTGCGCATATTAGTAAAGATTAATAACGGCAATGTCAAGAGAATAATGTTGAAATTTGTCAAATATAAATGTGAAGTCCGTTATTCATATTAGAGTATAGTTAATGACATAAAAAAAAAAACGTATTAGATTTCGTATTTCTTGCTAGACTCAACTTCTTTCTGCATATCAATCACTAACAACTTGCGCGCTATCAGTATGAGGTTTGCTAGTGAGAGAGAGAGAGAGAGAGAGAGAGAGAGAGAGAGAGAGAGAGAGAGAGAGAGAGAGTGAAATATATTGAAAAATTGAGCGTCCTTAACTTGAGCGTCTTTGTTCTTGCTAGATTCAACCTTTTTACGCATATTCCGATAGATGAGTAATTGGAATATCAGCGACACGAGCTATAATAATTGTCGTTTCAAAATTTGTAGCGATTTATTGATTTTTCAAGTTAAGTTAAAGAAGGAGAAAACTAGATAAGTCAGTTTACGCATCTTAGTTACTCATAGATAAATAAATAATACGAATAATGCGATTTTTCCTTTCCTGTAAAAAAAAAAAAGAAAACTGGGAATTGTGCGCAGATCACCTCTCGTAAACTCTTCTCGTGCCAGCATAAGAAAAAAAAAATAAAGTTACATGCAAGAAAAAACCTCAAACCTTCACCATCCATTGCCAGCTCACACATCTTAACCCTCAAAAACAACAACAACAACAACAACACAAACAATTCCCAGTACAAGCGAGTGCAAGATCCTCAGTGAGTCAAACAAAGAAAATAATAAGAAAAGAACGAACCAATAACATCATATCCATTAACACTCGTCCTCTCACCAGTTATCGCCGGTTCGCGCATCTTACTCAGCCCGAGAGTTAGAGAAAATACTGGAAACTGCGCGCGCAAGTGTGTCTGTGTAGTGGAAGACGCGCGGGCGGGTTGGTTACTCAAGAGGGCGCCGACCGGGGTGTGTGTGTGTGGGGGGGGTGATGGAGGCGCCGGTGGGGGAGAGAGGATAGGTTTCGGGGAAGTGGTTGCAGTGGGGCGCCTTGATTCGGGGAAGGGAAGGGAAAGGAGGAGGAGGAGCGGGAGGAGTATAGTATAGGTCTCTCTTTCTCTCTCCTTGAGGAAGATGTACGAGTATGATTGTGTGAAATGGGGAGGAGAAGGAGGTGGAGGAGGAGGAAGAGAAGGATATTAGTGAAGAGATTTAAGATGAAGGGAAGTAGTTACGAGGGACTAAAGAGGAGGAGGAGGAGGAAGAGGGAGAGGAGGAAGAGAAGGATATTAGTGAAAGTTAAGAGATTTAATATGAAGGGAAGTAGTTGCGAGGGACTTAAGAGGAGGAGGAGGAGGAGGAAGAGTAGACTAAATGAATATATAAGAAGTTGAAGAGGCTAGCAGAAAGAAGAAAAAAAAATAGGAAGAGTAAGTAGTCTAGAAGGAGAGCTTACCATTGTGAAAGAAAAATAAAAGAAAGGAGGAAATGCTCAACTCAGGACATAATTATACACCGTGAAGGAAGGCAAAAAATAACAAGAGAGAAAGAGATAGAGATAAGAGGAAGAAGTCAAGGGAGAATAAATAGTTTAATACGACCCCCCCCCCCCCCCACACACACACACACACACACCCCGCTCCTTGTCCGTTAATGGAGAGCATATCATTAGGAAAAAAAGAAAGAGGAAATACTTGAATTGACACACACACATGCGCCGTGAAGCAAGGAAGAAAAAAAGTAAAGAGGATGATGAAGAGATAGCCAAGAGGAAGAAGCCAAGGAAAAATAAAGATAAAAAAAGAAAGAGGCAACAATTTAGGACATTTTACACCGCGAAAGAACGAAAAAAATAATGATCAAAGAGGACGAGGAAGAGATAGTTTAGAGGAATAAATGAAGGAAAAGAAAGATTAATATAGATTTTGCCATTGTGAATAAAGAAAAATAGAGAGGAGAAAACACTTTAGGACATTTACACCGACGAAGGAACGAAAAATAAAATATAATAAAAGGGGTGAGGAAGAGATAGCTAAGAAGAAGAAGTCAAGGAAGAAAGAATAAGTAGTTTAAAATAAAGTTAACGTTGTGAAAGAAAGAAAAAAAGAGAAAGAGAAGGAAATACAGAAGAGAATGACTAAGGACCGCGTAAAGGAATGAAAAAAAAAATATAAGAGGAAGAAATAGAGATGGTGAAAAGAAAGAAATCAAGGGGGAATGTCAGGTTTAGAATGACAGCTTAGGGTGAAAAGAAAGAAAGCAGAGGAAATACTTAAAGCTCACATTTCAAAGCGAAGGGAAAAAGCCAAAGAGGAAGGAGTGAAGGAAGAATAGATGGTTTGATAGTAAAGTTAACATTGTGGATTAAAAAAAAGAAAGCAGAGGAAATACTTAAGTTCACATTTCACCGCGAAGGAAAAACAACAACTACAGAGGAAGGAGTGAAGGAAGAATAGGTGGTTTGATAGTAAAGTTAACATTGTGGACTAAAAAAAAAAGAAAGCAGAGGAAATGCCTAAGTACATATTTCACCGCGAAGGGGAAAAAAAAAGTAAAGTTAACATTGTGGACTAAAAAAAAAGAAAGCAGAGGAAATGCCTAAGGACATATTTCACCGCCAAGGCAAAATAATGAAGAGGAAGTACTAGGAGGAAGGAATCAAGAGCTTATTGTGGGAAGAAGCGTGTGTACAATGACGGGAGGGGAAGAGATGATATCGGACAAAAGACGAGTGGAATGATAGTGCGAGGAACAACAATGATAGAAGGAAGAGGACGAGGAGGAGGAGGAGGAGGAGGAGGAGGATTTCCCTTCGTCTTCTTCTTCTTCAAAAAAAAAACGAAGGGCAAAAGGTTTCTTGGGTGTCACGTTTGGAATGAAAATAACGAAGAAACGGAAGCATATGAGAGAGAGAGAGAGAGAGAGAGAGAGAGAGAGAGAGAGAGAGAGAGAGAGAGTATTAATAGCCATGATGCAAAGGATACAAAAAAAAAGATCGTCATCAGGTTCAATTAACGTAACTTCTTGGCAGGATGGAGTAAGTGGACGAACGGAAAGTGTTAGGCAATACTCTCTCTCTCTCTCTCTCTCTCTCTCTCTTTTCGTTTACTTTATTTTGCCTCCTTCCTTGCCAATGTTTCTTTTTTTTTTTCTTTTTTTTTTTTCTCTCCCTACCTCAACCTTTTTCTCTTTATCTTCATTTTCTTGGCACTCTCTTTCTCTCCTCCTCTCTAATTGTCTACCTCTTCCTCCCTTCCTTCCTTTATCTCTCCCTCTATCACTTTTTCTCTTCCTTTCTCCGTTATTACCTTCTTACCTCTTCCTCGTCTTCCTCTCCTCCATTCTTCATCTAATTCTCTTTCACTCTATTCCATCGTTATTACGTGCGCTTACCTCCTCCTCCTCTTCCTCTCTTCCTTGATAAATCTCTTCCTCTTCCTCTTTTTTTCCCCTTCTTTATTACCTTCTCGTATCTCTTCCTCCTCTTCCTCTCTGCTTCATCTGCCCCTCTTCCTCTTTTCTTACCTTTTATTACCTCTCCCTCCTCTTCCTGTCTCCCTTCCTTCATCTCCTCATCCTTCATTTCTCCTCTCTTTGCTTCATCTCTCCCTCTTCCTCTTTTCTTATCTTTTCTTACCTCTTCCTCCTATTCCTGTCTCCCTTCCTTCATTCCTCCTCTCCTTCCCTCTCATCCCTCCTCTCCCTTCTTGCCAGCTGCTCGTCTCATCCTTTTTCTAGGCCTTGCTGCAGCGTCCTTTAATTCCTTGCCAACATCCCACCTGTGACTCATCCTATATTAAAAAAAGTCCCTGCCTTTCTTGAATTTTAATAACCCTTGGATCATGACACTAGAGATACACAGGTGCATAAACTGTTATCTGAATCTGCTGGGCTTTTACGCTGTACATTTATTTTTGAACTGATAGTTGAAGAAAAGAATAGAGAGAAAGAAATCAGGGTATGAAGGTTAAGTGTAAAGTTGAGGATAAGCGATCAAGGTGAACGTGGGAAGAGAGGCTGTATGTTTCTTGCACTACGAAAACAACAAAAAAATGAAGGAAACCATAAAAAAACAGTGAAATTTATGAGATAGAAGTAAATTGCAGGGGACGTGAACAAGTGAAAAAAAAAGAGAAATAAGTTTGAAAATGTAAATGAATAGAATGTAGATAGTTAAGAAGCACGAATATATATATAGAAACATGAATGGATGGAGGATACATATATAGAGGAGATTAAACATGCAAAAAAACAAAACAAAAACAAATTAAGCTATGAAGATGAGGGAAAAAAAAACTTGTAGATGGATTAAGTAAACATGTTAAAAGACGGATTATTTAGCATTGACGACACGGAACAAAAGGGAAAATAGAAAAATGAACAATACTTAGATAATACAAAAAAAAGTGGAAGTAATTGATCGTTGGTGGACCCGCACATGTAAAAAAAAAAAAAAAAAAGTGAAGAGAAATTCGTAGCTATAAGTATTGAAACGTAATTTTGAGATATGAATAAAAAAATTAAAAAAAATAGGTTAATAAAATAGAATAATAAACACACATTTGCTCCATTTAACTGCTCAGACGGCGGCAAAGTTAATGTAAGTAACAGCCTTGGATTGCAAAGCTTATCTGTATCTTTCTGTGACAGCCCGCCGCGACCTTGTGTGTGTGTGTGTGTGTGTGTGTGTGTGTGTGTGTGTGTGTGTGTGTGTTCCAGGTATTTCATTGCTCCATTAATCTTTCCGTTCCTCCTCCACCTCCTCCTCCTCCTCCTCCTCTCTTCTTTCATAATGTTTTTCTCCCCCCATCCATCTCCCTCTCTCCCTCCTTCATGTGCTTCGTCTCTTCCTTCACTCCCTCCTATTATTCCTTCCATGGTTTTTTCCACTCTTCCATCTCTTCATTCTCTACTTCCTCTCTTCCATTCTCTCCTTCCATCGCATTCCTTCCGCGGGTATTTTCCATTATTTCATTCCTTCCTTCCTCTCTTCCATTCTCTCCTTCCATCGCATTCCTTCCGCGGTTATTTTCCATTCCTGTTATCCTTTACTTCCTCTCTTCTTTCTTTCCTTCCCTTGCCTTTCTTTCGCTGGTGTTTTCCATTCTTTAATTTCTTTCTTCCTTCCTTTAATTTTCTCCTTCCATTGCATTCCTTCCACGGGTGTTTTCCATTCTCTTATTCCTTTCTTCCTTTCTTCCTTCCATTGCATTCTTTCAGTGGGTATTTTCCATTCTTTTACTTCATTTTTATTTCCTTTATCCCATTCTCTTTCCGTTGCCTTCGTTCCACGGTTATTTTCCACTCCATTATTCCTTCAATCCATCGCTATTTCCTCTCCTCCATTCCCCATTCGCTTATTCATTCATTCCCTTTTTCGTTTTCCTTTTGTCCACTGTTTCTTGATTCCCCTCTCCCGTTTCCTTCTGGCCTTCCTTTCGTTCCCTATATCCTCTCTTCCACTCCCTTCCACCATTAAATTGCTCCATCGGGTGTTTTCCACTTTTCCACTCTTCCATTCTCTAGTTCCTTCCGTTCTTCCATTCCCCATTTCCTTGCTCGTTTACTCCATTTCTTGTTTCCTTTAATTTCTTTGTTTCTTGATTTACTCTCTGACTCCCCTCTTCCATTTTCTCTGTTTTTCTTTTCGTTCTTTCTTCCTTTTCTGTTCCCTCTCCTTCTGGCCTTTCCCCACTCCTCCACTCACTCCTTCCTCTCTTCTATTTTCTTTTGCATTTCCTTTTACTCCCTCGTTTAGTTTCTTTCTCACCTTCCTTCTTTCCTTTATTCATTATCTGTTACCCTTCTTCTGTAGTTTTTTTTCCTTCCATTCTCCACTCCTTTACTCCCTCAATCTTGCCTCTATCACTCCCTTTTTTTTCTCTCCCTCCTTCTCTCCCCCTCTCTGTCTCCCTTTCATTCCTCTTCCTCTTGCCCCATTCTCTCCTTCTCTCTGTCTCCCTATCATTCCTCTTCCTCTTGCCCCATTCTCTCCTCTCTCTTCTCCCTCTCTGTGCTTCCCATTCATCTTCCTTTCCTCCCTCCCTCCTTCTCTTTCTCTCCCTCTTCCTTCAAGATGAATAGCATTAAGAGGAAGAAAATTATACACCTGGAATATTATTAACACCTCTTTTTTCTCCCTCTTCTCCAGGTATGTTGAAGGAAATGTGTTGCAGCACCATCAGGAGGAGGAGGAGGAGGAGGAGGAGGAGGAGGGTGAGTAGATCTTTATGCTTTATGTTTGTGGCTTAACTACTGGGCGTGGTCATCAGTTAAGGAAGGAAGGAAGGAAGGAATGGGAGTGGGTCAAGGAAGGAAGGAAGGAAGTCTGATAAAAAAAGGGAAAGAATCAATGAAAGAAACATAGTAAAGACGAAAAGATAAAAAGGGAGGTATTAAGAAAGGAATCAATAAATAAATAAAATCAAGGAATCAAAGTAGAACGGGGAATGAAGAAAGGAAGAGAAGAGGAGGAGGAAGAGGAAGAGCCGAAGGTGTTAAGAAATGAAAGAGGAAAATAAAGAAAGGAAGGGGAAAAGGAAGGAAAGAACCTCATTTGGGCGTGAAATGAATGAAGGAGGGATGAGGGAAGTTGAATGAATGAAGGAATTAAAAAGGAAGAAAGATAAGATGGGAAAAAAGGAAGGAATCAGAGTAGGCTAGGAAATAAATGAAGGAAGAAAGTAGAAAAGGAGGGAGGATGGAAGGAAACCGAATGTATGAAATTAGAAGGGAAGGAAGGAAAGAAGGAAGGATGGATAGAAGGAAGGACATATAAAGGAGAAAATAATTATGCTTTAAGAGAAGGAGAACAGGAAATTAGGGGAAGAATAAGGCAAATAATAGGTCTTAAGGAAGCGAAGGAGACAGACGGAAGGAAGAAAGGAAGGAAAGGAAGAAAATTTAGGAGAAGGATTAAACCACAAGGGAAGGAAGGAGGGAATTAGGGCAAGGGATGAAGGAGAGGAGGAGTTTACGGAAGCGAAGGAGATAAAATGGAAGGAGGAAAAGAGAGGAAGAAGAGAATGACAGAAGAATGATCCAGTTGTTTAGGGAGAAAGGTGAACCCGCCTCTCTCTCTCTCTCTCTCTCTCTCTCTCTCTCTCTCTCTCTCTCTCTCTCTTGCTCCTATTCCAGTACGCTTGGCTCCTATCAACATCCTGTGTGTGTGTGTGTGTGTGTGTGTGTGTGTGTGTGCTTTGAATTCATGTAATAGTGCGTAGTGTTTACATAAGCGTCTTTTTATACACACACACACACAGAGAGAGAGAGAGAGAGAGAGAGAGAGAGAGAGAGAGAGAGAGAGTACTTTATAGCGCTTAGAAAAATATGAGTTAGGTTACTGAAACTACAAATACAGCGACTACTACTACTACTATTACTACTACTACTACTACTACTACTACTACTACTACTACCACTACCAACGATAATAGCTACGTATAATGCAACCCACTGACCTGCGTAATACAGAGAACAAAGACAAAAAAAAAAAAAAAGATAAACAGAACAAAGAAAAATAAATAAATGGATAAGAAAGAAAACTGAATCACGTCCTGTCCCTAAACCCTTCTCTCTCTCTCTCTCTCTCTCTCTCTCTCTCTCTCTCTCTCTCTCTCTCTGTCCTTGGGTTTTCCTTCCTTTTTTTCTATCTTTTCTTTCTTACTCCTTTCTTTTGTGCCTCTATTTTTTTTTCTTTCTTCATTCTTGCCTTCATTCTTTCCTCCTTTCCTTTTTCGTTTCTTGTCTCTCCCTCTTTATCTCTCTCACTATCTATCTGTCTATCTATCCCTCTCTCCTCCTCCTCCTTCGCCGCCTTCTGCCGTAGGGTTCCTGTGGTTTCTTGCTGGCCGGTGCGAGAGGCTGTCCGGAGGCGCTGAAGGGGCGATGACCTTGCCGGGGAGGGAGGGAGGGAGAGAAGGGAGGGAGAAGAGAGGGAATGGAAGAGGGTTTGTCCACCGGCAGGAGTCTTACCCAGCGTCCTCCTCTTCTCTTCTCTTCTCTTCTCTTCTCTCTCCTCTTTGCTCTTCTGTTCTGTTCTCTTGTCTTTTTTTTCTCTTATTCTCTTCTCTTTTCTCCTCTTCTTTTCTCTTCTCTCATGTTCTTGTGTCTATTTTCTCTTATTTTTCTTTTTTTATCATCTTTCTTTTGTTCTACTTTCTTTCATTGTCCTCTGATCGTTATTCTCTCTCTCTCTCTCTCTCTCTCTCTCTCTCTCTCTCTCTCTCTCTCTTTTGTTTCGTTTCCTTTTTAAGCTCCCGCCCTTAATCTTTCCCCCTCATCATCTATGTCCGTCTCTTTATCTCCTTTCTTTCTCTCCTCTTCATCTCTAATCTATCTCCTTCCTTCCTCTTTTTTTTTTTCGCCACAGTTTACTTCTAATCTCCCGTCATTCATCTTCCTCCTTATCTTCTCTGTCTAATCCTTCCTTCATTCCATTCTTCCTCTTATTACCTCGTTCTCTCCTTCCCCTCTTCTTCCTCCTCTTCTTCTTCCCTCTTTGTTCCCTGTTTTCTTATCATCATTGAGCTAATCCTCCTCGCCTTTCCCCTCTCCTCTCCCTTCCTCCGTCTCATTAAGTTTTACCTCCCATTTTCCCTATTCTCCCTCTCCCCTCATTCTCCCTTCTCGTCCCTTTGTTTTGTTAATCTCCCCGCTTTCTATTTTCCCGTGTCTCCCCTTCTGTCTATCTATCTATCTATCTATCTATCTATCTATATCTACCTTACCTCTTCCATTAATTCTCTCATTCGCTTTATCTAACCGTTCTCTTCCTTTTCTTCCTCCTGCTCCTCCTCCTCCTCCTCTTCCTACTCCTCCTCCTCCTCCTCCTCTCTGTTTTCATATCCCTTTCCCTCACTTCGTTAACCCAACCCTCCTTATCTCTCCCCTTTCGTTCCCTCTCTTCCCCTCTTTTCCTTCCCTCTCTTCCTCTCCCTTCCTCTCTTCTTTCTCCTTTCCTTCCTTCTTTTCCTCCCTTTTCCTTCTCTGTCCCTATTTTTTCCTCCTCCTCCTCCCCTCCCCTTTCCTCTCTTCCTCTCCCTTCCTCTCTTCTTTCTCCTTTCCTTCCTTCTTTCCCTCCTCTTTCCCTTTATGTCCCAATTTTTTCCTCTTTTCATAAAATTTATCTCCTGTTCCACATCTTTTCCCCATTTCGTTTCCCTCTCCCTTCTCTCCCCCTCTTTTTTCTCTCCCTCTTCCTTCTCTCCCTCCATTCCTCCGTCCCTGTGGAATGTACTAAGGGTGGAATGTGAGGGGAAGTTAGTTATGTGCGTGTGGAGAGAGAGAGAGAGAGAGAGAGAGAGAGAGAGAGAGAGAGAGAGAGAGTAATTATACCTTCCACTCTCTACCGAACCGCCAAAAGATACATGTCTCCTTCCTTCCTTCCTTCCTTCTTTGTTTTTTCTTCCTTCCTTCCTTCCTTCCATCCTTCTTTCTTTCTCTCCTTTCTTCTGTTCCTCCCTTTTATTTCTACCTTCCCTCCTTCCTTCCTTCCTTCCTTCTTTGTTTTTTCTTCCTTCCTTTCTTCCTTCCATCCTTCCTTCTTTCTTTCTCTCCTTTCTTCTGTTCCTCCCTTTTATTTCTACCTTCATTCCTTCCTTTTCCTATCCTTCCTTCTTTGCATGTCTTCTTTTTTCCGTCCTTCCTTTCTTTCCTCCATTCCTCCATATTTTCCTTATTTCTTTTTTTACTACGTTCCTTTTTCTGTATGTGTTTCCCTCTTCCTTTTATCATTCTTTTACTCTATCCTTCCTTCTTTATCATTCTTTTACCCTATCCTTCTTCCTTTTATCATTCTTTTACTCTATCCTTCCTGCTTCCTTTTATCATTCTTTTACTCTATCCTTCCTTCTTCCTTTTATCATTCTTTTACTCTATCCTTCCTGCTTCCTTTTATCATTCTTTTACCCTATCCTTCCTTCTTCATTTTATCATTCTTTTACTCTATCCTTCCTTCTTCCTTTTATCATTCTTTTACCCTATCATTCTGCTCTTTGCGACTGCTAGGTGCTGCGTAGATTTAGAGATAAGAGTAGGGTGATGATGAGGAGAGGAGCAAGTGTTGAAAATGGGACAAAAAAAAGAGGAGGAAGAGAAGTAGGAGAAGGAGGAAGAGGAGGAGGAGGACCAGGAGGCCTCTAGGGTGGGTCTTGTCCACTTTCCGTGCCATGGCCAATGCCCTGTGATTATTGAAGGAGGAGGAGGAGGAGGAGGAGGAGCTGGGTACTGGAGGGCATGAGTGAGGAGCATGAGTGAGGAGGGCATATGTGAAGGGTCAAAGGGAGGAGGAGGAGGAGGAGGAAGGAGGTAATGTTGGTGATGGAAGGGTATGGAGGTGAAGATTTAAGGTGCTGGTAGTTGTAGTAGTAGTTGTAGTAGTAGTAGTAGTAGTAGTTATGGAAGAAGTAGTTTGAGTATGAGAAGAAGTGTAGCAGTAATAGTCGTTGTAGTAGTAGTAGTAGTTGGAGGAGGAGGAGGAGGAGTATCAATAGGTAGTCTTATCCTTCGTAAGTAGCGTTGGTAATAGATATGCGTACCCGGGATTGATTACCTAGTCGATGCGAGCCTGGCGTGACGGACCGGCGCGAGGAATGACTGACGAGGTGTGAAAGTGGCCGGCAATGGAGCAAAGGGGAATGATTGAGGCCTAACAATGTATGGGTTTAATATATAAGTATGGACGTATGGAGGCTGAGGACGTGGGAGGATGAGGATGAGGAAGGGGTCAGGAATTAGGTGTGATGTGAAAGGTAGACTTCTTCAGGGGATAACAATGAGGAGTGTTTGTTCGCGTGTCTGTCTGGGCGTCCATATATGTATTTTTAGCTTAGTGTTGGTGGGATGTGTGTTGGAAGTATGGGTTGGGGGGGTTGGGGTTGTGAGGGGGGGGTTGGAGGTTGAAAAATAGGGAGGTAATGGACTTCGTGACTTATTATTTTTTTTTGTCCTTAATTATTTTCGCATCTTTTCAACTTTTGTTTAATGTTGATACCATCCTCCTCCTCCTCCTCCTCCATTTTTTACTATTACTATCACTACTACTATACTATCTCAATTCAGGTGACACCAAATATGAAGAAACTTTAGTATAATATGGAAGCTCTGTTGAATGCCCGCTCTCGAACAGGTTTTACCAGCAACAAAACGACTATTCTCTACCTACATCAACTATAGGGAGGGGCTTCTCGCTTAATGTGTTGTAGCCTGAGGTGGCATAGACTATATCACTGCCATAAGCACTCTATAACTGATATCTATATTCATTCATTCCTTGGCTCCGCTCCTCCTCTAAGAGCCGATTCCACAGTCCAACACAGTGTCTTCGTAACAGCCCGAACCAAACTACAGAATCCCATGCAATCCAAAATGGTGAGGTCTTCGATGCCACACTAAATACACGAGACTTTTCCTGTATAGTTTCATCAAATTTGTGAACTTAAATATAAACACCAGACACTATACAAGGAAATTTCGAAGGCTCTGGTATTGGTTTGGGAGCTTACTAACCCGTCATGGGGAACTGTGAAACTGGCCCTAAGGTTGGTATTCTTAGACGACCCTGCCTCTCACATCAACAATATCCAAAGGCCAAAACGGAGATCAGTCGGGCTCTAATAAGTGTTTTTTGTAGGTTCATGCCACAGAGGAAGGGTCAGACTACCAATAGGGTCAATAAACTACCCCTGGAAATGCCCGAAACTCCTACGAAAGCCTTGTCAAATATGTGTGCTGGGGCGCCGGAGTGTTTAAAAATACGGCCCGAAGTCCACAACATCTACGTACCTGCCCCTACATCGCCATTCCGCCTCTCACCTACGACGCCTATTAGTATCCGCTCCCGCTCCGTCACCTGTCAGTCTCCCCGATGCCACACATACATGCAGTTCGAATCGGATCCCTCCGCAGTTGGTTGGAAATGCTTCCTGTTTTCTCCTGTATATAGAGGGGTAGGGGTGGGGAGTGTAGTGACGCAAAATAACTCCTTCTATGGCAGTGCAAAGTAGGTCATGTTTGTTTTCTTCGTCTGTGGTCCAATATGTTGAGGGACTGCGAAATTTGTGTGTGTGTGTTGGGGGGGGCGAGGTGTGTGTGTGTGTGTGTGTGTGTGTGTGTGTGTGTGTGTGTGTGTGGACTCTGTTAGGTTATGCTTATTCTGAGAGCGAAGGGAAAGGAGATGAGGGATGATAAGACTGCCAAGAGATGACAAAATGACTTAGGATTAGAGGAAGAAAGTATAGCGAGGGGAAGAAGGAGGAGGAGGAGGAAGAGGAAGCACAAAAAAATGGGAGCAAGTGGAGAGTACAATATAGAGAAAGAAGAGAAGGAGGACTAGGAAGAGGAGGAAGATGCAACATTAAAGAAGCCCCAAAATAAATTAATAAGGGAGAGGATGGAGAAAGGGGAGAGGACCAACCATACCCATAGAAGGTCAAGGAGACGAAAGATTGAAGAAGGAAGAGACAGAAGGATTGGAAGACGAAAGACACTACCGACAGACAACAAAAAAAAGAGAGAAAAAGGAAGAGAGAGAAAGAGGGAATGATTGTTTTGGAATGTTTGTGTTCCATTTTAACAAGCCTGAAAAGTTGTGTGGAGGATAAACCGAAGGAAGGAAAGGAAGAAGAAGAGAAAGACAGGATAGAAACAGGAAGACAGCAGAAAAAGAGGAGAAAGAAAGAAAAAGAAAAAAAAAGTTTGAAATGAAGGAAGAAGGAAGGAGAAAAAGACGAAAAGTACGGACAGGGAGACAGCAAAGAGAGAGAGAGAGAGAGAGAGAGAGAGAGAGAGAGAAGGTTTGGTTTGAAAAGTTGATGTGCTCCAATTTGACGATGAACGGAAGGAAGAAGAAAGGAGAGGAAGTAGAGAAAGACAGCAAAGAGAGAAAAAGGAAGAAAGGCAGAGAGGGAAGGCTTGGTTTGAAAAGTTGAAGTGCTCCAATTTGACGATGAACGGAAGGAAGAAGAAAGGAGAGGAAGTAGAGAAAGACAGCAAAGAGAGAAAAAGGAAGAAAGACAGAGGGAAGGCTTGGTTTGAAAAGTTGATGTGTTCCATTTTGACGAGTCCGAGGAGTTAGCCGGAGTGCTATTACGTGACCAAACCTGACCTTCAACACACACACACACACACACACACACACACACACACACGCACCCTCTCCACCCTTCCAAAATTCCTCACTCCTGATTTGTATTTCACTGAGGTCCCAAATTCTCAGACGCTCTCGGCGCACACAACAATTTCCACAAAGGTCATAGCGGAGATTAGTCGGGTTCTAACGAGTTTTCTTTCGAGTTCATGGAGCAGAAGCCTTGTCACACTATTGCCAGGCTCATAAAACTAGCCTTGAGAATTCGAACACCACCCCTACGAGAGCCTTGTCATATGTAAGCGTGTAAGCCTTGAAGTTTGCTATTCTGACACGCTTTCGGCTGTTACAACAAATATTTTAAAGGACACAAAGTAAGTTCACGAAGTCGAGAATATGGACTTTTAATTTTAAGACGAGAATATAGGAAAAAAAATGAGGGGAAAATGAAAACAGCTGTGAATGAAAAATATATATATATATATATATATATAAAAACTCTGTAACGAAGAACTGTTACTTGGGTTCCAGTGAAAAAAAAAGATAGTTAAAAAGAAAAAAAATAATGAACGCTAAAGACAAGTAAGATTAATAAAAACAAGAAAAAAAACTGCCAGTGTCTCCCTCCCTCCCTTTCACCTCTTCCTTCCTCCTTCTCTCTCCCCTTCCTTCATTCCCTTGCCTTCCTATCTCACATCCTTCATTCCCTTCTCTTCCTATCTACCCTCCTTCATTCCCTCGCCTTCCTCTGATCCCTCCTTCATTCCCTCGCCTTCCTCTGATCCCTCCTTCATTCTCTCTTTCCTCTCTCCCTTCCTTCATTCCCTCGCCTCCCTCTCTCCCCTCTCGTTTCCTCGTCTCCCTCTCTCCCTTCCTTCATTCCCTCGCCTTCCTCTCACCCCTCCTTCATTCCCTCGCCTCCCTCTCTCACCCCTCCATTCCCTCGCTTCCCTCTCTCCCCTCCTTCACTCCCTTGCCTTCCTCTGTTCCCTTATTCATTCCCTCGCCTCCCTCTCTCCCTTATTCATGCCTCTCACCCTTCTTCGTATCCCCTCGTCTCCCTCAATCCTGGAATACAGAGACAGGCGGACATGTTGGTTTAGTGCCGTGTATATATATTAGCTGAGCGTGTCCTTGGGCGCTCGTTTGCATGCTCTCGGTGTTAGTTCTCCTTACTCCGTGGTTATGTAAGTCTGGTGTGTGTGTGTGTGTGTGTGTGTGTGTGTGTGTGTCATGCCCTCTCGGGTTTACAGACTTAGAGGATTTTACAGTGTTGCCGTTACGTAGAATACTTATATTTTACGTACATATAGATAGACAGATAGATAGATAGATGGATGGGGGCTAGAGGTGCTGATTGGCTGTTTTGTGTTTGTTATCGTTGTTCTTTTGGTGTGTGTGTGTGTGTGTGTGTGTGTGTGTGTGTGTGTGTGTGTGTGTCATGCGAGGTTGTGCGAGTGTTTCATGTCGTGTTTCGCAAAATGAAAAGAAAAAACACACTAGTTTTTCCCTGAAGGCTATGAGAGAGAGAGAGAGAGAGAGAGAGAGAGAGAGTAATATCTACGTGTTTTTTGCGGGCTTTCGTGTCGCGAACGTGAATTCCCTCCGGGCTGGCTGGCGGGCCTTACAAATCACACGGGCGGACAAAGAAACAGGCGGACAGACAGACAGAAAGACGGACGGGCGGGTGGACGGACCAAGGGAACAGACAGACAGACAAGACAACAAAAAATGACCCTATTCAAGAAGTAGCCACAAGAAAAGACAGGTAGAGAAACAAAAGAGTAGCTTATAGAAGAGAAAGACAGAGAGAAGGAAAGAAACAGCTAATGTGACACAGACAGAAAGAGAAACAAGTCGCGAATTTAACAGACAAGTAGAAAAGGGTGAAGAAATAACTGGAGTAACAAACAGACAAACAGAAAGAGGCAAAGTATCAAATGTAACAGACAGACAGACAGACAAACAAACTGAGAAATAAATTAATAAACAAGACAGGAAGTAGACAGGTAGTGGAACAGGATGACAACTAAAGAGACAGACAGACAGAAATAGACAAGAAAATAGACAGAGGAAGAAACTAAAAAAAACAAAAACAAGAAAGGAGATAGACACGTAATGGAAAAATGACATAAATACACATAAAAAAACAAATAGAAAGAGAAAAATGATAAACAAGACAACAGGTAAACAGGCAATTAAACAAAAAAAAAAATAAGACAGGTGAACAGACAGGTAAGGAAGGAAGTACACAGACAGATGAACAGGTTTATAAAAGGGTAGACAAATAGTGACGATGGTGTTGGGTGTTGAGTGGTGGTGATGGTGGTGGTGGTGGTATTATTGTTTATGTGGTGTTACTGATGGTGATAATTGTGATGGGTGGTGGAATTTGTGGTGGTTAGTGTGATCTCGAGTAGTGGTTAGTGGTGATGATGGCAGTGGGTGATGATGGTGTTGGGTTGGTTAGTGGTCGTGGTGGTGGTGGTGGTGGTGGTGGTGGTGGTTGACCTCGCTCACTCCTTGTAATTGAAGACTTGATCCTAGTCGTCCAGCCACACCCGGAATTCCCCCTCCTCCCCCTTCTCTCTCTCTCTCTCTCTCTCTCTCTCTCTCTCTCTCTCTCTCTCTCTCTCTCTCTCTCTCGGGGGCCAGATATAGAGTGCCTCCTCTGGCGTGGCACTCAACAGCAACAGGTGGTAGAAGAAGAGGAAGAGGAGGTGGAGGAGGAGGAGGAGGTGATGGGGGTGGTGGAAGAAGTCACGCTGGCTGGCACACATTACCCCTCTCTCTCTCTCTCTCTCTCTCTCTCTCTCTCTCTCTCTCTCTCTTACGTCATCACTCCCCTCTATTCCCCCTCACCTTTCCTTCCCTAACTCCTCCCTCCTCCTCTCCCTTTCCTCTCCTCTCCCCTTTCTCCCCCTTCCTCTTACCCTCTTAACCTAATATCTCACTCACTCACTCTCACTCACTGTCCCTTTTACTCTCTCTCTCTCTCTCTCTCTCTCTCTCTCTCTCTTGATACCTCTCACTTATCAGACTTCCTCCTTCCATTCTCTCTCTCTCTCTCTCTCTCTCTCTCTCTCTCTCTCTCTCTCTCTCTCCACTTCTTTTTTTATATATGATGGCTCTTTTTCCTTCCTCTCATTCCCTATCTTCGTTACCTCTTCTCTCCCTCTATTTACCTATCAATATCTTTTACCTTATTTCTCACTGCTTACCTTTCATCACCTCATTAATATCTTCTTACCTGTCTTTTTTCTTTTTATTTACTCTTCATATTCTCTATCTTATTTATCTATTCATATATGTATTTACCCTTAGCTTAATTAGTTCCTCATTTATCTATTCTTTATTATCTGCCTTCATTATTCCCTCCTCCTTCTACTCCTTCTCCTCATAGCTTCAGGTGTAAAGGAGGAGGAGGGAGAGAGGAAGGGAAGAAGTGGAGGAGGTGGAGGAGGAGGTCAGTAAGTGGACAAGACCTTGAACGTTTTACTGGATGATATATTTAACCTGTGTGTGTGTGTGTGTGTGTGTGTGTGTGTGTGTGTGTGTGTGTGTGTGTGTGTGTGTGTGTGTGTGTGTGTGTGTGTGTGTGTCTCGCCCCCATCTACCTTAAGTGGGCCAAAACAATATTAATAACGGTAACATCCTCGATCTGTGTGTGTGTGTGTGTGTGTGTGTGTGTGTGTGTGTGTGTGTGTGTGTGTTGCTCCCTGAACTTTCCCGTTTCACCTTTCCACTAATACACACACACACACACACACACACACACACACACACACACACACACACACATACACACACACACACACACGTCACTTTTGTCATGTCACTGCGTTTAGGCCATCGAGGTGGTGATGTTGTTGTTGCTGCTGCTGGTGGTGTTGATGTTTTTGTTGTTGTTGTTGGTGGTGGTTGTGGTGACCTGAGTGAGGGGGGTCATAGGTAACGTAATCAAGCGGCCATCACGTGACTAAGTAGAAGGGAGTGTGACAGGTAATATCTTAGTCATTCTCAGGTGTATTCCAGGTGTAACTGAGGAGGAGGAGGAGGAGGAGGAAGAGGAGGAGTTGGAAGGGTAGGTGGTGGTTGTGAATGATTATGTTGAGGATGAGTAGTAATAAATTGATTAAAATAAGGAGATGGAGGCAGAGTGATATTTAACTCACGGTGAAGGAGGAGGAGGAGGAGGAGGAGGACGAGAACTTGATCTCCTACATGACCTCGACCTCAGCGCTGAAGACGTAATACTCCTCCTTTCTCCCCCCCCCCCCCTCCTCCTCCTCCTCCTCTGACTAAATCTTCCGGAGAACGATCTTAGCACGAGCCTGCTTACGTAGAGAGAGAGAGAGAGAGAGAGAGAGAGAGAGAGAGAGAGAGAGAGAGAGAGAGAGAGAGAGAGAGAGAGAGTAAAAAGGAAAGGAGAAAAAATAAATGAATGAAGGAAAGAAGGAGAAACAAAAGGAAGGAGATAAAGGAGAAGTAAGAGTGAAAGAGTGTTTGTTGACATTTCTGGGAGAGGAAAAAACATCAAAAGGTTTTGTTGGTAAGAGAACCGGGTAGGACACGATATAATGGGTTTAAACTGGATAAATTCAGATTCAACAGGAACATAGGCAAAAATTGGTTTACTGACAGGGTTGTGGATGAGTGGAATAGGCTTGGCAGTCATGTGGTGAGTGCCATTACAATTGTCACATTCAAAAATAGATTAGATAAATTATTGGACAGTGATATTAGGTGGGGTTAGATACACGGGAGCTTAGGTTCAAAGGAGCTGCCTTGCACAGGCCTACCAACCTCTTGCAGACTCCTACGTTCTTATGTTCTTATGACGCGGAAATTACATGAACGTGTTGGTAAGGTCTGAAGACGTGCCTTGGAGGGTATTGAAAGAGATGAATGGCTTACTATTGCTACTACTACTACTACTACTACTACTACTACTACTACTACTACTACTACTACTACTACTACTACTACTACTACTATTACTATTCATGCCGCTGCAGTTAGGCAATGAAAAATGTACCAGTAGTAGTAATAATAGTAGTAGTAGTAGTAGTAGTTGTGGTAGTGAGGGTGATGGTGGTGATGGTGATAGTTTTAATAATAATAATAATAATAATAATAATAATAATAATAATAATAATGATGATGATGATGATGATAATAATGATAAAACGAAGACAATTGATAATAATAATGATAATAAAAGTTGACGGTCGCCAAGATTTGAGATGACAAGGTGAAGATATGAGGAGGAGGAGGAGGAGGAGGGTCAGTGATGTGTGTGTATCCCTCTATCTCCTCCCTCCCTCCTTCTCCTCCCCTCCTCCTCCTCCTCCTCCACCTGCCCAGCCCGCATCCATTGCTGTAACTTGTGGTTTAAATACTTCCACTTGTGATGGCTTTCCTCCTCCTCCTCCTCCTCCTCTCCTCCACCTCCTCCCTTCTTTCTCAATAATTTTTTCTCACCTTGGGAGTGATTTTGTGTGTGTGTGTGTGTGTGTGTGTGTAACAGTATAAGGGGAAGACGAAAAGAATTAGGGAGAAAAGTGAATAAGAAGATGGAAGGGAATATGAAGGAAGAGAAGGTTAAACGAATAAAGGAAAATATGAGGAAGGGAAAGCAATAAAGGAAGAAAAATGGGACAGAAAGAATGGAGAGGAGGAGGAAGGGGGGAATAAGGAAGATCAGTTGTAGTGATAGAAGAAACACTGACAATGAAGAAGAGGAGGAGGAGGAGAAAGAGTTGTAATGACTGTTAAGGGAGAAAGAAGATTGGCAAGGAATGGAAGGAGAACGAGCAAATAGTTAAACGAATATTAGGAAGAAGGGAAGAAGGAATAAGAGAATAAAAGTAGTAGAAATGAAAAGAATAAAAGAACGAAAGTAAGAGGAATAAGATGAAAAAAAGTGTTTATATAAAAAATAGGAGAATGGAAAGATTTGAACTAGAACGAATAATAGGAGATAAAAGAAGAAATACGATGAAGAAATGAACATGAATAAAGGAAAAGAAAAATATGACGAACTGAAGAAATAACCCAAAAAAGTTGAAAAAAAAAACTTGAGTAAGAACAGGAATAAGAGAATGAAGAACAGAAAAAGTGGCAATAGTTAACAGGGTTGGTTTGATTTAAATCTAGTGATTTAAATCGATTTAAATCAGAATAAAAAAATAAGGATTTAAATAAAAATTGAATATACCGTATTTAAAATTATTTAAGTGTTATATCAAGAGTAATGAACCAGTTGTACAGGAAGTGTATCAAGTCTTCGTGTCCTGAACTGATCGTGTACTGGTCCTGTAGCAAGTCAGGGATCAGTGAATCATTGCCGTCTCCTACAAGAAAAATAGTCAAAAGGATAAAAAAAGAAAGTAAGATCTTTTTGTTGATAATACCAATAAATGTAATTATGAAGTTTAATAAGCTTAATTATTTTTTAATGCAAAGTAACATGATTAAGTCTAGTTTCTTATTAATATAATCTAAATTTGATAATATATAAATAGACAAGGTGGCAACTTATGATTTTTATGGCTACTTATGATTTTTATGTGAAAAACTCATCTTGGGAAATGTATATTGACCTATAGTTTCAATTAACATTGGCCACGTTTACTACAAGAAAATGGCCTCATAAGACTGAAACAAATAATCAGTGGAAACAAACAATGATTAATGTAAAAACCATGATTTTTTCCAACCCCGACAGTTAAAGAAGGAAGAAAAGAAGAGGAAAAAGGAGTTGAGGAATAAAAGTTAAAGCAGGAAGAGGAGCAGGAGTTTGTGTGGAGTTGATGGTGGTGTTGTGGAGTTGAGTTTCGTGTTATAAAATGGAATTGCTGTGACGTCAGAAGGAGGAGGAGGAGGAGGAGGAAGAGGAGGAGGAGGAGGAGAGAGAGGGGATGACCGGTAATACTTGTTTGTGTGTGTGTGTGTGTGTGTGTGTGTGTGTGTGTGTGTGTGTGTGTGTGTGTGTGTGTGTGTGTTATTCTTAGCCTGTGTTAGTCTATTTCTGTTTTTTTCTTTCGTATGTGTTGTCTGTATGTTTATTATCTTTATTTTTTCCTCTTCCATTTTCCATCTTTCTGTTTGTTCGTCTGTCTGTCTTTCATTTTCTCTTGTATGTCTGTTTTCTTCCTCGTTTCCTTCCCTCCTCGCTCTACCTACCTCCATACCTTCCCTGCTTCCCTCCTCCTTTATTAATCCTCCCTACCTGTTTTCCCTCCCTTACCTCACCTCCTTCATTTCCTTCCTTCCTTCTTCACCTTCTCCACACCCTTTCCTCTTTTCCTTCCTTCCTTCCTTCATTCATTCATTCTTTCCTCCTTACATTTCCTCTTCTATTTCTTCCTTCTCTACTGTTTTTATCCTCGTTTACTCATTTCCTATCCTTCGTCCTTCCATCCTTCTCCTCTGTTCCTATCCTCCTTTCGTCATATCCTTTCCTTCTTCCAATATCCTCTGCTAATCCTTCCTTTTCTTCTGTTCTAATCTTCGTTTTCTCATTCCCTTTCCTCCACTCATTCCTTGGTGTTCCTTCCTTCCCTTATGTTCTCCTTCTTTCCTTCGTTCATTCCTTCTGTTCTTCCTTCCTTCTATACGTTTCCTATCCTTCTTTCTCATTTCCTTTCCTCCACTCATTCCTTCTACTGTTCCTTCCTTCCTTCACGTTCTCCTTTCCTCATATCCTTTTCCTCCTCCCATTTCCTTTGCCAAGCCAGGATGCAGTCAAGGCTAAGTCAAGTCAAGGTCAAGATTGCAATAAATACCAAGGAAAAGAAAGAAAAAAAGTATATCCAGACGTCAGGGAAAAATATTAGCAGTCATTTTTTTTTCCTTGCATTTTCATATTTGTAATTCTTCGCTGGCGCTCTCAGGGAAGTCAACAGTGGTGATTTGTGCCCCTGGAGTTTGTGTGTGTGTGTGTGTGTGTGTGTGTGTGTGTGTGTGTGTGTGTGTGTGTGTGTGGATGGGGGGCCTTGAAACTTGTGGATATAGTGGCGACTGTGGAGAGGTGATCGATGAGGAGGAGGAGGAGGAGGAGGGCTGACGAAGCTGAGTGGAGGTGGTAGATAAGAATAACCTTTTTTTAGTTCAGTCTTCCTCCTCCCCTTCCCTTCCTCCTCCCCTTCCCATCCTCCCCTCCTTTCCTCCCCCTCCCCTTGTCCCCTACTTCCCCTCTCTTCCTCTACCCTCATTCACTACCCCCTTGCTCCCTACTCCCCTCTTCCTCCCTTATCTGTAACTATCTTCCTTTCTTATTTTCTACCCACTCTTCTCCCCTCTTCCACTATCCACTTCCTCCATGCTCCCTCTACCCTCACCTCCTCCTCCCTCCTCCTTTCATCTCTTCCTTCTATACCATCTGTTGATTCCCCTTCCTTCCCCATTTTCCAACGGCTCCCCTCTTTCTGTACTTCAAAGCAAACAAGCAAGCACATACATACACACAAAGTTAAGCAGGATTAAGTTAAATTTGCTCAGGTTAGGTCAGGTAAGTTAAGGTATGTTTAGGTTAGGTAAGGCAAGGGTAGGTTAGGTAATATATGGTTAGGTTAGGTCAGGTAAGGTAAGGTTAGATTAGGTTAGGTAAGGTATGGTTAGGTCAGGTAAGGTAAGGTTAGATTAGGTTAGATTTAGTTAGGTTAGGACAGGCCAGGTAAGGTAAGGTAAAGTTTGGTTAAGTTGGGTAAAGTTAGGATTGGTTAGGTTAGGTCAGGTAATGTAAGGGTTAGGTTAGACTTGTTAGGTCAAGTTATGTTAGGTTAAGTAAAATAAGGTTAGATTATGTAAAGTTAGGCTTGGTTATGTTAGGTCAGGTAAGGTTAGGTAAGGTAAGGTACGGTAAGTTAAGGTTAGGTAAGGTAAGGTACGGTTAGATTAGGTCAGATAAGATAAGATAAGGTTAGGTAAGGTAAGGTACGGTTAGATTAGGTCAGGTAAGGTAAGGCACGGTTAGATTAGGTCAGGTAAGATAAGATAAGGTTAGGTAAGGTAAGGTATGGTTAGATTAGGTCAGGTGAAGTTAGGTTCGTTCAAGGCCACTCATCCTCCTCTTCATGCATCGATTTAATGATGATAACAACTGAAGTCATTACCGCCACCTGAGTACACCTGCATCACCGCCATTACCTGTGCTCGCGGCCATTGAGGAGAGGGGGAGTAAATAGACGCTCTAATGCTCACTTCGCGGACCCTTCACTTGATGGCGCGGCGTAAATTATTATATTGACTCATTAACGGCTCATTATAGCGGTGTTTATTATTCATTATCGATATTATTTCTCTGTATGACGTTCATCTTCGTTTACTGTTTTTATTTATTTTTTGGTTTTGTTTGTTTGTTGTCGTGTAGCTGCGGAAATGGTGCTGGTGGAGGAGGAGGAGGAGGAGGAGGAGGAGGAGGAGGAAATGAAAGGGGGAGGTGCCTGATATAGAGAAAAAATAGAGAGAGAGAGAGAGAGAGAGAGAGAGAGAGAGAGAGAGAGAGAGAGAGAGAGAGAGAGAGAGAGAGAGAGAGAGACTCCGCAAGTAACATAACATGGAAAATAAGAGAGAAGAAGGGGATGGAGAGAAAAGGGAGGAAAGTATAAGGTGAAGGGAAGAGGAGGGGAGGAGAAAAGGAGGAGGAGGAATCACTGACAGGTAGAGGAGGAGGAGGAAGGAGGGGAGGTGCAGGTGGAGGAAAGATGGAGAGAAAAAACGTTAGGGGGAGGGAGACTAGTGAAGAAACAGGAGGGGAATTTCAATGGTGCGTGGAGGAAGAAGGGGAAGATAGGGGAGGAGGGGAGGGGAGGGGGGGGTCATCCTCTCTACTCCCCCCGTCCCTTCTTCACATCTTCTTTCCTTCGTCCAGGTGTTCAGGTAGAGACAAACAAGTGTGCTTTCTCTCTCTGCATCTATCTATCTATTTATTTATCTATCTATCAATCTATTTATCTGTCATCTCTTTTGTGAAACTCCAATTGCTTCGATTTCTCTTTTTCCTTTCCCTTTCTCTACTTTCCTTTTGTAGGCTTTGGTATTCTCTCTCTCTCTCTCTCTCTCTCTCTCTCTCTCTCTCTCTCTCTCTCTCTCTCTCACCTAGATTTACCTGTTCTCACCTTACTTTAGCCTTCCTACCTAACCTACTTACCTACCTACATACCTAATCTACCTACCTACCTACCTACCCAATCTACCTAACATGACTTTCCTTCTTTCCTCTCTAACATACCTAACTACTTACCTGTTTACCCCGTCTACCTACCCTAGCCTACCTTACCTACCTGCCTGCTCACCTGCTTACCTTTCCCACCTATTTTATTACCTGCCGTATCAGCCTTACCTGCCTCCCCCTGCCACGTCTTCACCCGTAGCTCACCCTGGCGACACCCTGCCCCCCATACGTCACGCCGTGTGTACTAACTTTCACCCTGTCTCCCTTAGTTTGCATCTCCCTTTCCCCCCTTCCCTCCCGTCCCCTTCCCTCCTCTGCCATGCTCTGCCCTGCGCTAAAAAAGAAAATGGGATATAGTTGACCCGTTTTCCTTTTTTAGTGTGTGCAGAGTTTCCATATGTTTGTAACGTTTCGCTGTAGTTGATTGTATTTTTTTTGTGTGTGTGTGTGTATTTTTGTTTTGGTACATGGAAAAGAAAGTATTTTTTTTTTTTTCATTTTTTGTCTTATATTCTACGAGCCATTCTTTTTTATACTGATATTCTACGTTTTTATTTTTATTTTTATTTATTTATCTTTTTTTTTACTTATATTCTACGAGCCTTTTTTTGTTTATATTCTACGAGCCTTTTTTTTACTTATATTCTAGGAGCCTATATTTTTTTACTTATCCTACGAGCCTTTTTTTTTTACTTATATTCTACGAGTTTTTCTCTGAGATCCTTTTAACCTTATTTTTTTCTTTATATCCTACAAGTCTACCTTTTCTTTTACGAATTTTCTTTTACCTTCTATTTCATGTTTTTTACGATCTTATTTTTACCTTCCTTTTCCTTACCCTACCATATTTCGAACATTTTCTCCTACCTTACATCCTACGAACATCCTTTTCTTACCTTCCATCTTACGAACTTAATTTTCTTACCAGACATCTTACGAATATCCTCTTTTCCTACCTTATCCTACCCTACTTTACCTTACAAACATCTTTTCTTGACTTACATCTTACCAACATCCTCTTGCAAATATTTTCCCAACCGTACATCCTCCTCCGCGCTCATTCCTATGCCCCTCGGATCAGTGCATTGGCTCCAAGCAAGCCTCCGTTAGAAAGTGCGGCGCTGCATTGCAATGATGGAGAGGCTGCGTGTGTAGCGTGTAGTATTGGAGGAGTGCCAATACCTCTCCGTCTCTAAGGTGAACGGAGGTAGGCTCAGGTGTGAAGAGAGAGAGAGAGAGAGAGAGAGAGAGAGAGAGAGAGAGAGAGAGAGAGAGAGAGAGAGAGTACTAAAGGAAGAAGAGAAAGGAAAAGAAGGAAGAGTTGAAAGAAAGATGGAAGGAAGGAAAGAAATAGCTAAAAATGAAAACAAGGAAAAGTTAAAACAGAAATAATGAGAGAGAGAGAGAGAGAGAGAGAGAGAGAGAGAGAGAGAGAGAGAGAGAGAGAGAATTAGGCTTTGTTATAGAACTTAAATTGAGTTAAAAATGAATGACAGGGAAAATTACGTTCTAAGTGTTGGTATTTGAGAGAGAGAGAGAGAGAGAGAGAGAGAGAGAGAGAGAGAGAGAGAGAGAGAGAGAGAAGGTTAAGGGCGGGAGAGCTAAGGCAGGTAAGATATGCAAATGTTTGTACGATGTGTGTGTGTGTGTGTGTGTGTGTGTGTGTGTGTGTGTGTGTGTGTGTGTGTGTGTTTGCGGCACGCCCCATGTGACCATTCTTATTCTCTTTCATAATCCTCCTCCTCCCCCTCCTCCTCCTCCTCCTCTTCCTCCAATTCTTCTTTCCTTTATTTTGTGGTTCTACATTTTCCTGCTTTCTTTCCTTCCTTCTTTCTTTCCTTCCTTCCTCCCTCCCTTATTTTTCTTGCCTTCTTTCTTTTTTACCTTCGTTTTTTATATATTCCAAGTTTTCATTATAATTTTCTGACTTTTCTTCTTTTTTTCTAGCACTATTACTACTTATTTTTCTTTTTCGTCTTTTTTTCTTTCTCCTCCAAACCATCTTCTCTTTTTCACCACCTCCTCCTCCTGTTCACCAACACCTCCTTTTCCTCCTGTACCTTATTAGCACACACAAAAATCTCCTATTCCTCCTCCTCCTCCTCCTCCGCCTCATCAGCACACACAAATCACCCCCAGCGGTAGTCAGCAGGCGCGGGAGTCGTCACGCCTCGCTATGTACGGGGGAAGGTCGTGTTTGCGGCGTGGAGCGAGGGAGCTGATCTTTACTTCCCCTCTCTGCTTTGCCCTGGCCTAGCTGTGTTGCTCTACCTGTCTAGATGTCTTGCCCTACAGTAGCTGCCTTGCCTAGCCATGGGTGTCCGAAGGGAGAGAGGGGGGCAAGGAAGGGCAGTTGCTCCCCTTTAGAAATCTGTTGTATTCTCGTTCACACTATCAACTACAAATTATAACTGGTATTAGGAAGCTACATGTGCCATTGCCCTGTGCTTCACCAAGGAACATATGGAACTTGATGTATATATTTATAGGACCTTAAACATATTGGCTGTGTCCCCCCTTAAGAAATTCCTGGGAGGCCTCTAACCTTAAGTGTCATGCCCAAACCGTAGCTGTCTCGCCCTAGCTCTCTTGCCCTTGCCCATGCTGCCTTGCCCTCCGCGGCGTGGGTTGGCTCGGCGTGGCGTTCCTGAGGTGAATGACTTGGTTTTTCTTAGGTCACCCCCCCCCCCTCCTCGTCTCCCTGTTCTCCTCTCCAAAGTTACTATATTCTTTGCTTTCGTTCTCTCCCATTTTCATGTTCCTTTGTTTGTATCTATGCTAAGGTTCGTTACAGTAACTAAATTATGTTATCTCTTCTTTTTCTTCTTCTTTTTCTTCTCCTCCTCCTCCTCCTCCTCCTGGGTAGGCCGGATTGAAGGGCATAAATGAAAGCGAGCAGAACCCACAAGCTTTCACCTCTGAACGCCGGGGAGCTGATTGTCTCTACTGGAGGGAGGAGGGGGAGGAGGAGGAGGAGAGGGAGAGTAACTTGGTACCCTCCCTCCCTGCTCTCCTGTTTGCCTGCCTTAGTTACCTCCCTCTTTTCTCTCCCTCCCTCACTTTTACCTCTCCTTGTGTCTCCCTTCAACTGTATGCTTCACCCTTACCCTTTCCCTCCATTCAAACACACCTTATTCCCTTTACCTTCCCTTCCTTGCTTCCGTCTCTCTCTCTCTCTCTCTCTCTCTCTCTCTCTCTCTCTCTCTCTCTCTCTCTCTCTCTCTCTCTCTCCAAATACTCTTACCTCGTTTCTTTCTTATCTCTATCTTATCTTCATTCTCTCTCTCTCTCTCTCTCTCTCTCTCTCTCTCTCTCTCTCTCTCTCTTCCATGCAGTCTCGGGCGTGTTCGGTGCATGGGTGTTAAATTCCTCCTGAACAAGTTGGGTGACGCCGAGGAACACAAAGGAACACAAAGGAAGAACAAACAACAGAAGAGGAGGAGGGAGGAGAAGGAGGAGGAGGATTTACTGGGGACAAGAGGGTGGAGACGGAGTAGTAACAAATGAGAGAGAGAGAGAGAGAGAGAGAGAGAGAGAGAGAGAGAGAGAGAGAGAGAGAGAGAGAGAGAGAATACAACGTAGTAAGATTATTGATGAAAAAAAGAAAAAAAAGGAAAGGAGACAATATAAAGGGCGAGCTGGAGGTGGAGGAGGAGGAGGAGGGAGGAGGAAGAGTTGGAGGAGGAGGAGGAGGAAGAGGAGGAGAGAAAGCAAGGCCATCAAGTAAACCAGTGACCAGGATAAAATTAATAAAGACAAGAGAGAGAGAGAGAGAGAGAGAGAGAGAGAGAGAGAGAGAGAGAGAGAGAGAGAGAGAGAGAGAGAGAGGAAAATATAATTAGTACACTATTAAGTTGCTTTCAAGGACCGGAGGAGGAGGAGTGGGGAAGAAGAGGAGGAGGAGGAGTGGGGAAGAAGAGGAGGAGGAGGGGTGGGGAAGAAGAGAAGGAGACTCAAGCAGTTTCTCATTTTGATTTTGCGAGTATCTCTTTTTATTTTCGTCTATGCAAAGGTGAAGAATGAAGCAACACTGGTCTCCTCCCTCCCCCCCCCCTCCCTCCTTACCCCTCATTTATTTGCCCCTCCCACTCTCCTTACTTCCCTCCTTCCTTCCCTCCTTCCTTCCCTCCCTTCTACTCTACTTCTTTGCCTCCCTATCCTATCATTTCTCCTCTCTCTCTCTCTCTTTTACTCTACCTTTTTGCCTCTATCCTATCTTCTCTCCTTCCTCCTTCCCTCGCTTCTCTCTCCTTACCTCCCTCCCTCCTTCCCTCCTTCCCTTCCTTCTCTACTTCTTTGTCTACCTATCCTATCGTCTCCCTCCCTCCTTCCCTCGCTTCTCTTTCTCTCTTCTAACCTCTTCCCTTTTCCTACCTTTCCTTCACTTCATCCTTGTCTTCCTCTCAGTCTTCTTCCTTCTCTTCCTCCCTCCCTCTCTCCTTTACTTCCTCTCCTCATCTCTCCTTCCTTAATCCAGTATGTTCTCCCTTCCATTTCACTTCCCCTTCTTACCTCACTGAACCTTTCCCTACCTTACCTTCCTCCCTCGCTCATTCTCTCCTTCCTCACCTCAATTCTTCTCTACTTTCTCCTTCCATTTCTCCTTGTCATTCCATTCTTTCCTTTATTTCCTCCCTCCCTCCCTTCCTTCCTCCCTTCCCTTCATTTCGCACCCTCACAAAAAAGGCACGTGCGCTCTCTCTCTCTCTCTCTCTCTCTCTCTCTCGTCTGCCCTTCTCTAACGGCCGTGAACCGAATTATTGCACGCCTAACAAACACACAAACAAACAAACTCACACCGTTACATACCGTCCTTGCCCCTCTCTCTCTCTCTCTCTCTCTCTCTCTCTCTCTCTCTCTCATTTTTCTTTCTTTTTATCTTTCATTTTGTCTTGTTTTCCTTTCTTTTTTCTTCATTTATTTTCTCGTTCTCTTTTTCTTTAGTTTTTTTTTCTTTTCTTTTTTCTTTTCATTTTTCTGGATCTTCTCTCTCTCTCTCTCTCTCTCTCTCTCTCTCTCTCTCTCTCTCTCTCTCTGGACAAGTGAATGTAGAGGTGATCCGGTTTGTCTTTTTTTTTTTTTTTTTCGTCTTACACCATCGAATGTTTTAGTTTTTTTTGTTCCTGTCCATCTGTTTGTTTGTTTGTTTATGTTTGTTTAGTTGTTTGTCTGTCTTCGTGTTTTATTATTTTTGTTGTTTTGTTTTATGTATGTGTTTTTTTCTTTCCTTTCTGTCAGTTTCTTTACTTGTTTCTTTGTTCGTATTTTTTATATATATATCTTTCGTTTAATGTATGTTTTTTTCTATTTATATTTACTTTTGTGATGTGTAACGAAAAGGAGACAGAGAAGGAAATAAAGAAAAGAGGAAAAAACAGAGGAAACGGAAAGAAAGGTGGAAGAGATAATTGATAGAAAGCGTAATAGAAAAGAGGAGGAGGGGGAAGAGAAGAAGAAGAAGGAGGAGGAGGAGGAGGAGGGTAATAATTATAACAAGAGAGTAGTGTTAGGAGACTTACAGAAATGAGGAAGGAAGGAATGACAGTGATGGAAGAACGAAGAGGAGAGAGAGAGAGAGAGAGAGAGAGAGAGAGAGAGAGAGAGAGAGAGAGAGAGAGAGAGAAGTGAGTGGAAGGAATTGGAGGAGACACGGAGGGAAAAAGGTGTCAGGTTGGCGAACGGAAAATTCTCTGACGCACGCAAAACTCCATGAATGTGTGTGTGTGTGTGTGTGTGTGTGTGTGTGTGTGTGTGTGTGTGTACGGTGACCTACTGGACAACTGCTTCAGCGTGTTATGAGAGAGAGAGAGAGAGAGAGAGAGAGAGAGAGAGAGAGAGAGAGAGAGAGAGAGAGAGAGAGAGAGAGAGAGAGAGAGATGGAATGGTGATAGACATAAAAGGGAGTGGGTAAAGTACTTCTGTTACTTGGAAGAGAGAGAGAGAGAGAGAGAGAGAGAGAGAGAGAGAGAGAGAGAGAGAGAGAGAGAGAGATGGAATGGTGATAGACATAAAGGGAGGAGTAAAGTACTTCTGTTACTTGGAAGAGAGAGAGAGAGAGAGAGAGAGAGAGAGAGAGAGAGAGAGAGAGAGAGAGATGGAATGGTGTAGACATAAAAGGGAGTGGGTAAAGCACTTCTGTTACTTGGAAGAGAGAGAGAGAGAGAGAGAGAGAGAGAGAGAGAGAGAGAGAGAGAGAGAGAGAGAGAGAAACACACACACACACAGGCAGGCAGACAGAACAAAAGAAGAATCCAACACACACACACACACACACACACACACACACACGCCGCTTACAACACAACACACCGGCGCCCGCTCGGGGATTTCCGGCTCGGCGCGATTCAACGAAAAATGCTTCAACAACTTTCTTATTTTTTCTTCTTCTTTGCACGTGGAAATGTACCTGATCACCTGATGGAGGAGCGGAAGGAGAGAGAGAGAGGGCGGTCGGTTCATTGTTGAGGTTTGGGACGGAACGAAAGAGGAAGAGAGGGGAAGGAGAGTGGAATGAAGGGAGGAATGGAGGAAGAGAGAGAAGATTGATAGGTGGTTTGGAATGAAGGAGGAAGGAAGAGAGGGACGGGAAGAAAAGTAGCATGGAGGAGCGGAGGAATAGAGGAAGGAAGAGAGAAAAGGATATTGAGATAGCTGCAATGGGATGAAAGAGGAAGGTATAGGAGAGGAAAGTGGAATGGGGGATGGAAAGAGTAAACATGAAATTGAAGAAGGGAGTAGAAAGAAAGAGGAAAGTAAAGAAAGTGATGAAAGATGATTATATGCAATGAGGAGAATGAGCCTTAGAGATGTAGATAGATAGAGAAATGAAGTAAGATAATGAGAGAATCACAAAGGGGAAGAATGATAGAGAGAATGTATGAAAAGGACGGAGAAGTGTTGACAGCAAAATTATTAAGTTGCGAAGTGCGGAAGGAAGAACGGGAAGGACAGCAACGTGTGGAAGAATAAGAAGAGGAGGAGGAGGAAGAGGAAGGACGGAAGGAAGGGTTTATCGGAATTACTAGCCTTTGTCGGTCATATTTTGAGGGAAAGGAAATAAAGGAAGGAGGAAAAAGAGGAGGTAAGCTAATGTGGGAAAGTAGTTAAGTAGCAGTAGTAGTAGTAGTAGTAGTAGTAGGAGGAGGAGGAGGAGGAAGTTAGCGTTAGTTAGTTAGGAAAGGAGTAAAGGAAAGAGGGAAAAAGCGGAGATAAGCTAATATGGAAAAGTAGTTAAGTAGCAGTAGTAGTAGTAGTAGTAGTAATAGGAGGAATAGGAAGAAGTTAGCGTAAAAAGTTTGAAAAGCAGTTATGAGAAAGAAAAAAAGGAAGATGTCCACTGAGGGAGAGAAAATAAGAGAAACAGGTCAGTGATCGTGAGAGAGAGAGAGAGAGAGAGAGAGAGAGAGAGAGAGAGAGAGAGAGAGAGAGAGAAGCAACAGTAAACGCACGACACATCTATTCGCCTCCCAAGTTACACATTCTTGCCAGCCTCCCTCTCCCTCATCCAAAACGCCCTCCCTTTCATTTCTCCTCCTTCTCTTTCCTTACCTTACTCCCTCTTTCGTATTCTCTTTCCTTACCTCAGTCTTATCATCTCTCTTCTTTATCGCTCTCTATCATGCCCCCTTCAGCCTATGTCCTTAAAACACCAACCATTTCCGACAGCAACAAAAAATTCACTCACTATATCTCACCGCCGGGGCAGACAAAGCTTTCACTGCGCATGATGTATTGCATTGCCTAATCCTGCAATGCTTCACTGTCACTGCTCGGGAAATCCACCACTCAGCTACACGGGAACTCTATTAATCAGCAGAGATATATATATTTTCTATAGTAGGTGCATTAACCTCTCATTTTTGGGGAGCAGTGATGGTGGTGATAGTGATGTTGGTGATGGTAATGATACTGATGATTGGAATTGGAGATGATGATGATGGTGGTAGTGATGGTAGATGGTGGTGGTAGTGGTGGTGATGGTAGGGGATGGATATGATGGTGATGGCGGTTGTAGGGAATGGAGATGAAGGTAGTGATAGTGATGCTTGGAAACGGAGATGAGAGTGATGGTGGTGGTGGTTGTGATGGTGATGGTGGTGAAGTTGATGGTGATGGTGATAATGGTTTAGAAATATGGTGATGGTAGTGATAGTGATAATGGAGGGTGATGATGATGAAGATAATGGTGGTGAATGCATAAGATGATAACTACTAATGGTGCTGATGGCAATGGGTGATGATGGTGATGGTGATGAGGGTAGTGGTGTTGAATACATATGGTGATAACTTAAAATCGTGCTTATGGTGGTGGAGGTGGAAGCTTGGCGTTGGTGGAGGTTGGTGGTGGCGGTGAGGGTTTTAACGTGGTGGTGGTGGTGGTGGAGGTGGAAGCTTGGCGTTGGTGGAGGTTGGTGGTGGCGGTGAGGGTCTTAACGCGGTGGTGGAGGTGGAAGCTTGGCGTTGGTGGAGGTTGGTGGTGGCGGTGAGGGTCATAACGTGGTGGTGGTGGAGGAGGTGGAAGCTTGGCGTTGGTGGAGGTTGGTGGTGGCGGTGAGGGTCATAACGTGGTGGTGGTGGTGGTGGTGGAGGTGATTGGAGGAGAGGTACACCGCCTGCCCTTAAAGACGGATGAGACCAGAATGAACCGGATTGTGTGTGTGTGTGTGTGTGTGTGTGTGTGTGCGGGGTTGGGTTTGCCTCCGGGCGGGGTTTACATAAGCGTGGGGAGATAAATAGGAGAGAGAGAGAGAGAGAGAGAGAGAGAGAGAGAGAGAGAGAGAGAGAGAGAGAGAGAGAGAGGAAGGTAATTTGAGGGGAGAGAGAGAAGGGGAGGGAAAAAGAGGGAGAGAGGGAAAGGAAGGTAATATACGGAGAGGGAAAGAGGGAGATGGGAGGGAGAGAGGGAAAGGAAGGTAATGTAAGGAGAGGGAAAGAGGGAGATGGGAGGGAGAGAGGGAAAGGAAGGTAATGTAAGGAGAGAGAGAGAGAGAGAGAGAGAGAGAGAGAGAGAGAGAGAGAGAGAGAGAGAGAGAGAGAGAGAGAGAGAGAGAGAGAGAGAGAGAAGGGAAAGGAGGTAATGGAATAGAAGAAAGAGGTGGAAAACGTTTGGAAAGGCCTTTTTTTTTATCAAGCAGTGGAAGAGAAGAGGAGAGGTGGAGGCAAAGGATAAATAGGAAGGGGAGAAAAAGCGAGGAATATAGTAGAAAATATAAGAGGGAAAGGAGAAGAGGAAAGGGAGAGTGAAACGAGGAGATAAAAACGGAATGGGATGGAAAGAGAGGAAGGGGAACAAGACGGAGGTTGAAGGGATGAGGAGGAGGAGAGGAAGGGAAGGAGAAAAAGAAAAGGGAGGAGTAAGAGGAGGAGGAGGAGGAGAGGAAAGGAATAGTGAAAATCAGTAAAAAAAAAAAAACCGGAGATAAAATGAAAATGGTGGAAATAGAGAGAGGAAAGGAGAGCAAGGAAGAGGTTGAAGGGATTAGGAGAAGAGAGAGAGAAAGGGAGGGAAGGGTATGAAGAAGAGAAATGCAAGGGAGGTAAGGAGATATAAATTTAGGTAAGGACTGGGAGAGGAGAAGAGAAGGGAAAGAAAAGAGAACAGGTAAGCGGAAAAGATAAAAGGGAAGATGGGGAGGGAAAGAAGATGGAAGGGGGGAAGAGTGGAAGAAAGAAGGAAGATGGAAACGGAGGGAGGAGAAATGGAGAAGAGAATGAGAGAAAAGGAAGGGAAAGAGAAAAGATAAAAGGGAAGATGGGGAGGGAAAGAAGATGAAGGGGGGAAAGAGTGGAAGAAAGAAGGAAGAAGGAAACGGAGGGAGGAGAAATGGAGAAGAGAATGAGAGAAAAGGAAGGGAAAGAGAAAAAAAAAAGCGAAGAAGGGAAGGGAAAGAAGATGAAGGGGGGAAAGAGTGGAAGAAAGAAGGAATATGGAAACGGAGGGAGAAGAGAAAGAGAGAAAAGGAAGGGAAAGAGAAAAGAAAAAAAAGGGAAGATGGGGAGGGAAAGAAGATGGAAGGAGGGAAAGAAAGTGGGATAAAGAAGGAGGGAGAAAGGAAAGAGAAAAGAAGGAAAGAATGGGGATGAAGGAGATGAGGTGAAGGGAGATGCAAGAGGAGAGGAGGAGAGGAAATGGATAAAAAAGCATGAAGAAAAGGCGAAATAACGAAGAAGGGAAGTAAAGGGAGAGGAAGGAGAGCAAGGGAAGAGAAATTAAAGGGGTTGCCAGTTTCATCTTTTATCTTATTTTCCGCTTCCAGGATCCGAGGTTATTATTTCGTTCCCGAGTCATTGTGTTTGGTATAAATTGCTTTTTTTTTATTCCTTTTTTTATTTTCTGTGAGTTTTCTGATTCTTCGTGGACTGGTGTGTTGGTAATTTTCCGCTGCTCTCTCTCTCTCTCTCTCTCTCTCTCTCTCTCTCTCTCTCTCAGCTTTTCCATATTATCTCATGTTTTCCGCCTTTCCAACTTGCCTTCTTCTCTCCTTGCCTTTCTTCCTCCTCCTCCTCCTCCTCTTCCTCCTCCTGCTTCTCTCCGTTTACTTTCCCTCATTCAGTTCCTCCATCCTTCACCTCGTTTTTTTTTCATTTGGTCAACATTTCTAAAGCGGCGTCCTCCATGCCCTGAGAGAGAGAGAGAGAGAGAGAGAGAGAGAGAGAGAGAGAGAGAGAGAGAGAGAGAGAGAGAGGACATACCAAAATCTCACAGTATATACATCTTTAAAATAACTCTTTGTCAAATATAAAATAAAAGTGATTCTTGAGTTAGCTTCTTGGAATAAAAAAAATGACTTGTAGTTGCGAAAATATTCCTGAACGATGCTTTTGAAGACCTTGAGTAGAGGGATTCCCAAGGCTCTCTGCAACACCCTTTACCCTTAGAGAGAGAGAGAGAGAGAGAGAGAGAGAGAGAGAGAGAGAGAGAGAGAGAGAGAGAGAGAGTCAACACTGTATATTTGTTGTAACTGTTTGAGAAAGAAGGAATTTAGGTAAAGAATGTAGGAAGAAAGGAAAAGTAATGAAGGAAGGAAGGAAAGAACGTTGGTAAGAATGAGGGAAGGAAGGAAGGAAAGTAAGGAACGTAGGAATAAAGGAAGGAAGAAATGAAGGAAAGATGTAAGGAAAAAAAACTTGGGTAAGAGTAAAGGTAGGAAAGGAAGGAAAATAGAAATAGGGAAAATAGATAGGTAGACACGTAGAAAAGAATGGGAATAGGAAGAAATGAAGAAAAAAGAATAAAGAAAGAACATAGATGGTAGGCAGGTAAGTAGAAACGAGAGAAACTGATAAAGAAAGGAACCAAACAAGAAAAAAATGCTAATAGAAAAACGAGAAAGTAGGAAATAAAAAAAGGGGGAAGAAAACATGGAAGGAGCAATTAAAAGGCGGAACTTAATGAACTGTGAAAGGTGGGAAAAAAATAATTAGGATTTGAGAGAAATTGGCGGCGTTGAGGGTGAAGGCCGCGTGTGTTTGTCTGTGCTCCTGAAGACACGTGTGAGAGAGAGAGAGAGAGAGAGAGAGAGAGAGAGAGAGAGAGAGAGAGAGAGAGAGAGAGGGGGAGAAATAGTAAAAAGGAAAGGAGAAAAAATAAATGAATGAAGGAAGGAAGGAGAAACAAAAGGGAGGAGATAAAGGAGAAGTAAGAGTGAAAGAAGGAAGACAAAAAGAAGAAAAGAAAAAAATGTAAAAATGGGACAAGGTTAAGAAAGTAATAAAGAAGGAAAGGAGACAACCATGATTTTATGAATGAAAGAAGAAATGACAGAGGGAAGGAAGGAAATAAAGGGGGATTGAGAGAAAGAAGGGAAAAAGGAAAGAAACGAAGGAAAGAAGGAAAAAATGAGAGAGAGAGAGAGAGAGAGAGAGAGAGAGAGAGAGAGAGAGAGAGAGAGAGAGGATAGAATGGAGGCAGGAATGAAGAAAGGAAAAAAAATAAAAAGAGGCGCAAAAGAAAGGCGTAAGAAAGAAGAAAAGATGGAAGGAAAAAAAGGAAACCGAAAGAAAGAAGGAAGGAACCCGAAGGAGAGAGAGAGAGAGAGAGAGAGAGAGAGAGAGAGAGAGAGAGAGAGAGAGAGAGAGAGAGAGAGAGAGAGAGAGTGCGCGCGCGTGTGTGTGTGTGTGTGTGTGCTGCGGCCTCCACCAGTAACCTGTTTTGTCGCTTTTTTTCCCCTCAATTCGGAGGACTGGCGCGGCTGACTGCCTTCCCCTGTGACTGTTTGACCGGCTTACTGGAATATAAACTGAGTGATTACCTGGAATATAGGCGTACTGACTGAATGACTACCTGGAATATAACTTACTAAATGGCTGGGCT
This sequence comes from Eriocheir sinensis, assembly GCF_024679095.1. Lineage (NCBI taxonomy): Eukaryota > Metazoa > Arthropoda > Malacostraca > Decapoda > Varunidae > Eriocheir > Eriocheir sinensis. The sequence goes on from NC_066547.1 coordinate 12,203,118, forward strand.
ACGTACTGATTGGAGTACTGGAATATAGACTTACTGACTGGCTGACTGGAATGTAGGCTTAACTGACGGCTGACTGGAATGTAGGCTTAACTGACGGCTGACTGGAATGTAGGCTTAACTGACGGCTGACTGGAATATAGGCTAACTGACGGCTGACTGGAATGTAGGCTTAACTGACGGCTGACTGGAATATAGGCTTAACTGACGGCTGGATGGATTATAGGCTTATTGACTGACTGGCTGATTGTAATATAGGCTTACTGACGGCTGACTGGCTCACTTAACAACTGGACTAGTTACTAACTGGGTACCAAGATGCCTGTCTGGCTGGCTGAAAGACTGTGTTGCTTTACGAACAGCTGGTGACTGGCAGACCGACGGCTTAATATTCTGACCGGGTAGCAAACTATTAAGCTGAATGACTGGCGGACTGACTGGCTAATTCACCACCTGCTCAGCTAACCCGTTGAGTACAAGTCCTTCGGTAAAACCTAAATCCTGTTGAGTAAGAAAACTTTTTCGCTTTCCTAGTAAAACTTTCCATATCGTAGCTCACCGGAACCTTTACCTAACACCCGACCTTACCTGTTTGCCTTAAGTAAGAGAAGGTGAAGGTGTGGGTGGTGGTGAGGCAGGGGGTGACGAGGGGTTTCGAACTGGGAGTCAGCTTACCCAACGTTTACCTTATACCCGACCTTACCTATTTGCCTTAAGTAAGAGAAGAGGAGGAGGTTGGGGAAGGGACTAGTGTAAGAGTGCGTTCAACTGGGTTTCGAACTGGGAGTCACCTTACTTAACGCCCACTACCTTCAGCCAGTAGGTAAGAGAAAGTGGGGGATGTTGGGGGAAACTAATGTAGGAGTGCGTTCAGCTGGGTTTCGAACTGGGAGTCACCTTACTTAACGCCCACTACCTTCAGCCAGTAGGTAAGAGAAGGTGGGGGATGTTGGGGGAAACTAATGTGGGAGTGCGTTCAGCTGGGTTTCGAACTGAGTCACCTTACCCAACGTCCGCTACCCCCAACCAGTCAGCCACTCACAGGAAGGCCGGGCGTATCAAAGACTTAAGATAATTGGCGAAAGAGAATTTTTTTTGTATCTTTTTTTTGTTATCTGTCGTAACTTGTGGCTCTTTGGGGACGAAATGATAAAGGCGCGTTGGGCTACTCTTTAAGTCTAGATTTTAAGGCCGAGAGAGAGAGAGAGAGAGAGAGAGAGAGAGAGAGAGAGAGAGAGAGAGAGAGAGAGAAGTTCAGATAAAGAGTTAGGATGAGATGAGAATGGGAAAGATAGCAGAGAGAGAGAGAGAGAGAGAGAGAGAGAGAGAGAGAGAGAGAGAGAGAGAGAGAGAGAGAGCGCAGTAGAACAATATTACGTATTAAACTCAAACAAGAGAGAGATAGCGGTAGAGAAGAAAGAAAAAAAGTATTAACTGGAGAATATATGAAAAACAAGTAAGAATGCGGGAGAAGGAGGAAGAGGAAGAGGAGGAGGAGGAGGAGGAGGAAGAGGAGGAGGAGGAAGAGGAGGAGGAGGAGGAGGAGGAGGAAGAGGAGGAGGAGGAGGAGGAGCACTTACTTTAATAAGGGTACATAGCGAGAAGATCTGGCAATAGACCCGGTCAGAGAGAGAGAGAGAGAGAGAGAGAGAGAGAGAGAGAGAGAGAGAGAGAGAGAGAGAGAGAGAGATTGTGTACACGTAATCAAATCCAAGTGAGCTAAAACCTGTGTGTGTGTGTGTGTGTGTGTGTGTGTGTGTGTGTGTGTGTAAAACAGGGCATGACAGCATAAGGTTCAAGGTTTTGCCGCCAGAGGTCGCATGATCGCCGCACACACCCTCCCAGCATGCGTTATGAGCACCAATACACACACACACACACACAGACACATCGCAGCCTCAGGTTATAAAAGGCAAACAGCTAATAAGGACCGTATCATCAAACACTACACATACAAGGCTTTCCTAGAGGTGGGTACTTCCATGCAGCGTTGCCAGATTATCGTATTCGCCACATTGTATTTATTACTTTTAAGCCTCAAACTCTCGTACCTATACACAAATAACGATAGAAAATTGAAGTTAGCGTTAAAACTCCTATTTATTGATGTTCGTTTGTTTGTTTTGCTCTAGTTATAGGTCGGGAACTACGAAAATGCAATACGATGAGTACGATAATTTGGCAACTCTGCTTCCATGGGTAGTTGTAATAGCCTAGTGATAGTTTGACAAGACCACTGCACTATGAATGTGAAGCAACACTCACTCATGAGAACCCGACTAATCACCTTTGTGGCCTTTGCAAGTATTTGGCGTGAAAGTCGAAAGCGGATGAGAATATCAAACTTGCTCACCCACACGTTTGACCAGGCTTTCGAAGAGGCTGTAGGTCTTTCCATGGGTAGTTTTGTCGAAAGCGGATGAGCATATCAAACTTGCACACCCACACGTTTAACAAGACTTTCGTAGAGGTAGTTTTAATAGCCTAGTGATAGTTTGACAAGACCTCTGCACTATGAATGTAAAGAAACACTCATGAGAGCCCGACCTTTGTGGCCTTTGAATGTATTTGGTGTGAAAGTCGAAAGCGTCTGAGCATATCAAGCTTGCACACCCACACTTTTAACAAGACTTTCGTAGAGGTAGTTTTATGAACCTAGTGATAGTTTGACGAGACCTATGTGCCAACACTCATAAGAACCAGACTTCTCTCCTTATGGCCTTAGGAAATATTTGTTGAGGGTCGAAAGCGTCTGAAAATACCAAACTTTCAGGCCCACATTAGCGAGGCTTTCTCAGAAGTTGTGGATATTCCCGTGGCCAGTTCGAGAAGGCTTCTGCACCATGAACGTTAAAAACACTCACGAGAACCCGATGACTCTTTTGTAGCTCCAGTAAATTTTTGTTGCGAGATCCGAAAGCTGAAAATTCTCCCCTAACCATGGCGTTCTTAGAAGTTGTGGGTATTGCTATGGCCAGTTTGACAATTCTTCTGCACCATGAAGATTAATAACACTCATGACAACCCGATGACTCTCCTTTGTAGCCCCAGGAAATTTTTGTTGCGAGATCCGAAAGCTGAAAATTCTCCCCTAACCATGGCGTTCTTAGAAGTTGTGGGTATCGCTATGGCCAGTTTGACAATTCTTCTACACCATGAACATTAAAAACACTCATGACAACCCGATGACTCTCCTTTGTAGCTCCAGGAAATTTTTGTTGCGAGACCCGAAAGCTCCTGAAAATTCACCCCTAACTTCCAACCCTCAACCCCTAACATGGCACACTAACCTCACACGTTCATCGGCTATTCCGACCGTACCCCTTACCTTGCCGTTCTCTTAAGTTGCTTAAGTTGTTATCGCCCATAATTTGTATTTCGTAAGATATCTTGTGGCTACCGTCTTTTTTTTTTGGTTTGTGTGTTTGGAAGCGCATAATGACCACAGGCTTTGAGTTTTCTTAGCTCGTATCACACGCAAACTTGGATTTGTGTCTTAGTTATCATCGTTTATAAGTTTGGTAATTTTATAATGATAGGAAGTTTTTAATACCTCCTCCTCCTCCTCCTCCTCCTTTTCCTCCTCCTCCTTGTCTTATTCTTGGGTTTATTTATTTTTTGTTCTATCTCTTGTACTTCTTATTATTTTTACTACTACTACTACTACTACTACTACTACTACTACTACTACTACTACTACTACTACTACTACTACCACCACCACCACCACCACTACCACAACTACCACTAATATAATTACACCATAACTAATTTTAATATGTACACCTGTGAACCTTGACTAACATTCATTATCTTTCATTACAGGTAAGACCAATGAAGATGCGGACTCGTAAACCTGAAGAAGGAGGAGGAGGAGGAGGAGGAGGGAGGGTAAGGTATGTTTGTGTGTGTGTGTGTGGGGGGAAAGGGGGGACTATAGCAACTAAACCAAAACAAACTAAAAAATGAATGCGTCTTCGGTAACCATGTACTTCGCTATTTCTACTCGGTAACTCTCCTGGCCTTCATACGTGCTGGAACCCAAGCATACGTACTGGAAATATAAGGGAAACATGGCACCACCTCGTCTTAGTTGACATTCCCCGCGCACTCACCCGCCTACCTTGTCTTTCTGGAATCGTGTGTGTTGCATGTGGAATGAATGACGGTACGTGCATCCTTGCTATTACTGCTTGTCAACTCCTGCGTGGCTGTGTAACCTCTTCTCTCTTTCTCTGTTTTTATTTTCATTCTCTTATCGCTTTATCTATACTTTTTTCTCTCCTTACTGACTGTTACTTTGCTACTGATACTACTACTACTACTACTACTACTACTACTACTACTTGCTTTTTCATTCTCTTATCGCTTTATCTATATTTTTTTCTCTCCTTATTCACTGTTACTTTGCTACTGTCGCTACTGATATTACTACTACTGCTACTACTACTACTACTACTACTACTACTACTATTACTACTACTACTACTACTACTGTTACGTTTTCACTCGTTTTACTCATTCCAAATCTACTTCTGTCCCTTCATTCATTCAGTTATTCATTCATTCATTCATTGCCTTCCTCAGGGTAATAATTATGTAATTTTCACTATAATTCTTCTTTTCATCGTGATCCGGATGTATTTACTGTAATTCCGTCTTTTTTTTTTATCTCATTCAGTCTTTCATCATCATTCCTTTCACCGTAACTTCATTTTTTCACCTTGTTTCTTCTCCGTAACTATATTTTCCATTGTAATTTTTCCTATTTTCCCTGTAATTTCGTCTTTTTTCACTGTAATTTTGTCTATTTTCCCTATAATTTCGTCTTTTTTCACTGTAATTTTGTCTATTTTCACTAATTTTGTCTTTCACTGTAATTCTGTCATTCACCGTCACTTTTTTTTTTTGCCGTTATTCTTTCTTTTTCACCGTCAATCTCTCTCACCCTTATTCTGTTTATCATTCTGTCTTTTCACCAGAACTGTATATTTTCACCGTCATTCCGTCATTTCACCGGAACTATTTCTCTCACCGTCATTCCACGCCTCACACGCACACGCCTCGCCCTACATTACGATCATGCAGAGGAGAAAGAAGAAGAGAAGCAAGACAGTCCATCACTCTGTATTCATGTGGCGCTACCTGGAAGACTCTCGCCGTGACCTCATTCACTCGCCTCGTATTGACCTCACCTCAGTGTCACCTGCTTGCCCCCACACCTGCCACGCCCCCTTCCCCCTCCCCCCCGTCGTCAGGTAATAGTGGAATTCAGGTGGTGGCTCTGAAGTAGAAAGTGAAAAGAACTCCAGTAATTAATAAGGAAGAACAATTAAGGTGTTGGGTGGTGCTAATTGATCAGGCGAGAGTACAGAGAATTGCAGAGAGAAAAAAGTAGTTAGAGGAAGAGAGATACTTGTTGGTGATTAAGGAGAAAGTGCAAATTAAAGATGATTAAAGGTAGATCAGGTAAAAAGTGAAAGTAGTGATTGTCAAAGGGAAGGTATTGAATGGTGGCTTTTGTTTGAATTGAGTGCTAAAGAGGATTAATGTAAGAAAAAGACATGGAAAAGAAGAGTTTGATGAGAAGTTAAAAGAAGCAGCAGATATTGTCCGGTCAGAAGGGGATTAAGAGTTACATGGAAAAAAAAGAAACTTCGATATAAATTAAAGAGGAAAGCAGTGATATATATGCCTGGAGGAAAAGAGCAACATAAAAAAGGAAAGTTTGATAATAAAAAAAGAGGAAGGCAACGATGATCATGCCAAGAGAAGAAAAAAAAATACATGGAAAAGGAAAGTTGACAGAAAAAAATCAGAGGAAAATAGTTAGTTAGGAGGAAAGGCAACAGAGGAAGGCAACGATGATCATGCCAAGAGAAGAAAAAAAATACTTACATGGAAAAGGAACGTTGACAGAAAAAAATCAGAGGAAAATAGTTACCCAGTTAGAGGAAGGCAACGATGATCATGCCAAGAGAAGAAAAAAAATACTTACATGGAAAAGGAACGTTGACAGAAAAAAATCAGAGGAAAATAGTTACCCAGTTAGAGGAAGGCAACGATGATCATGCCAGGAGAAGAAAAAAAAAATACTTACATGGAAAAGGAACGTTGACAGAAAAAAATCAGAGGAAAATAGTTACCCAGTTAGAGGAAGGCAACGATGATCATGCCAAGAGAAGGAAAAAAAAAATACTTACATGGAAAAGGAAAGTTGACAAAAAAAAAAGCCAGAGGAAAATGGTTACCCACACAACCTTAGAGAAAAGCGGCTGTTATCGGCAGGTAAGGAGGACGATGACTACGCGACTATTAAAATTAACCGGAGCATGAAGGAACTTATTGGTATGCGCCTGTGGGAGGCTGTGAAACGGCCGCGTAGGGAGAGCATACCGTACATGAACATACCTACCTAACTGTGACACGTGTGGGGAGAGGCTGAGTGGAAGAACAGGAGGCGAAGGAAAGGGAAGGTCAAGAAATAGTGCAGTGAAAGGTAGATGATAAGGCAGGGGAATGGAATGTCGGGTAAGGAAAAGGAAGGGGGAAAATTCATGGAAGAGAAAGGGAAGAAACGGACAGGAAGGTGAGAGAAGGAAGGGTAACGGTAGGAATAGTGGTAGTGGAAAGCAAATAACGAAAGGGAGATAGAAGAAGGCAGGGAGCGTACAGGGAAGGGAGAAAAGGGGAAGGTAAGAGGTAGAAACGATGGACATGGAAAGGAAATAAGGAAAGGGAGATAGAAGAAGGCAGGGAGCGTACAGGGAAGGGAGAAAAGGGAAAGGTAAGAGGTAGAAACGATGGACATGGAAAGGAAATAAGGAAAGGGAGATAGAAGAAGGCAGGGAACGTACAGGGAAGGGAGAAAAGGGAAAGGTAAGAGGTAGAAACGATGGACATGGAAAGAAAAGGGAACAAGAAAGGAAGACAGAAAATAAAGAGAAGGAAACAATTTAAAGGGGAGAAAAGGGAAGGTAAACAATGGAAATGAAAGGGAAGGAAAGAAAACAAGAGGAAGGAGAGCAGGAAGTGAAAGGGAGACAAGGCGAGGGCAGATCAGACAGAGGAAGAAGGAAGGTGGAAGGACAAGACAGGCAGGAATGAGGAAGAGCAGAACCCATACCATTAACACCCGTCATAACCACCCTCCCCCATACCCCCCACCCCTCAACCTCCCATTCACACACGCCTTAAAACCCTTCCTTAAGCTAACAACATCCATTAGCGGCAAAAGTGTATAGCGTTTTTCCCGTATAATTACCAGAACCATTATTGTGTTCTTCCTTTTCTATTTTTTTATTTTTTGCGCTGTCGTTTCGTTCCAAGTGAAGCAGAAAGACAATGGATATGATGGTGATGTTAGGGGTGTTGTTTTTGTTGTTGTTGTTGTTGGTGGTGGTGGTGATGAAGTAGTGATGATGATGATGGTGGTGGTGGTGGTGACGCCTCTCCACGTGTTCTTATCAGGCTTTTTATAGTACTCCACATCCTCCAGTGCGCCCGGCAGCCCGAATCACAATAAACAGGCTTAACACCTCGTGATAGCGATAACACGTTCCTCACTCTCCATCCTGTCTGTCTGTCTCTCCATCTGTCTACTTGGGTCTGTCTCACTCCTTTTCTCCATCCTCTCTGTCTGTCTCATTCCCTTCCTTTACATTGTCTGTTTTCTCTGGGTAAGTTTCTCACTCCCTTTCTTTCCATATTGTCTGTCTGGGTTTTTCTCCATTTCTTTTCGTCATGTCTGTCTGTCTGTCTATCTCATTCCCTTTCTTTCCACTCGTCCTGTCTGTCTCTGTCTCTCTCCCTGGTTCTGTTTCTCTTTCTCCATTCTGTCCATCTGTTTGTCTGTCTAGGTCTCTCTGTCTGTATCACACACATACATTGAAACACACACGAAGAAGGAAGAGTTAACCAAGTCTTACACAGCTCGTTATATGTTTTGGGGGCATGTAGAGTGGAATAAAGTGGAATGCTGGGAGCTTGTCGGGAGGGATGTGTGTATAGCGTGGAGGGGAGGGATCTTACTGGGGTGTTGCAAGCTTGGGGAGGAAGGATGGAGGTGGGGGTCGAAGGTAAGTAGTGATGGGAGGATGGGGATGTAGAGTGAGGATTTCTACAAGTACCAAGGCGGGGGAGAGGAGTGAAGAGGAAGATGGGGGGTGCAAAGAGGGAGAAGGAATGGCTGGTTAATGCGCTGTAAAGAGATGGGATGATACGGTGATGGGGCAGAAAAGGGAAGTGAGGGTATGTGAAGTGGAGTGAAGAGAGACTTAAGTGGAGATAAGACCGTGTGGGGTGGAGCGGATTGCGATGTGGGTTGTGGGGTTGTATGGAAGGCATGAAGAGGAGGAGGTGGAAAGTGCGTGTGGAGGAGAGAACATGTTTGAAAAAGAGGAGATAAAACTGCGTGGAGTGTAGTGGAGTGGAACATATGGTGGAGTGGATTGAAGGTGATGTGGTGGTATGGAGAAGAGGTTTAGAGGCAGTGGAAGGGGTTATAATGGAATGACATGATGTGGTGAACTAGTATGAAGAAGTAGAGGTGGATTGGTGGACTAATGTAGAAATGTGAAGAGATGGAAAGTGTCTATAGTGTATGGTGGAATATGATAAAATAACAAGGCATGGTGGACTAGCATGGCACAAGAGGAGACGTGTTGAATTGGAGAAGGCGTTGAGGCATGATGGAATGACAGAAGGAAGGCGGGGTGGAGCAAGCAGATATGTGGATGAGAAGAGATGGAGGGGGGGCCTGATGGAATGACGAGCAATGAAGGCGGGGTGGAGCAAGCAGACATGTGGACGGGGAGAAGAGGTGGAGGGGAGCATGGAATGGCATGGAGCACTAGTGTGGCATGGGAGTGGTGGGCTGGGGAGAGCGTGTTAGGAAGGGGAGCTTGTGGGGGGGTAGGGTGGGAAGGATGTTTGTTGCTGTGGGGAGCTTGTGGTTGGGCGTGGGGTGGTGAGGGCTTGGTGGGGGAGAGAAGAGGGCATTACTGGGTGACTGGGTGGGCAGGGGTGTTAGTGGGGTGGCTGGGTAGGTTTGGGTTAAGGATTGTGAGTGGAGGGGTGGGGTAGTGGGGTATAGGATGGGATGGGGTGAGGGTAGAAGAGGGGGTAGTGTGGCAGGGGTGGTGGAGGAGGGTGTGATGTGGCAGGGTGGGACAGGGTGGGGAAGGGGGGGGCAGGCTACAAGGCTCAGTTGCAAGAAGCAGGGTGTTGCATGTGCTGGAAGATAGCCCTCAGCAGCATACTTTTTTTTCCATGCTGCGTTGCCGATTCTGCCTTAGCTTGCCTTGCGTTCCAGCCCCCCTCCTGCCCCCCCTGCACACCTGAACCTGAAGGACTGACTACCTGCCTGCCTGCCGTCCTACCTGCCCCCACTCCGCTCACCTGCCCTGACGTGACTTGCTCTTTCTTTGCCCTCTCGCTCCTCCTCGTCGCCTCGCCACGCCTTCCGTACTCTACCTCCTCACCTTCTGTATTTCCTTGTCGTCTGCTACTTTTTCCTTCCGTTTTTCTTGCTTGTTATCCTTCTTCTTCCTTGCCTCGTTATACCTTACCTGACCCTACCTTACCTTACGTTATCTTACCTTACCTTACCTTACCTTATCTTATCTTACGTTACCTTGCCTTACCTTCCCTTACGTGTGTTATCTATTCTAATCCTATGTCACCTTACCTTACCTTACGTTACCTTGCCTTACCTTCCCTTACGTGTGTTATCTATTCTAATCCTACGTCACCTTACCTTACCTTACCTTACGTTACCTTGCCTTCCCTTCCCTTACGTGTGTTATCTATTCTAATCCTACGTCACCTTACCTTACCTTACCTTACGTTACCTTGCCTTACCTTCCCTTACGTGTGTTATCTATTCTAATCCTACGTCACCTTACCTTACCTTACCTAACCTTACCTTACTTTACCTTACCTTACGTTACCTTGCCTTACCTTCCCTTACGTGTGTTATCTTTTCTAATCCTACGTCACCTTACCTTACCTTACCTTACCTTACGTGTGTTATCTTTTCTAATCCTACGTCACTTTACCTTATTCTATGTTACCTTACCTTACCATTTTTCTGTGATCCCCCTGCTCATTTCTACTTCTCTTCCTCCCTTTCGTCCTTTTTACGCCTTACTTTACTTAGTCTTTTGACCATTCCTGCGTTCAATACATTCTTTCCTCACCCTACATTATCTTACCTGTATTTCATTCCCTTTGCATTCCTTTGTATATTTAATCTTTCCTCCCCTTCCTGTACCCTCGTTACCCGGACATACCTTACCTCCATACCTTACCTTACCCTGCGCCATACCATGCTATTTTTTACATCCTTTTTTTCCCCCTTCTTCCTGCTTACCGCTTTTAACACTGTACCCTTGTCTCCTTCCTGCTCACTTTCCCCTGTTTCTTCACACGTGCCGCCCCCTTCCCCCCCCCCCCCCACCATATACCCTTGCCCCTCCCTGCCCATCCCTGCCTTCTCTTAGCCTTGCCTCCCTGCCGTTCTGTACCTACTCTACCTCCAACTGTTTTTTTGCCTCTTTCCCTCCCTCCTCAACCATCCTCTTCCATTTACTCCCCTCTCCCTCCTCCTCCTCTTCCTCCTCTTCTTCCTCCTCCTCCTCCTCCTCCTCCCCCTTTTACCAGTCTCCTCACATACGTAACACTCCTGCTCTCTTCTTCTGCTGCTGCACCTGCTACTTAGTCTTCTGCTGTCCTCATTCCTGTGCTCTCTGTTGTTCTTGCTTCACTGCTGTTTCTTGTCTTGCTTCAGTCGCCCCTTCTCTTCCTGTTCCATTTCCGTTTTTTTTTCTTTCTTCTTCCTGTTGTCTCGCTTCCTGCTTATTTTTTTTTTGTTCTGGATTCTTCATATTTTTTTTTTTCTGTTCATCTTGCTTCACTACTGTCTTTTCTGCTGTTCATCCTTCTATTTTTTTTCTGCTGCTCCTTTTCTCCTGCTTTTTCTTTTTGCTGTTTTCCTCCTGTCTTATATCCGCTGTTTCTGCTACATTTCTATTTCTCCTTATGTCCTTTTTACCTACGACTGTAACTATTTATTCTTTGCTGTTTTCCCTACTGTTTTATCTGCTATTCCTGCTGCACTACTGTTTTTTCTGCTGTCTTCCCTTCTGTTTTTGCCTTCATTCCTGCTCTACTGCTTTTCCTTCTGCTGTCTTTCTGCTTACTCTTCTATTCTTGCTCCATTCTTCTATTCTTTTTCTCTGCAAGTATAATAAAGAGTTTCAAGAGTTTCCGTTTCTGCTTTATTCTTCTACTGTTTTCCCTTCTGCTTTATCTTCTTCCCACTATTCCTGCTCCACTGCTGTCTCCGTATCGCTGTCTACCCCCCTCTCGCTCCCTGCTGTATCCCTTGCTTGCTCTGTTCTTCACCTCCCCCCTCCCTCCCTCCCCAACCAAATCCCCCCTCTCTCCTCCCTCTCCCACTTCCCTCTCCCCTCCCCTTGTAGGCAGCAGCAAGCACCCCTGGAGTTCATACCCATAATTGCAGGCCGAGCCTTGCTCCTCCCCTCATGCACGACTTCATTTAGTGTGTGTGTGTGTGTGTGTGTGTGTGTGTGTGTGTGTGTGTGTGTGTGTTAACGTCAGGTTTGTATTGTTCGTCTTGTCATATGTTTCCTTCTTTATTTACTTAATTATCAGACGAAGGACCATGTTTGTGAGGCCTCGCAGAACACACACACACACACACACACACACACACACACACACACACACACACACACACACTGTCCTCGAAGGTTTGGTGGTGGTGGGGGCGGCTAACAGGTTAATTAATTGTTTACCTGTTGCATTACCTGTACTCTGCCGGGTTACCTAAGTATAATTAATGATAAAAAAACAGGCAAAATAAATGATAAAAATAGATGATAAGATAAACGATAAAATGATAAGTTAAATGATATGAAAATAGATTGTAAAAAAAATGTGATAAAAAATAAATAATGAAAAGTGGATGATAAAAGGAGTGAGAGAATGAAAAAAAATAGCAGAGGAGAATAACGATGTTTGTGCGTTTGTGTGATTTTTTTTTTAATCTATTCTAGGATGTGATGTTGAGTATTTTAGTTTCCCTGTTTTTTGTAGTTATTTTTCTTAGTAGTTCGTGCGGACTTAATTTTCACTTTAATCTGGCGTGACTTATGTGAGCAGTGTTTGTTTGTTTGTTTGTTTGTTCATGTGTTTATGTAAAGTCTGTGTGTCTAGACTTAGGGATTCGCGTGCAAGAGTTTTTGTTGTCGTTTTGCTTTACTTCATGGTTATATTTACTCTCTCTCTCTCTCTCTCTCTCTCTCTCTCTCTCTCTCTCTCTCTCTCTCTCTCTCTCTCTCTCTCTCTCTCTCTCTCTCTCTCTCTCTCTCTCTCTCACCTGGGGCGGCACACCTTTCCTACCTGTTCATTATCTCGCATGGCCAAGGTGCTGCTCTCCCTCACCTTCCCTCCTCTCACCTCCCCTTCCTCTTAACCGCCACTAATGACCTCCCCTTGGCTCCTCTTGATTCCTCCTATAGCCTCTTTAACCCCTTGGCTGTCACATTCCTTTCAGTTTCCTGTCTTCTTTTTCTTCGGGTCCAATCCTCTTACTGCCCTTTTGCTATCAACTTACGATTCACTTACTTTTTTGTGTGTAGTAGAAGCAGTAGTAGTAGTAGTAGTAATAGTAAGAGGAATAGGAATTAAAGTAGGTGAAGAAGACGAAGAGAAAGAGGAGAGGAGGAGGAGTAAGAGGCAAAGAGGAGGAGAAAGAGAAGAGAAAATAATAATAGTAGGAGTAAAAATAATTAGAGAAGGAAGAGAAAGAGAACGAGAGGAAGAGGAGGAAGAAAATCAGTTGTTAAAGGAGTAAAAATAATAAAAAGGAAGAGTGAAAGAGATCGAGAGGAAGAGGAGGAAGAAGAGGAGGAGGAGGAGGAGGAGGAGAAGAATACAGGTGCAAGAAGGTGTAGGTAGGCCTGAGGGGAGGAGAAGAAGAGGGGGGACTATTGTATTTCTTTGTTGTGGTGTCATTGTAGTGCTGGAGGTGGTGGTGGTGGTGGAGGCGGTGATGGTGGTGGTGGTGGAGGCGGTGATGGTGGTGGTGCTGGTGGTGATGATGGTAGTAGCAGAAATGGAAGTGTTATTAATCTGTTTCCTCCACCTCCTCCTCTTCCACTTCTTATTCCTCCTCTTCCTCTCTTTATCTTCCTCTTCTTCCTCTTATTGTTCTTAACCCTCCTCCTATTCTCAATTCTCTCTTCCTCTTCCTCCTTCTATACCTCTTTTTAATACTCTTTTTCCTCCACCTCCTCCTCTCCCTCTTCTTATTCCTCCTCTTCCTCTCTTTTTCTTCCTTTTCTTCCGCTTATTATTCTTACCCCTCCTGCTATTCTCCCTCCTCTCTTCCTCTTCCTCCTACTCCTCCTCTTAACTCCTTTTCCTCTTTCTACTTCTTTCTCTTCCTCTTCTTCCTCTTCTTATTCTTGCCCCTTTTACTCTTCTCCCTATTTCTCTTTCTCCTTCTCTTCCATACCTCTACATCACCTGCACGTAATTATTTCCGAGTGGGTAGACAGGGGCCAGGTAGACGGGGCGGCGAGATGAGACGGGGCGGCAGGCTAGCGGCGGGACAGGTAAGGGTAGGACACAGGTGGTAACAGTGGGACAAAGCGGAGCGGTGAAGCGAGAGGGATAGAGGCTAGAGAGAGAGAGAGAGGGGGGGAGCGAGGGAGAGAGAGCGGAGGGGGGGGTCGGGGGGGGGGTGAAGAGTGTTTTAGAATTGATGATGAAAGAGAGGGAGGAATGAATGAGGTGGGCATACGTATTGAAGAGCTGACAAAGAGCAATTTAAGGGGAGGGGCGGGATGGCCGGTGAGGGAGAAGGTGAAAATTATGATGTTGAGGTTAATTGAGTAAAGAATGGAAGGCGAGAGATAAAGATAATGGTTAGGAGAGTTTGATGAGGGTTTTAAGGATGAAGGAATGGAAGTCGTAAAAGTTAATGGGTACAAAAGAAAGATAAAGATAAAGAAAGTAATGGTTAGGAAAGTATACGGAGATCTTTTTAAGGGGATGGTACGAAAGAGAAGGTAATGGATAGGAAAGTTTGATGAGGGTTTTAAGGATGAAGGAATGGAAGTCGTTAAAGTTAATGGGTACAAAAGAAAGATAAAGATAAAGAAAGTAATGGTTAGGAAAGTATACAGAGATCTTTTTAGGGGAAGGTACGGAAAAGAAGGTAATGGATAGGAAAGTTTGATGAGGGTTTTAAGGGTGAAGGATGAAGGAATGGAGGTCGTAAAAGTTAATGGGTACAAAAGAAAGATAAAGATAAAGAAAGTAATGGTTAGGAAAGTATACAGAGATCTTTTAAAGGGGAAGGTACGGATAAAAAGAAGGTAATGGATAGGAAAGTTTGATGAGGTTTTTAAAGGGGAAGAGTGGAGGAAATTGAAGTAGTAAAAGTTAATGGGTACAAAAGAAAGTAATGGTTAGGAAAGTATACAGAGATCTTTTTAGGGGAAGGTACGGAAAAGAAGGTAATGGATAGGAAAGTCTGATGAGGTTTTCAAGATAGGAAGAATGGAAGAAATGATAGTGATTAAAGGGTATTCGATGCAGAAGGAAAGGCGAAGGTAAAGAAATCAATCGTAATGAAAAATAAAGACCTTGAATGGGGAGGGGGAAGGAAAAATAAGTTATTGTAAGGCATGTAAGGGGAAAGTTGGAGGAAAATAGGGAGGTAAAAGTTTATGGATACAAAAGAAACACAAATAAGAAAGTAATGACTAGGAAAGTATGTTAAGACTAGTCAGCGGGAACATTAAAAACTTACTATTATTGACTGACAGAGCATATAGGAGGAAGAGGAGGGGAGGAGGAGAAGGGGAAGGGACAGCAGGTTGTTACATATAGAAAGGATGTAGGGAGGAACAGGTGGAGGGGAAGAGGAGGGGAAGAGGAAGGAAGGGAGGGAGGGACAGCAGGTTACTATACAGGGAAGGGACATAACTCTGGACAAGACCTGTATTGATTATGCGTTCAGGTAGTCTCTTCCCATTTTCTTTTTTGTGTCCAGCGAAGGTTAACTCGTGTATTTATAACGCGTCCACAAATTGTTTTCTACCGAGGGTCTATTTTCAGCTCCTTTCATTATGTCTTTCTCCACGTGTACAAGGACATAAGAAGAGCGGATATTTTTGTCTCCGTATTAATTTCTCTCTCAAGGGGGTCTCTCTCCTCTCTCTGTAAATAATCTATCAGTGTCCTCCTATGTTAAATCGATATCACGTTGACATTCAAGGAGGAACTGAACCAAATATCACCTAACCTGTTCTTACTAAGTTATTTTTTTTTTTTAATTTCCCTTAAAACTCAGACTGTCGCATTTTCTCATGTTTCTTTTATCTTCCTTTATCATTATTCGTCTTCTTATCTACCTTTCGTTTCTTTCCTCCTCCTTCTACACCTCTTTTTAATGCTCTTTTTCCTCCACTTCCTCTCCCTCTTCTAATTCCTTCTTTTCTTCTCTTTTTCTTTCTCTTTTTCCTCTTACTCTTCTCCCTCCTCTCTACTTTCCTCCTTCTACTCCTACTCTTAATACTCCTTTTCTTTTTCTCCTTCTCTTTCTCTTCCACACCTTTACCTGTCTACCTCTAATGAGACCTCTATTGTTTGTTAATCCTCCATACTCGCCTATATTTTCCTTTCATTTAAACTCCTCATAACATATTTTTTCCTCATCCTTAAATCTATCTACCCGCCCTTCTAGCTCTCTTCCACACCTTTACCTGTCCACCTTTAACGAGACATCTTCTTAAGCTCCTCTTATTGTTTGTTCCTCCTCCATACTCGCCTATATTTTCCTTTCATTTGAACCCCTCATAACATTTTTTTCCTCATCCTGAAATCTATCTACTCGCCCTTCTAGCTCTCTTCCTACCTGGTGCCTCTCTTCTTACGAGGACGAGACCTTCACCTCATCCTCTCTGTCTATCCTCCACTACCGCTCATGCTCTGTGACATTTAAACTCATCATACCACACGTCATACTAATTGACCTCCTTACCTGCCCGTCACCTGGTTTCTCTTTTACTCATCTACTTGCCTGCCTACCTACATATCCACCTTATCAATCTTGCTTCTTACTTCTCTACCTACCTTCCTTTTTTGCCTATACCAACCGACTTACTTACCTAATCTAACCTAACTCGCCTACCTACTTACCTACTTGTCTGCCTATCTATGAACTTGATTACCTACTTCTACCTACTTGCTTACCTAACCTAACCAAACTTAACCTAACCTAACCTAACCTAACCTAACCTATTCTACTTACTTGCCTAACCTGACCCAACCTAACCTAACCTAACCTAACCTGACCTAACTTACTCTACTTACCTATTTACCTAACCCTAACCTAACCTAACCTAACCTGACCTAACTTACTCTACTTACCTACCTAACCTAACCTAACCGAACCTAACCTAACCTAACCTAGCCTGACCTAACCTACTCTACTTACCTACCTAACTACCTACCTCTCAGTCACTCTACCATCCTACCTATCTACTTCCTAACCCATCCACCTTATTTCTTCTTACCCACCTTCTTACCTATCTTTATACTATCTTAATTTCTTCCTTCTACTTACTTAAACTAACCTACCTACCACCCGTATCCACCTACCCACCCTTTCACCCATTCACCCGTCGACCCTCACCCTTTGGTCATCCACTTATCATGCGCTGAGGGACGTTACTGAACCTTAATAGTTTAATACGCACAAATCGAGACGAGGCACCGGGATTAACGAAGAGAGAGAAAGAGATGAGGCTTGTGGAATGAATACGCAAGCAACCCCCTCCGAAGACCACCACCAAACCGAACCGGGAAAGTCTTTGGCAGTTCAGAGGTCAGGGAAGAGGTCATTGGGTCATGCTTGGAGTACGTACGTGGGTAAACGGTTGTAATAGGAGGAGGTAGAGAGATTGGTAAAGGAGAAAGGCGAGACACTGAAAGGGGGTTATGTTGGTAATTAAAAGGGTAGTACAAGAGGAGGAAGAGGAGGAGGAGGTGAATGTATAGGAAGTAGAGGAGGTAGAGAGACTAGTAAAGAAGGAGAATGGCAAGAATGTAAAGTGGGGCTATGTTGGTAAGGAAAAGGGTACAAGAGGAAGAGGAAGAGGTGAAAGTATGGAGTCTAGGAATGGAGAGGGGTAAAGAAATAGAAAAGGCGAGGTTGTACTAAGATATATATAAGGAAGGTATAAGAGGAAAGAAGGTAAGGAAGAAGGTATAAGAGATGAAGGAAGGAGGAGTAGGAGGAGGTGAATAGAGTAGAAAGATCGGTTAAGAAAAGAAAAGGCGAAATACTAAGGGATATAAAACTACGATGGTGATTGAGAAGAGAGAAAGGATGAGGAATAAAGGAAATACGTGGAAAAACAAACAAGAGAAGGAGAAAGAAGTCACAAATACGGAAAAATTCAAGTGATTAGACGGAACACGCTGATAGACAGGAAGTGAAGAATGAGAGATAAGAAAGAGACGAGAAATGAGTATAGAGATGTGGAAGGAAAACAATGAATAAGAGTGATATAGATAAAAACAACAGGAAAAGGATATGCGAATAGATTAAAAATAAAGATGACAGACAATGGAAGACAAGAGAGAGAAAAAAAGGGAAGGGAAATTAAATGGAATGAAAGGTAAAAAAAATAATAATAATAAAGAGAGGAACTGAAGGGAACGAAACGGAAAAGAAGGAAATGGGGCAAAACGAAGGAGAACGGAACTGATTATAAAAAAAGGAGCTGAAGGGAAGGTGAAAGTTAAAAATACTGCGGTTGTTGTATTAATTATTGCTAACGATCGGAAAAGGGCGAAGGCAAGGGAGGCGAAGGTAAGGGGCGTATGAACAGAAATAGGTAGGGAGTGAAAAGGGAGGAACAAGGGTAGAGAAAAACACGGGAGTAATTAACGTAGATGAGAGGGAAGGTAAAGAATTAATTAAGAGAGCATTGGAGTATATATAAACAAACGAAGCACAGGTAGATTAAACAGAGGAGGAGGAGGAGGAGAAAAGGCTAAATGAATGAATGGATGAAGTAGAGGAATAGAAAGATGGATAAAGAAAGGGAGAGGGAGGAGAAGGTAGATGTTACGACAGGATAACACTAATACAGCAATGCCGCCCCCCCTCCCCTCCCCTCCCCCTCCCCCTCACACGCACAGGGCAAGTGATTTTTTGTTTTTTGAGTAAAGTAAGCAGCTAAACGGCAAAAAACAACAACAAAAAAAGTTCGCTCCTGTAAAGTAAATTGAGCGAGAGAAGCCAAAAAAAAAAGAGGGCCGAAGCGTATAGTGCACAGTGTCTCCCTCTATGAACACGATTTTGCAACTCCACATTTATTTATTTATGATTTTTTTTAACTTATTTTGAGTGTATATATTATTTCCACATATGTAAACAGACTGGGAAATAGCACACATCAAGACGTTGGTTAGCAACTGTACAGCGGCGTGTTAAAAGGTGCTTGATTAAAGGTGAACACAGGTAGAGCAAGGTATCTCAGGTGTGTGTGTGTGTGTGTGTGTGTGTGTGTGTGTGTGTGTGTGTGTGTGTGTGTGTTAATGGCTCAGTGATTGATTAAAGGTGAACACAGGTAGAGCAAGATATCCCAGGTGTGTGTGTGTGTGTGTGTGTGTGTGTGTGTGTGTGTGTGTGTGTGTGTGTGTGTGTGTGTGTGTGTTAGTGGCTCAGTCTCCGGGTATATGCACACCACGTGACCTGCAAGACGATGATCTATAACTTGAAAAACGGCGGGTCGGTGTGACGTGTGCTAATGCATGTATGTATCAGGTGTGTGTGTGTGTGTGTGTGTGTGTGTGTGTGTGTGTGTGTGTGTGTGTGTATAGTCAGAGTCATTACACACACACACACACACACACACACACACACACACACTAATACGGCAAAGACTCTAAAGCTGTAATTTTCCACCACGCAATCTTCCTCCTCCTCCTCCTCTTCCTCCTCCTTCTCCTCCTCCTCCTCCTCCTCCTCCTCCTCCTCCTCCTCCTCCTGCATGCCCTTTTAAAACCACACCAGTCAGCATGTTCTCACTTCCTTCATCATCATCCACGACCCACCATCATCACCATCATCTCCACTCCACTATCTTCCCATCATCATCACCATCACCTTCCCATCTATCCCCTCATCATCATCAGCCAGTCCCCTACTCCTCTGCACCCAACATTTTCCCATTTTCTTTTCTCCCATCATAGTCTCCCCTTCATCTCTTCTCCTTGTCAAGCATCTTTATCACCTTAACTCTCATCTCACGTAGTCCCAGCATCATGTCATCTCTAGAGCATCCTTTCCACGTCACCTTTTTCACATCGTCTTTGGAACAACAACAAAAAGGAAAGAAAACGTGTCAGAGATGAGATATAAGTGTACTAGGAGAGATTGAGGGATTCTGTGGAGGCGAAGGGGAGAAAAGATGAAAGGAGAGGAGGGATGAGGAGAGAGGAATGTGGAAGATAGGTAAAGGGAGGAGAGGAGAGGAAAGGAGAGGAGAGAAAAGAAGAGGAAAGTAGAAGAAAAGAGAAGAGAAACTAAAACGAGATTAGAGCAAAGGAGAGAAAAGAAACGAAGAGAAGAGGAGAAAAACGAAGAGGAGAGAAACGGAGAAGAGAGAAACGGAGAGAAGAGAAACGAAGAGGAGAGGAGAAAAGAGAAGAGAAGGGGAGGGGAGTGAATAGAGGAGAAATATGAAGGGCAGGATGCTAATATTTATAGACTCTCTGTGTAACAAACTTTTGGAAATGCCATCTGCCCATCCTCCTTTCTCTCTCTCTCTCTCTCTCTCTCTCTCTCTCTCTCTCTCCTTTATCAGTCCGCGATCCCGTTTGTTAGTTTTCTTTACTTCGCGTTTTATTTTTTTCCAGTTTTCTCAGTCAAGGTGTTTTGGTATTGATTTTTCCTGCCCTTGATATTTCTCCTCTATTCAACCTCCTTCTCTTCCTTTCTCTCTCCTCCCCCACCTCTTTGTTTCTCTTCTCTTCGTTTATCTTTTCTTCTCTTCCTTCTTCTCTTTTCCTCTCTTCTCTTCTCTCCTCTCCTCTCCTCGCCTTTTCGTTTCTCTTCCTCTTCTCTTTTTCTCTCATCTCTCCTTTCCTCTCCTCTCCTTTTCGTTTCTCTTCTTCTCTTCTCTTTTCTTCTCCTCTCTTCTCTTCTCTCCTCATCTTTGTTTCAATGGTGTTGGTGGGGTTTTTGTTAATGTGTGTATGTGTGTGTGTGTGTGTGTGTGTGTGTGTGTGTGTGTGTGTGTGTGTGTGTGTCATGCGAGGTTGTGCGAGTGTTTCATGTCGTGTTTCGCAAAAGGAAAAGAAAAATCACATTAATTTTTTCCTTGGAGGCTATGAGAGAGAGAGAGAGAGAGAGAGAGAGAGAGAGAGAGAGAGAGAGAGAGAGAGAGAGAGAGAGAGAGAGAGAGAGAGAGAGAGATTCATCGGAACATCCACTCATAAATATTGGATGTGTATAACTTTATCCCTCTTGGTAGTCTTAATTGCATTTATTTATTGCCTTATTAACCTTATCATTCCTTATTTTCCCCTTCTATCTCTAAATCATCATCCAGTTATCAGTAGTTACCTTCACTTAACGGATGGCGAACACATTAACCGAGTTTTGCGTACGGTATCTAATCTCGCAAAGTAACGCTATCAGAAGTCTTATAAGTAATCACGTTCAATGCATCGTGAAAACATAATTAACTCCTTGACTGCGGATTTCCTACAAGAAGACCTCACCATACTACAGGAATGGAACAAAAAGTGGCTGCAACAATTCAATGAGGAAAAATGTAAAGTCATGCACCTTGGGAGAAGATATCCAGCATACCAATACCACATGGGAAACACTCCACTATCCACCACAGAGACAGAGAAGAACCTGGGACTATATTTTACTAGGCTACCAGTGAAAGCCGAATCCGTGCCATTCCGAAAACCTCTTGCATCGATAGCGGATATTTACTCTTTGTTTATTTACTGAACGAATATCAATCTATCGACAGTAATATTTTTCGCGTTCACTTTCACTCATTCACACGACAAGTCCTTGAATCAGTTTTTGCTTCCGATTTTCGCGAGCACATTAAAGCATTCATATTAATCCCTCATTGAAAACCTGTTCACGGCGAGCATAAGAGGATCAGGAAACACCTCAAGGGGATCCAGTACCCCTTAGAGGAGGATTACAGGCAGATTAGGCGACCAGAGAGGGTTGAGGGATGAAGCAGACGATGGATTGGAGGTGATGAGGCTTGTTACTTGCCTACCTCCTCCTCCTTCTCCTCCTCCTCCTCTTCGTCCTCCTCCAGCTCTTTAATCCTTCTTCTCTATTGTGTCGTTTTTCTTTTCTTTTTTTCTTTTCTTTTTTCTTTTCCTGCGCACAAAACCACCACTGCAAACTTTACTCCTCCTCCTCCTCCTCCTACTACTACTACTACTACTACTACTACTACTACTACTACTACTACTACTACATCAGCGGCATTAGCAGAAGCGAAAGAGGTCCTTATGAGGATTGCTAACAGTCATCTTGGTGGCGAGTGTTGACGGAACGGAACGGGTCATGTTTGTGGAGGAGGAGGAGGAGGAGGAGGACGTGGCGGTAAGGGTAAAAATAAACCAAGAGGGACCAGCGTTCAAAAATTTAAGCATCTGTCTGATTTCAAGGTTACCTGTGTGTGTGTGTGTGTGTGTGTGTGTGTGTGTGTGTGTGTGTGTGTGTGTGTGTGTTCGTGTGCTCAAGCCATCACCACCCAGCAAGAATTCCAGGCTCACACGCATACATAAACTTACCTAATTCTTCCTCCCCTCTCCCCTCCTCCCCCATTCCCCGCCCTTTTGCCATACATTCTTACTCCCCTCTCTTCATGCATATCCCCTTCCTTCTCCTCCTTCTTCCCCTTTTCTTCCTCCTTTCCTTACCTTTCTAAACGTGGATAAACCTTTCTTTGTTTCCTTTCCTTCTTTCTTTTACTTTCTTCAAATATGTTAAAAATATACTAAGAAGAATAACCATAATAGGAAGCTTTGAATCAGTGTTTGGACGAGTCTGTTGATCATAATGAAGAGTGTGTGAATGAAGAAACAGCAGAATGATTGCTCTATATAAGCCCGTATTCTTAAACATTTCGGTGCCCAAGCTCACATATTTGACAAGGCTTTCGTAGGAGTTGTGGGCATTTCCAGTAGTAGTTTTATGACCTTGGTAGTAGTTTGATCTCTCTTCTGTACCATGAATCAAAAACAGTATTGAGAACCCAACGATCTCCTCCTTTTCGGCCTTGAAAGCGACTGCCAATAGTATGACTTAATGGAACAGTACGGAATATGAAGCTCAGAAAGAGGTTTTAGGACGAGGTTGTGGATAAGGAAATAACAAAGAATGGTAAATAAATATGAATAAATAGAAATAGGAATAAATTAAATGAATAAGAAAAGAAAGAGGTTTTAGGACGAGGTTGTGGATAAGGAAATAACAAAGAATGGTAAATAAATATGAATAAATAGAAATGGGAATAAATTAAATGAATAAGGATAAAATAATAAGTAAATAATATGGAAATGTGGATAAGGAAATGAGAAAGAGCGTGTGAATGAGTTAGCAGCATGCCGGGGAGTGTTACTTTTCTGTATCACACAAACTCTTTAAAATACAAGACCTCAGCGAAAAAGGACGAAGTACGAAGCTTTGAGAGAGTTTATGGGTGAGTTAGTGGACGAGAATGAAGTGTGTGAAAAAATATCCATCTCTCTTGTACTGCTGTCTTTTCCTACATCACAATCCAGAATACAATAACTCGGCGAAACGGTACAATAGGAAGCGTAGGATGAAGGTTGAGCGGGCCTGTAGATGTGTGTATGAGGGATGCTCTGAAGGATGTGGAGGATGCTTGTAAGGATGTGGATGGCAAGGAGTTCTGGCGTGCTGGATGAGGGACAGGTAGAGGTGGACGCATACCTGTGTTGATTGACTGCCTGACTGACTGACTGACTGGCGTGTTGTTGTCAAGCCTGTGCGCGTGTGTGTGTGTGTGTGTGTGTGTGTGTGTGTGTGTGTGTGTTTATCTTCCTTGCCTGTGTCTCAGATTCCTCATAATTTTCCGCTCATTAAGCATTTTAGTTTCCTCCTCCTCCTCCTCCTCCTCCTCCTACTCGTCCTCCTTCTCCTTTTTGCTTCATCATCTATTTTCTCGTACTCTTCATTATTCGCCATTTTCACCTCCCTGTTTTTGTTTTTTATGTTCTTTCTCGTTTTTGTTCCTCCTCCTCCTCCTCCTCCTCTTTCTCCTTCATCTGCTCACCCTAGTTCCTCACATCTCTTCACCTGCTCACTTCATTCCCTCTCCTCCTCCTCCTCCTCCTCCTTCTCCGGCTCATTCCAGTACCTCGCATCTCTTTACCCGTTCACCTCATTCCCTCACTCCTCCTCCTCCTCCTCCTCCTCCTCCATCCTTCACCTTTCCTTCGTCCCTTGCATCGCCACCTCTTCCTCTACTTCCTGCTCCTGTTGCATAGTTTCATTTACCTATTTTCTTGTTTTTCTTGTTTTTCTGTTGTCTCGCTCGCTCCCCTTTCCTATTTGTTTTGCTCCCGAACCTCTTTTTTTACAGGTTTCATTACTTTTTGTTAATTCTGACTCTTCAAACAAGGGATTAAAAGTAGATTCCAATACCAATCATGTGCCTCTCTATAGATTACACCATTACCAGTATGTGCAGGGCGTTTTGATGGATTTCAACACCTTTCAATGGATTCACACTCGTTGAAATGAATCTCAACGCCTTTTAATGGATTCCAACACGTTTTTAGCACTGTTACATATCCCAGCACCTTTGTAGCATTTCAACACGTTTTTAGAAGACTCGGTCACCTCTCAGATAGATTTCAACATCTTTCATTGGATTCACACTCGTTGAAATGGATTCCAACTCCTTTTCATGGATTCCAACACGTTTTAAGCACATACCTTTACCTGCAATAGATTCCAATACCTTTTGTAGAATTTCAACACGTTTGTAAAGGACTCGATCACCTCTCAGTGGATTCCTACGCGACACTTCTTCCTTATAAGCTGATGTCCCTTTTTTCTTCTTTTGCACTCTTGCTCATCTCCCAGACTGCAGAAGAGGACAGGAGGAGGAGGAGGAGGAAGCATAGCAGATATACACACAGCTCATTAAGTTTTATGGGGCAATGAGGAAGGGAGACGGTGGGTGAAGGGAAGAGAGAAAGGAGAGGATGAGGGAGGAAGGAAGGGAAGCATTTGTACCCATGCAGTTTGTGGGGAGGATAGTGGCTGGTGGGGAGGGGAGTAAAGGGAAGGGGAGAGAAATACATGAGGAGAGAGAAAAGGGTAAAGTATGAGAGAGAGAGAGAGAGAGAGAGAGAGAGAGAGAGAGAGAGAGAGAGAGAGAGAGACTTGCATTAATAAAATCAAAATCCGATTTCGGACGATTGGCATTTGCTGACCTTTTCCATGGAGGCCACACACACACACACACACACACACACGCCGTTGTTATTTCTGAAGGGAAGGTGAAGGCCGGAAGAGAAGAGTTGGAGGAGGAGGAGGAGGAGGAGGAGGAGGAAGAAGAAGAAGAAGACGAGAGTGCCACTGAGCAATACGGGGAATGGAATAGGTAAATCTGTCCTCTACTTTTCATTCCTGTCCATTCCTTTCTCTTCCCGTCCATTCCATCACTTCACTCTTCTCTCTCGCTCCCTCCCTCCCTTCCCTGTCCTTTCCGCGCCGTCCTCTGCTCTTTCTGGGTGTGATTAAAAAGTCATCGTTGGCCTGCTCGTCTTTTCTCTGCCTCCTGCTCCACTTGTTCCTCTTCCTCCTCTTGTGTTCCTTCCTCTTACTTCTCTCTGTTATTTATGTTTGTTATTTTTTGTTATTTTTGTCATTTCTTTGTTATTTCGTCTGTTAGTGTTCTTTCTGTATATTTTCTTTGTCTGGTAAAACTTTAGCGGTTATGCGGTCATGGAGGGGGGTGGAAGAGGGGGAAAGGGAGGGAGAGAGGAGGGAGGGAAGGGGGAAAAGGAGAGAGGAGAGGGGGGAGGGAGAGAGAAACGCACTCTTCTGTCCTCCTCCTCCTCCTCCTCCTCCTCCCTATCGTGACCAATCCTGTCTCGGTTGTATATTTTTTTTTTTCTCGAGTAGTAGAAAAATTACTTGGAGGCTGAAGAAGTGTGTGTGTGTGTGTGTGTGTGTGTGTGTGTGTGTGTGTGTGTGTGTGTGTGATAACATACAATAACAAATAACAGTGCATGACTATCACCCCTGTCACTTCCCCCCATCCCCCCTTCTCTCGCCACCCCCTTTCCCTCCCTTCCCCTCCCCTTCCCTTCCCTCACGTCCGTTGACCCACTCCCTTCACGGCGTAATGAAGAGATTTTGCACGGCTCACGGTACACGCCTTTCCCCTTCCTCCCTTCCCCTTACCTCCTCCCCTCTTCTCTCTCCTCGTCACTTCCTCTCATTTTGTTCCTCCTCTTATCCTCTCCTCCGTCTTTCCCTCTCCTTCCATGCGTCACTTCCTTTCATGTTATTTCTTCTTTCCTCCTCTTCCCCCTCCCATGCGTCACTTCCTTTCATGTTATTTCTTCTTTCCTCCTCTTCCCCCTCCCATTCGTCATTTCCTTTCACGTTATTTCTCCTCCTCTTCCTCCTCCTCCTCCTCCTCCTCTGCCTGCATGCACGTCACTCCTCCCTATTATCGTCTTCCTCCCCTCCCTCCCTTCCTCTCCTATTGTAAACTTCCTCTTAAAATTCCATCTCTCCCCTAACCCTATTCTTTCCCTCCCCTCCCCTCCCCTCCCCCACTTCTAGCACTTCTTTTAATCCTACTTTTTCATTTCGATGTTTTTCTAGTATTTTTTTTTCACGCCCTCTCCTCCTTTCCTTATTTTTCTCTCCCTTTTATTTTTCCTTCCATTCTTTCTTCTTCACTTTCCTGTCCATTTTCTGTCCTTCCCTTAATTCCTTTTCTTCTTGTCCCTTTCTTTTCCTTTCCTTTCCTTAACTTTTTCCCTTTCCTTCCCTTCCTTTCCCTTCCTTTCCCTTCTCTTCCCTTCCATTAATTTTCCTTCCTTCCCTTCCCTCTTATCTTTTCTTTCAAACCTTTATCTACCCCATTCTCCTCACTCATTCAGTCATTCATCTCTCTCTCTCTCTCTCTCTCTCTCTCTCTCTCTCTCTCTCTCTCTCTCTCTCTCTCTCTCTCTCTCTCTCTCTGCTTCTTCTTCTTCTTCTTCTTCTTCTTCTTCTTCTTCTTCTTCTTCTTCTCCCCTCCCTCCCCCCCCAGCGGAAGTTACCTCGTTATGTGTCAGCGCTAAACTGTTCTGCTGACGGAGGCAAATGCTGACGTTGGCGCTGCTGACGTAGGCGATGTAGGGTGCGGCTAGTGCTGTCTGACTATTGTTGAAGTAATTAGTCTCCTCCTCCTCCTCCTCCTCCTCCTTCTCTTCCTCCTTCTTCGCCACGACTACTGCTGCCCTTTTCTCTCGACCGTCATTATTTTTCTTGCTCCTCCTTCTCCTCCTCGTACTCCTCCTCCTCCTCCTCCTTTTCCTCCTCCTCCTCCTCCTCCTCCTCCTCGTAATACTCCTTCTCCTTCCCCTCCCAAACCTGCTTGTTTCGAAACTCTACATTTTTTACACCTTCATCTCCTCCTCCTCCTCCTCCTCCTTTTCTTGTTACACCACAAAGCCAATTATTAACTTAACATTTATTAATACACTTGAATTAGGCTAAGGCAAGTGGTCATTACTTTTTGTGGTTATTATTATTAGTGTTGTTGTTATTATTATTATTATTATTATTATTATTATTATTATTATTATTATTATTATTATTATTATTATTATTATTATTTTGCTAACTTTACTTATTCATTTTACTTATTATTCTATTTATCATTTATTATTTTACGCATTTTTCTACTTATCACGTACATTGTTTTTGCTTTATTACTTTTTTTTTTTTTACTTATTGCTTATTATTTTTCTTTTTTCTTTTACATATTATTTTTTTACCTGTGACCTTGACTAACCTAAATTATCTTTCTTTACAGGTGAGACCAAGGAGCTCGATTTTCATGCACCTGAGCTGAGTTTTAGGGAGGAGGGTAAGGTGTGTGTGTGTGTGTGTGTGTGTGTGTGTGTGTGTGTGTGTACCTGTATGCGCAGTATCTGATCGTTTGCAGGTAAGGTTTAAGGCGTGTGTTCGTACGTGTGTGTGTGAGTCGACCTTTCCAGCGTTGTGTGTGGAGCGTGGAGGCAAGGAGGGAGAGAGAGGGTGGAGAGAGGGAGAAAGGGAGGGAGAGGTGGAGGAAGAAATGCATTGTGATATTCCCTCCAGGCAGCCGATCTGCATTTTTGGAGGGAGAGAGAGAGAGAGAGAGAGAGAGAGAGAGAGAGAGAGAGAATGGAAAACAAAAGGGAAGAATGGCGAACAAGAATGGAGGAGGAGGATTAAGGAAGGAAGGAAAGGAAGGAGGGGAGGGAGGAAGGAAGGAAGCGGGCGGGAGGGAGGGAGGGAGGAAGGAAGGAAGCAACGGGGGAGGGAGAATGGAGGGAGGGAGACTGCATATGCAAGTGTCGGAGAAATTTATGGCGTGCACACACACACACACACACACACACACACACACACACACACACACACTGGAGCGTCGCCGTGCTTGGAAACAGTTTATTCTTCCCGCCATTTTCCTTCCTCCTCCTCCTCCTCCTCCTCCTCCTCCTCCTCCTCCTCCTCCTCCTCCTCTTCCATCATTACTTCAAGGCGTTTACCAGCGTTCTTCAATTTTCTGCATCTTATTTTTTGGTGTGTTTTTACGTTCTTCTGTCCTTTCCTCCTATCTTCTGTCTATCCTATCTTCCTACCCTTTCGTCCTGTCCTCTTTCTGTTTTATTTTTCATTCTTCTTTCCATCCTTTTTTTCTATCTTCCCATTTTGTCTTATTTTCCTATCTTTCTATGCATTTTCACATTATTTCTTCTTATTTTCTTTATTTTCTTATTTGTCAGTGTTCATGCTCTCCTATCCTTCCTCTCCTTCACGTGATCTCTCCTATCCTAAACTCTCCTTCTCTTCCTCATCCTCAAACCTCTCCTATCCTCCCTTCTCGTCTCTTCAGCCCCCCACCCCATTTTTTCTCAATCCTGTTACCTTCACATCCCTCTTTGATTCCCCCTTCCCTTTTTTATATCCCTTTCCTCTTCTTTCTCGCTCCTGACCTGCCCCCACTCCTTTGCGGTCTCCCCTTTCTCTCCATACAATGCTTTCCCCTCTTCCGGCCTTCCGTCTAACCACTCCCATCTTCATTTCAGTCCCTTCATCACACTTATCTCCCTGTTTCACCTCCCATCTTCCCATTACTCCTCTTTTCCCTTCATCCCCCCTTCATTCTGGCCTCTTCCCCTTCTTTGCTCTTGTTATCTCCCCTTCCGCTCCCTTCCCCTTGTTTGAATCTCTTCCTCACTCATCCTCCTTTCTGATCGTCATTCCTCCCCTCGTCACTTTCCCTTCCCTTCATTTCAAACTCTTCCTGATACCCATTCCCCTCACTGGCCTTCATTCCTTTCCCCTCATCCTCTCCCCTTCCTCTCCCTTCCCCTCCCCATTCCTATATTTTCTTCCCCCTTGTCCTTGTTGTCTCCCCTTCCCCTCCCATCCCCTCATTTCAATCTATTCCTCACACTCCTTCTCCTCCCCTCTGACCTTCTTTCCTCCCCTCGTTATTTCCCCTTCCCCCCCTTCTTTCAGTCTTCCGTATACTCAATCCCCTGTCTGACCTTCCTTCCTCCTCCTTCCCTCCCCCTCATTGCTGTCTCATCTTCATACTCATTTTCCTCTCTGACCTTCCTTCCCTCCCCCCTCATTACCTTCCCATTTCTTCCCTGCTTTCCCCCTGTTACTTCTCTTTCCCTAACTTCCCCTCTCAATACCTTCTCTTCCTTCCCACCCCTTCCTTTCTTCCCTTTCTTCTCCCTCCTCCTCCTCCCCTCCCATTCACCGCTCTCGTCCTTTCTCGCCCAAGGGAACTCTCATTAATTCTCCAGGCGCCTTGGGGAACACCTGCGGGGTCACCGGAAGGAGGTCAGGGCGGGTCATCATTGCCGAGGGCCAAGTGTACCGTTAAGCTGCTCCTGGTCCACTGTTTAGGGTTGGAGGAGGGGGGGGGGGAGAGGGGGGGGGAGTCACTGGTCTGTCTGTCTATATATCTATCTATCGGTCTATCCATCAATTGGTTTATCTCTTTCTCCATCCGATCTTATCTCTCCATCTATCCTCTATTCATTCATTGGTTATCTCTCCCTCCGTTTGTGTCTCTCCCCATCCATCCATTTGTCTATCTCTCCATCTGCTCATATTTCTCTCCTTCCGTCTTTATCCTCCATCTTTCCTCCACTCGTCCATTTGTTTGTATCTCTCTATCAGTCTTCCACACATAAGTTGTTTATTATTTGGCTGTCTATTGTATGAACCAGAGAAAAATATATAAGAACATAAGAACGTAAGGATTCTGCAAGAGGCCGGTGATCTGAAGTTTTACCTTTTCTTACGTTCATGCTGTTTGTTATTGGTGCTGAGTGACGATAGATAGATAAATAGTTAAAGTAGACAAACAGATATAGTGATGGATAGATTTTACGCCATACTCTACCAGAATCATAAAAATCATAAAATCATTAAAAAAACTTCTTTCACATCAGCGTTTTTTTAGTCTTGTCATGAATGAGTAAATGAACGAATCCTATTTTTTCTTTTACTCTTTTCATTACATTCAGACTGGGCATTACGAAAACATTTACCTGTCCCCTCCCCTTATCCCTTTATCTCTATCTATATTTCCATCTCTCTCTCTCTCTCTCTCTCTCTCTCTCTCTCTCTCTCTCTCTCTCTCTCTCTCTCTCTCTCTCTCTCTCTCTCTCTCTATCTCTATCTCTGTCTATCTATCTATGTCACGTCTCAAAATAATTACCACCATCAGCTAAAGATAAAGTGGGGGTATACGCTATAGCTGCGCGTGGCGGCGGTGCTCATCTCCGTCCCGTTGACCCTTTGATCCTGAGGCGGGAGAGAACCCATCAACCCGACACAGGACCAGTGCCACATCTGGGTTACCTCAATATACCTTCCCAGGCGTCCCCACGGAAAGCGTCTCGTTCTAATCAAGAGTGTTTACGTTCAGGCGTTGACTGTTTGTCCTCTTAATCAAGCAGACTCTGGCGGCACAGGTGTTCGTTACCGCCCACAGGTGTAGCGTGCCCCGGCCAGACACAGGTGTTTATGCCAGGTGTACAAACCAACCCTCTCTCTTTTCCTGTTGTACCTACCTTCCTCCACTCTTCGTTACTTTTTGTGTTCATTCTTGTAACTTCATTCTTTAACTTTTTCTCATATCTTGTTTCCTTCTCCTCTTCTTATCTTCCTTTCTTTTTTGTGTTCATCCTTTTAAGTTCATTCCTTATCTCTTTCTCATACCTCGTTTACCCCTCCTCTCTTCCTCCACTCTTCCTTACTTTTTGTGTTCATTCTTTTGACTTCATTCTTTAACTTTTTCTCATATCTTGTTTCCTTCTCTTCTTATCTTCCTTTCTTTTTTGTGTTCATCTTTTTAACTTCATTCCTTATCTCTTTCTCATACCTCGTTTACCCCTCCTCTCTTCCTCCACTCTTCCTTACTTTTTGTG
This sequence comes from Eriocheir sinensis, assembly GCF_024679095.1. Lineage (NCBI taxonomy): Eukaryota > Metazoa > Arthropoda > Malacostraca > Decapoda > Varunidae > Eriocheir > Eriocheir sinensis. The sequence goes on from NC_066547.1 coordinate 12,233,916, forward strand.
TTCATTCTTTTGACTTCATTCTTTAACTTTTTCTCATATCTTGTTTCCTTCTCTTCTTATCTTCCTTTCTTTTTTGTGTTCATCCTTTTAACTTCATTCCTTATCTCTTTCTCATACCTCGTTTACCTCTCCTCTCTTCCTTTATTCCTTTATTTTTGTGTTCATCCTTTTAACTTCATTCCTTATCTCTTTCTCATACCTCGCTTACCCCTCCTCACTTCCTTTATTCCTTTCTTTTTGTGTTCATCCTTTTAACTTCATTCCTAAACTCTTTGTCACAACTTGTTTCCTTTTCCTCTTTTCTTATATTCCTTTCTTTTTGTGTTCATCCTTTTAACTTCATTCCTAAATTCTTTGTCATATCTTGTTTCCTTTTCCTCTTTTCTTATATTCCTTTCTTTTTGTGTTCATCCTTTTAACTTCATTCCTAAACTCTTTGTCACAACTTGTTTCCTTTTCCTCTTTTCTTATATTCCTTTCTTTTTGTGTTCATCCTTTTAACTTCATTCCTAAACTCTTTGTCATATCTTGTTTCCTTTTCCTCTTTTCTTATATTCCTTTCTTTTTGTGTTCATTCTTTTAACTTCATTCCTAAACCCTTCCTCTTTTCCTGGTTTCTCTTCCTCCTCTCCTCTTTTCTTTCTGTTCTGTTCCTCTTTTACTCATTCCTTCACCCTCTATTCTTTTTTTTTCTATTTTTCCCTCCTTTTTTTTCTGCGCTTATCCTTTTATTCTCATTCCTACTCCCTCTCTCTTTCTATTTTCTCTTTCTTTTCTTTCTCTACTCACCCTTTTAACTGCATTCCCAAACCGTCTCTTTTTTCCTATTTTTCTCTTCTTCCTCTTTCTTTATTTTCTTACTTTTATCATCGTTCTTACACCCCCCTTTTTCAATTTCCCTTTCTCCCTTTCTCTCTTTGTTCATCCTCTAATCTTTATTCCTTCACCCTCTCTCTTTTCCTTTTTTCTCATCTTCCTCACTTTTTTTTCTCTTTGTCATTTTATCCTCATCCCTCACCCCAACACCCACATTCACTGACACTTCTTAGTTTCTTCGTTTCATCTTTTTTATATTATCTATTTTTTTTTTCTTTAATACACATCCATCCTCGGAATTCCGCATCAGGAAAAGAAGCGTTAACTACTATACTGTGTCCAAGATTGTTTTTTCCATCATTTTGCCCTCAATAAGTGAAGAGCGATTAATTTATTTACGACTCGTCTTTTCCTGCTTCGAGACACAAGGGCAAAGGAGACGAGAGAGAGAGAGAGAGAGAAAAACCAAAACAAACACAAAAAAAATAGGTATTATAATCAGGCCGGAATTTCTTGTTTGAGCGAGCGAGGACGACTGGTGAAATAATAATAATAACAACAATAATAGTAGTAGTAGTAGTAGTAGTAGTAGTAGTAGTAGTAGTAATGAGATGCGGAACCGTTGGGGAAAGAAAATATAAAGTGAACATCAGATATGCTTTTGACGTCCTCTGATCTATGTTTGTGAATTCAGGTGTGTAGAGAGAAGACAGGTGTGTATAGAGACGAGGGAGAGAGAGGTAAAGATAGGTGCGGTTAGGGGGGGGATGTGTGTAAGGGGAAGTGGGTGAAAGGTGTGAGTGGGGGGGGCGTTGAAAATAGAGGATGGATGTAGTTGTAAGTATGGTGTGGAGGAGTGTGAGAGTGTTTGTGAGGAAGGGGAGAGGAGAAAACAGGTGTGCAGGTGTGTTACGGGGGAGGGGAGGACAGGTGGGCTTGCATATGTTCGGGGAGAAGGAAAGACAGGTGAGGGTATCTGTGTTGGGGGAGGGAGAGGGGAAGGATGCGTGTATGAGGGGAAGTGAGGGAGACAGGTATGGTGTGTTTTGGGGATAAGGGGAAGACAGGTGAGTATGTGTGGGTGGGGAGGAAGGGGAGAGTAAGGGAGGTGAGGGGATGTTGTGAGGAGAAAGGGAGAGACAAGAAGGGTATGTCTGTGGGGTGAAGGGAAGAGGAAGACAGGTATAGGGTGCTTGTGTGAGGGGGGAGTAAAGAGGGGAGAGGAAGTTAAAGGGGTAAGGAAGCGTCAATATCTGTGTGGGAGGGAGAGGGAAAGACAGGTAAGGGTTCGTGTGTCGAGGTGGAGGAGGGAAGTAAAAGAGGAGAGGGTGTATGGAGGTGAGAGGGATCGTAGGCGAGGGAGAATAAAGAGGGGTAAGGAAGCGTCAATACCTGTTGGGGAGGGAGAGGGAAAGACAGGTAAGGGTGTGTGTGTCGGGGTGGGGAAGGGAAGTAAAAGAGGAGAGGGTGTATGGAGGTGAGTGGGATCGTAGGCTAGGGAGAGTGAGGGGTAAGGAAGCTCCCATACCTCACCTCATTACCGGCGTTCGTGCTTACCTGAGGGAAAAGAAAGAAAAAGGTTTAGGTCTTTAGTAGAAGGGCAAGTTATCCTCGTTGATGTTCTCGTGTCATTAAAAGCAAAATAACATAGTGATAAGTAAAAGTGCATATTAAGTGAAGTCTACGGCACTTTAAAGAGAAATAGAGGAAAAGAAGTCGTTGATGTTCTCGTGTCATTAAAAGCAAAATAACACGGTGATAAGTAAAAGCGTATATTAAGTGAAGTCTACGGCACTTTAGAGAGAAAAGGGGAAAAGAAGGAAAGAGAAAAAAAAGGAGAGATGAGAGAAAATTTAAGAGAAGAAAGACCTACCCACCTCTCGTCTTTTCTTTCTATTCCTTCCCTTGACTTAGGTTAGGTCAAGTTAGGATAGGGTAGGGTAATTACTTAGTTCGGTTATGATAGGCTAGGATATCTACGTTAGTTAGGTTAGGTCAAGTTAGGATATCTACGTTAGTTAGGTTAGGTTAAAGTTAGGATATCTACGTTAGTTAGGTTAGGTTAAAGTTAGGATATCTACGTTAGTTAGGTTAGGTCAAGTTAGGATATCTACGTTAGTTAGGTTAGGTTAAAGTTAGGATATCTACGTTAGTCAGGTTAGGTTAGGGTATCTAGTTAGGTTAGGTTAGGATATCAAGTTATTTAGGTTAAGTTAGAATATCTTGTTAGTTAGGTTAGACTAGGTTAGGATATCTAGTCACTTAGGTTAGGTTAGAGTATCTAGTTAGGTTAAGTTAGGATATCAAATTAGTTAGGTTAGGTTAAAGTTAGGATATCTACGTTAGTCAGGTTAGGTTAGGGTATCTAGTTAGGTTAGGTTAGGATATCAAGTTATTTAGGTTGGTATCTAGTTAGGTTAAGTTAGGACATCTACGTTAGTCAGGTTAGGTTAGGGTATCTAGTTAGGTTAGGTTAGGATATCAAGTCATTTAGGTTGAGTTAGAATATCTTGTTAGGTTAGACGAGGTTAGGATATCTAGTCAGTTAGGTTAGATTAAGTTAGTATTGATGGTTAGGCATCTAGTGAACCAAAATACCTGCACCTTCCCTCTAAGCGGCGTCAAGGTGTGAGAGCATTATAGTGGCATGCCGTGAAGGTCCTCCCGCCGCCCGTGCCACTGAGGATAAACACTGCCACACGCCTCCTGTAAACAAGGCGATAAGGGGCTCAGGCAGTGGCTCAGGGCGGCTCGGTCTGCCAAAGGGTCGTATTTTAAAACATTCTGTCGCCCAAGTTCACATATTTGACATGGCTTTCGTAGGAGCTGTAGGCCTTTCCAGGGGTAGTTTTATGACCCTGGTTGTAGTTTGACCCTTCTTCTGTGCCATGAACCTTAAAAAACACTCATGAAAACCCGATTGATCCCCTCTTTGACCTTTAGAAATAGTTGATGGGAGAAGCGATGGTGTCTTAAAATACGACCCAAAGCCCCTGAGTGCTCGCGGGACCTCAAAACCATGCGACACCCAAACCGATAAATGCGACGTCGTGAAAGCCAGGTGTCGAAGGTGAAAGCGTTCTTGTTTAGTATGTGTTGCGCAGGTGCTGTTGAAGTTAAAAATAGGAGTTGTGGAATTTATTGATGCTAAATATATGAGTTTTGTAATATGTTGAAGCTAAATATATGGGTTTTGTAATATGTTGAAGCTAGTTATATGGGTTGCGGAATATGCTGAGGCTAAATATGTGTTGTAAATTATAGGTAGTGAGGTATTTTGCTGCGTAGGTGATGTTAAAAGCTAAAAATCGGAGCTGTGGAATATGTTTAAGCTGAATGTGAGCGTTCTGTAATGGTTGAAGCTTAAGATAAAGTTGTGAACCATAGGTAAAGCCAGGTATTTTAGTGCTAAATATAAGTGTTTTAAAAGTGAAATGATATGCTACCCAGGTGTGTAAGTTAAAGCTAAAGATAACGTGTTCTGGAAAGTGAAACCGAGGTGTTATGGTGTCCAGGTGATGTTAAAGCGGCAAAGATAAATACCGTGAAAGGTGAAAGTGAGGTATTACACTCCCTAAATCAGTGTTGTGTAATATGGAAAATCTAACCTTGTGATCGATGAAGATAACGTGTCATGAAAAAACCCAATGGAGATATACCAATCACGTCCTGCGAAAACACTGTATTAGATAACACGTGATCCTAGTATCGATAGTAAGAGCCATGTGATATCAGGTGACCCAGACCAAAGTGACCAATATGCTGAAGATAACGGAGCCAATCTGATACTGTAAATAGTCTGATAATTGTAGCATTGATGTTTTACGAACCGGATAAGAGGAAATGGACTTTGTGTTTACCTACGTCTGTTATCCTTCATTAGTTTCATTGCAAGGTTCTTTCACTCCACCTGGGACACCTAAGCAGTAAATCGTCGTTGGCCCAAGTTGTTCAGGTGTTATTTTATGAACTGGATCTGCGTGTATGTTCTTTCTGTTTATACTTGCGTCTCTTGCCTGTAATTAGTTTTGTTGCAAGGCGTTTTTACTATACCTGGAAGACATGAACACAAACTCGTAATCCTAGACTCATGTTAAGATCCCAGATTTATTAAACTCCAAGTGTGTGGTATTGCTGTTTACCTGCGTCTCTTACCTATCATTGCAAGGCGCTTTCATTATATTCCTGGAACGCCTGAGCAGTGAGCACTTAATCGTTAGCCGAGACTCCTATTAAGTTATTCAGGTATTACCTTTGAGTCGTTAAGTTCTAAATGTATGGTCTTTCGGTTTACCTGCGTCTTTACCTTTAATTAGTTTCATTGTAAGGCGCTTTCTCTATATTCCTGGAACACCTGAGCACTGAATCGTTAGCTGAGACTCTTATTAGTTCTTCAGGTGTGCAGGTGTTGTCCCGATCTTACATTTACTTATCTAGCTGTCAGCCCAGATTCGTATTACTTTCCCAGGTGTTATCCCAGGCTCGTATTTTAAGTTCCTCAGGAGTTATCAGACTCATACCAAGCTATCAAAGTACTATCCCAGGCTCAGCTAGTTCTGTGAAGGCTAGCAGATGTTCTTTGCATGCCCCCAAAATTAAGGTCACGAGAGTTAAGTGATTAAGGGAAGTAATATGAGTAAGAGGTTCATGGAAAAAATATCATCAGGGTCATTAAGCTCTCTCCAAGTTTAATCCCAGACCAGAAATAAGTTGTCCACATGTTATCCAGGCCTTGTATTAACCCCACGTGGCGCTCAGTCTCAAAAGTCGAGTGAACTATTGTTTTGACCCTCACCCTCACGCCCTGGATTTACGTTGAACCTAGACCAGATCAATCCGGAGAAACACACACACACACACACACACACACACACACACACACACACACACACACACACACACACACACACACACACACACACACACACATACATACATACATACATACACACACACACACATACGCCATCACGCTAGCTATGTGAAGACTAATGGAAGGTCCTGCTGGTATGCCAAAAAATAAAATAAAAAGTAAAAAGGTCATCTGGGTGTAATGATCGAGGGAAAGTAATGCAGTAACAAGTTCGTGGAAAAATAATTAAACCTCGAGTAATAGATTCATGGGAAAGCAATGTAAATCTCTAGAAACTGAACTAAAAAGAAAGATCGTGAGTCATTGTGGACACGAAGCTTCTTGGAAATGTTTGATAGGAAAGAGGGAATTGATGGAAGTGCGTGGTAGTGGTGGTGGAGGTAGTGGTATGTTGATGTTGATGTTCTTTTTCTTGGTTATGGTGGTGGTATTAGTGATGGTGGTGTTACGTTACGGGTGGTGTTAGTGCTATGGATGGCGTCGGTGTTGATGTTGTTAGTGGTGGTGGTGGTGTTGTTATTGTTCTTATTGGTGGTGGTGGTGTGGTGGTGGTGGTAGCGAGCACCATCTGTCAGGCCCCGGCGGCAACATCGTGACCCGGGTTGAGGCGCTGGTGCAATCTACTCCGCCGCCGCCGCCGCCGTCCTTCTTTTCTCCTCAGCTCGTAATCATTCAATCAAGATATCCTTCTGCCCTGGGAGAGTCACGAAGCGTCCTCCTCCTCCTCCTTGGACATCGACTCTTCCTTCCTTTCTTTCTTCCTTCCTTCCTTCCTTCCATCCTTCTTCCTTTTCTGTTCTTCCTCCTTCCTTCCTTCTTCTTTTCCTGTTACTCCTCCTCCTCCTCGGACATTGAATTTTCCTTCCTTTCTTCCTTCCTTCCTTCCTTCCTTCCTTCCTTCCTTTCTTCTTCTTTTCCTGTTCCTCCTTCTCCTCGGACATTGACTTTTCCTTCCTTCCTTCCTTCCTTCCTTCCTTCCTTTCTTCTTCCTTTCCTGTTCTTCCTCCTCCTTCTCCTCGGACATTGACTTTTCCTTCCTTCTTCCTTCCTTCCTTCCTTCCTTCCTTCCTTCCTTCTTCCTTTCCTGCTCTTCCTCCTCGGACATCAGCTCTTCCTTCCTTCCTTCTTTCCTATCTTCCTTGTTCCTCCTTACCACTTTTCCTTTGCACTTCACTCCTCTCTTCCTTTCCTTTCCCCTCCTTCCTGCTTCTCCTATTTCCCTTTACTTTCCTCACTCTGCTTTCATCGCATTTTCCTTCTTCCCTTTCTTCTTCCCCTCTTCTCTTCTCTCTTTGCCTCACCCTCTTTACTCTGCTTCCCTTTCATTCCCTCTTTATGCTTGTTCTCTCTCTTTTTATCATCCCCTCTCCTTCTCTTCCCTCTATACTTCTCTAAAATTCTCTCTCCACGTTTGTCCTCTCCCTTCCTCCCTTTTCTCTCCCTCCCTTCTCCATTACTCCCCTTTCACTCCCTCCCCTCTCTGCTTATTCATTCCTCAAACATTTCTCTTTCTCCCCTCCATTCCTCTCTCTCCTCCCCTTCCTCTCCCTTTTCCCCACCTTCGTCCGTCCCCTTCCTTCCGTCCACCCCCCCCGTCTCTCTCTCTCTCTCTCTCTCTCTCTCTCTCTCTCTCTCTAGGCTGGTTTGTGTCCATCCACGGTCTCTTAACTCCTCCCTTCCCCTCTCCTCCCCCTCCTCCTCCCCTTCCCTCTCCTCTTTCTCCCCTTCTCCCTTTACTTCCTCTCACCCTGACCCACTTCTTAGCCTCTCCTTGCCCTTTCCTCTCCTCATACATCCCTAAGAATTCTCCCTCTCTTACCCCTCTCTCCCTTCCTCTTCCCATCTCCCCCTTCTATCCCCCTTGCAACCCTCTGTTTCTTCCCTCATCCTTCACCTATCACGGCTTTCTCTCCCTTCGTTTTCTCCTCTCTTCCTTCATTCTTCACCTCTTACCCTTTTCTTCTCTTTCCTTCCCCCTTCTCTCCTCCTTCCATATTTCTCCATCATTTCTCTCTCTCTCTCTCTCTCTCTCTCTCTCTCTCTCTCTCTCTCTCTCTCTCTCTCTCTCTCTCTCTCTTAATCTCTTTCTCTCCTCATCGTTCTTCTCTCATCTCCTTTTTATCTCCTTATCCTTTCCCCTTTTATTCCTCTCTTCCTCCTTTTTTCCTTCCCTTCTCTCTTCCCTTTTATTCTCTTCACCTCTGCTTACCCAGATCCTTCCCCTTTCTCTATCCCTTTCCCCTCTTTCTCCTCTCCTCCTTTCCTTCTCTTTTCCCTTTTATTCTATTCACCTCTCTTTATTCACATCCTTCCCCTTTCTCACCCCATCTCTATCCCCTCCCCCTTCCCTCTCCCCCTTCCCTTCTTCTCCCTTCCCTCTCTCTCACTTCTCTTCACCCTTCCTCTTCCCCTTCCTGAATCGGGCCGTCATGGAGTCCTTCAGGGTATCGATCTGGGTCCCCTTTTTTATTTGATGCCGTCCGCCCAGAAACAGCGGCGGCGGCGGCGGTTGGGACGGTGATAGTGGTGATGGTGGTGATGGTGATGGTGGTGGTGGAGGAGGAGGAGGAGGGGGAGAAGGCGGCGGTTTATTGTTGCTTGTTGCTGTCCTGTGTATAAGGAAGGAGGAAGGAGGAGGAGGATGGAAGGAAGGAGGAGGGAATAAGGGAGGAAGACGAGATGACAGGAAAAGAAAGGAGAATATTAAAGGAGTGTAAAAATAAGAAAGAATAAGGGAAAGGGATGGATGAGGGTGAAAATTAAAGGAAATGGAGGAGAAAAAAGGGGAGAGAGTGATAATTAGAAGACTTGAAGGAGATAGAAAAGATGACAGTGATAATTAGAAGGAATGAAGGAGAAAAAAAGGATGATTGAGTGATAATTAGAAGGAATGAGGGAAAATTAATAGAAAGAGGGAAGGAATACAAGAGAACAAGAAAGAAACAGAAAGGGAGAGATGGAAGATTAGGAAAATAAACTGAGGGAAAGAAATAACAAGAGAAGAAAGAAATGAAAACATGAGGAAAAGAAGGGGAGATAGAGGAGAGGAAGATTTGATGGAGAAAGACAGGAGGGAAGAGAGAGAAAGGACAAAACACTAGATGAAGTTAGGCAGAATGTAAGGATGAAGGGAGTATGAAGTTAAGAAAAAGAAAATGTCATGCAAAATTAGAAGAATGAAAAAGGAGGGGAAGAAAAAGTGAAGGGAGGTGGAGGAGGAGAAGGAGGAAGGAGGAGTCTGAAAGGGAGGTAAACAGAACGTGGAGGAAGGGGATTGTTCTTTCTTGTTTGTTATGCGGAGAAGAGTGACTGGTGAGGAGGAGAAGGAGGAGAGAAAAGCTGGTACGCGTAGGCTATGAGGAGGGATATATATGGAACGAGAGAGAGAGAGAGAGAGAGAGAGAGAGAGAGAGAGAGAGAGAGAGAGATGGGAAACGCAGTATATGAAGCAAAGGAACAAACGGAAAATATAGAGGAAAAACAAACTGAAGAGAGGAGAAAGAAAAGAAATAGGAGGTAAAGAAAGGAAGAAATAAAATAACTTTGATAATACCGAAAAGGAGGAGGAGGAAGAGGAGAGAAGAGGAAAGAAAGGAGAAAAAGAGAAGATGGAGGTATAAAAAAAGAGGAAGAAAGAAGAGAAAGGAATAGAAAAGAGGAGAAAGGTAAACAAGACAAGGATAAGATGGAGAGATAAAGAAGAGAAATAGGAGAAAAATTAATAAAAAAAGGAAGAAAAAGAGGAGGAAGAGGGGGAGGAGGAGGAGGAGGAGGAGGAGGATGGGTGTATGAAGGTAGGACAGACAAGTGGTGGCCTTAATGAGTGTACAGGTTGAGGTGGATGGCAGGTGAGGTGAGGTGAGGAGAGATAGCAAGGTGCGTGGAGAGAGGGGGGGGGGGGGGGGGGCAACGGAGCTCAGACTTTGATGTGGATTCTCAGAGATGAAAAATTGAGGAAGAAAAGGAGGAGTGAAAAAAAATATGGGTGAAGAGAAGGAGGAAGAGGAATAGATGAGGGAAAGGGAGAATTAGGTGAGAGAGAGAGAGGACGTTATGGGTGGAAGAAGTAAAGGAAAGAAGGAATGGATGAAAAGATATGGATGAAGAGGAGGAAGAGGAAAAGATAGCGGAAAGGGAGAATTATGCGAGGGAAAGGAAGAAGATGGAATGGAAGAAATGAAAGAAAGAAGGAATGGATGAAAAGATGTGGGTGAGGAGAAGGAGAAGGAGGAGGAATCTTAAAAGTAGGAAATGAGGAATAGGTATCAGAAAAGACGATAAAGATGGAGACGAAAAAGAAAAGTGAGCATTGTTGACAGTTAATGAAGAATCCGAGAGAAGATAAAGTAAAAAATAATAGATAAAAGAAGTGTGAATCATATGTTTAAGAAGAATAAGGATAAAAATCAGGATTGCCAAAATATGCGATAAAGATGAACGCAAGTAAAAAAAAAGAAAAAAGGCTTAGGAAAAACAAACAGAGCAAATTCAAACCTTCCTATCGTGTTGAAACCTTAAACAAACACACTATAAAAAAAACGTACTTTGTTTCTATTACGTAAAACGGTCTTATGTATACTCTCTCTCTCTCTCTCTCTCTCTCTCTCTCTCTCTCTCTCTCTCTCTCTCTCTCTCTCTCTCTCTCAATGTTTGCCTTGTTGCTACTTCATTATTTTTTTTTTCTATTGTGTTTCACGCCTCAAGAGCAATTTCCAGGGAAGAACGTGAGACTATGAAGAATGGAGGAAGGGAGGGAGAGAGGGAGAGAAGGAGGGAGGGAGGGAGAGAGGTTACGGAGGCAGGGAGAAGGGTGGAAAGGTGTGAGAGAGAGGAAGGAGGAGGAGGAGGTATATGAAAGGTGTTGATAAAGGAGAAAGTAAGAGGAAGGGAAGAAAAGGGAGAGGATGGAAGAATTGGAAAAAGTTAAAAAAGTAAGAAAAAGGAAGAAAGAAATAAAGAGAAGAAAAGGATCGAGAAGAAAATTATGAAGAGAGAAGATGTAAGGGTTGGAAAAAGGTTAAGAGAGAGAGAGAGAGAGAGAGAGAGAGAGGAAAAAGGAAAAAGGAAAAGAGAGAGGAAGGAAGAGAAATAAAGAGAAGAAAAGATGAAAAGATAGTTAGGAAGAGAAGAAAATGGGAAAGATGAGAGAGAGAGAGAGAGAGAGAGAGAGAGAGCGGATCCAATCAGCTGTCCTTCACTCCTCCATTCTTAGTCCACTTGCGATCTATTTCTGCCCATCGCCTGCTCTTTTTCTGTCCTTGGCCGCTAAATATACTCCTGTTATTATATCGGTCTGTGCCCTTGCCTAATGCCTCTTCCTCTTCCTCGTCTTCCTCTTAACTCTCTCCTCATCTCATATTTATCCCATTATATTTTTGTTTTGTTTATTATTTTTCGTTTATTGGTATTTATTCCTTTTCTTCTTTCTTCGTCTCCTCCTATTATTCCTCTTCTGTCTCCCCTTACTTGTCCCTTTATTTCCCTCTTTCTCTCCCTTTATGCACCTTTCCCTCTTCTCCCTTCTTATTTTTGTAGGTTTAGATTATCAGTTTTTCCTATTTTCTCCTCTTTATTATTTTCTTGCTCCTACTCCTCTTTCTCTTCCTCCTCTTTCCTCTTCTTAGTCTCCCCCTCCTTTGTTCTTTTAACTCCTCCTCCTCCTCCTCCTCCTCCTCCTCCTCCTTTCGGTTTCCTCGTTCCATTTTGTTTTTGTTTATATTACTTTTTCGTTTCTTCGCATTTATTCCTCCTCTTCTTCTTTCTTCTTTTTTTCTCCTCCTCTTTATTCTCTGTTTCCTCTCTCTGTTCCTCTGAATTTTCTTCCTTCTCTCTGATGTTTCTCGTTCTTACTTTTATTTAATTTCTCAGTTTTTATTATTTTCTCCTTTTTCTTCTTCGTTCTCCTCTTTCTCTTCTTCCTCCTCCGTCTCTTCTCACTGTGCTTCTTCTTAGTTCTTCGCCCATTCTTATTTTTGTTCATTTTATGTTTGTTTTTATCATATACTTCCTTCTTCTCTTCTTTTCTTTCTTCTCCTCCTCCTCTTCTTCCATCTCCCATTTTCTTTCCCTTTAACTCTTTCGTCCTCCTCATGTTCCTCGTCCTTTCTCGTTTCTATTAAATTTATATCTCGTTTCTTTGCATTTACTCCTCCTCCCTCTCTTCTTTCTCCTCCTCCTCCTCCTCTTCCTCTCCTTCCTTTCCTCCATCTCTCCTCCTCCTCCCCATTTCTCTCCCTTATCATTTTATTTTTATTCAGCTACTTAACTTGTCATTTCCTCTTCCTCCTCCTTTAGAGAGAGAGAGAGAGAGAGAGAGAGAGAGAGAGAGAGAGAGAGAGAGTATACATATGCGGCTGAAGATGTTTGAGTTTTATCATATTAATTAAAAAAGAAAAAAAAAAAGGAAACACGTAAAGAAATCAATAAAGGAAGTGTTTGTGAGGGAAAGTTAAATGTTTGTTGCTCTCTCTCTCTCTCTCTCTCTCTCTCTCTCTCTCTCTCTCTCTCTCTCTCTCTCTCTCTCCTCGTGTTTGTTTGTGTGAAATTCTGCCTCGCGGGTGTTTTCTTTCTTATCTCTTTTTCGTTTTATTTTTCATTTTCTCTTTTCTCTCCTTTATTGTCAGTCACTTTCTCTTTCCCTTCTTTGTCGTCTTGTCTGTCATCTCTCTCTTCGTTCCCATTCTCTCATAATTTACTCCTGTGTGTGTGTGTGTGTGTGTGTGTGTGTGTGTGTGTGTGTGTGTTTGCTTCCATTAGTGTTTATTGTTCCCTTGCCATCATCGTCTTCCTTCTTTTTTTCTTCCTTTATCTGTGTTTTTTTAGTGTCTTCATTTTCTCGTCTCCCTTATTTTGTATTCTTTATCGTCTTCATACACTTATTTATTCTTCCCTAGAAATGTTTTTTTTCTCCTCTTTTTCTGATCTTCGTACACATCTTTCTCCTCCCTATTTATTTATTTTTCTTTATTGTCTCGCCTTCGTACACTCATATTCACTTACCTCTGTTATTTATTTTCCACCTCCTTATGTTGTTTGCGGCAAGATATCTGCATTTGTTTGTCTTCTTTTTCTTCCTTTTTTTATTATTCCTTTTCTCGTCATTCTACACACATGGGTTTCCTTCCTCCTCTTCTTCTTTTTTATCGTCTCTTATCATCTTTATTTTTCTCACTCTTTCTCTCATTCGTCTTTCTTTTATTCCTTCATTCTTCATTTTCTTTTTCTTTAGTGTGATTATTTTCCCTCTTCATTATCTCCCTTTTCTCCTTCCTTTTTTTTACTTTTATTTGCCGTGGTTTAATTATCCCACTAATTATCATCTTCTCTTCAATTTCTTCCTTTTCTTCTTCCTTCCCACTTTTCATTTCTGTAATCAGCGTTCGTCTTATTTTTTTTCCTTATTGTAATTATCTTTCCTTTAATTTCTTTCTGCTCTTCCTGCTTTCCCTTTTTTGTCGTGATCTGATTTTTCACATTGTAGTTATTTTTCTTTTTTCTCTTTTCTTCCTGCTTTCTTTTTTCTTCATTCTCTGTTCTCTGATTTCTCCCGGCCGTTATTATCTACCTTTTTCTTCATTATTTTCTTCCTTCTCTTCCTGCTAAGTACTTTTTATCGTCTGGTTATTTTCCTGTTTCTTCCTTTTCTTCTTCCTCTTTCTGCTTGGCTATTTTTTTTTTTCGTTTGATTATCTTCCTGTTTCTTCCTTTTCTTCTTCCTCTTTCTGCTTGGCTATTTTTTTTTTCGTTTGATTATCTTCCTGTTTCTTCCTTTTCTTCTTCCTCTTTCTGCTTGGCTATTTTTTTTTTCGTTTGATTATCTTCCTGTTCCTTCCTTTTCTTCTTCCTCCTCCTGCTTGGTATAATTTTCTTCGTCTTCTGTACTTGTTGGTTTTTGTCTTCATTTTTCCGTCTTTCTTCGCTTCTCCTTTCCGTCCTTTCTTCACGACTTCTCTAACAGTCTCGTAAACGCTGCTTTATTTTCTTTTTGCTTTCTTTTCTTTTTTTCTTTTTTTATGCTTCGTCATTTATCTCCGTCTCAATTTTCTCGTTAAGATGATTTTCCACTCCTTCTCCTCCACCTCCTCTCCTCCCCCCTCCCCCTTATCATACTTATCTTCTCTTTCGCCATCTCTTTCCTTGTCTCTGTTTGTTTACTGAACTCTTATATTTCTTGTTTATTTCTGACTATTTCTCCCTTTTTTTTTTCTTTTTCATCTGTTTCTTTAATTTGTCTTACTTTTTTTTCTTTCCTTCCTTAATTACCTTCTCGGAACCCCCCCCCCCCCCACACACACACACACACACGTAGGAACACATTGCGTTGACTACTGAAAACGTGATGACGGTCGTGGTGGTGTTGTTAATGTTTTTGTAGTAGTAGTAGTAGTAGTAGTAGTAGTAGTAGTATACAAGTGGCTTTTTCCTTTAATAAACACGATACACTTACATACACATACGTCACCTCGCTCACACTCACTCACCCACACTCAAACGCAACAACCCGCATTCCCACTCCTTATAACTGCAACATATTTACGAGTGGGAGGAACGTTTTAAGCGGGACGTGAGTGGGAGTGCGAGAGAATTAGCTGAGGAGAGGGAAGAGAAAGAGAGAGGTGGAGGGAAAGTGTGTCAAGATGGGTTTGGGTAGAATGCAGTGGAATGGTAAAGGAGTGAATGAGGAAGGAAGGGAAGATAAGAGAGAGAAAACAGGAAGAAAAAGGGTGGAGTTGAAAATGGGAAGAGGTTGATATAGAGAGAATTGGGAGAAGAGGATGAAAAAGAGGTGAAGATAAAGAAATAATACAGAGATGGAAGATGTTAAGGAGAGAGAGATGGAGAAGAAAGGTTAGTAAGGATGAAGGGAAGGTAAGGAAAGAAAGGGAGGAGGATTAGGAAATGGAGTGATAAAGGAAGAGAGGGAAAGGAATGGAGTAAAAGACAGACGAAGAGAGAATGAAGCAAATAGAGAAGGAAAAGAAAGATAAGAGAGAGAGAGAGAGAGAGAGAGAGAGAGAGAGAGAGAGAGAGAGAGAAGGGAGGAGGGAAATTAAGAAGGCGAGGGCGGGGAGAAGAAAGGGAGAAGGTAAAGGAAGAAAGAAGAATAGGAGGATAAATGTTCCTCGTCAACGCCCTCTCATTGTATACCATGAATAGGAGAGAGAGAGAGAGAGAGAGAGAGAGAGAGAGAGAGAGAGAGAGAGAGAGAGAGAAATAGCCTCCTTAACTAGCCTTCTCTCTCACTTAACCTCACGTCAGGAAGAAGAGAGTTAGTAGAGGATGGAATAGAGTAAATAATGGGAAGAAGAAGTAAGGAATAAAGGAGAGGAGAGAGGACAGAGGATAAAGAAGAGAAGGTATCCATTTCATCCATTTAAGCATAATAATGAAACTCGGTGACCTTTCTGTTTCTCGCTTTAAAGACAATTGATGTGAGGAGATTATAAAATGTGTGTAGCATGAGAAAGAAAGATAGAGATTAAAGATAACAGATACATGGAACTATTGAGGAGATTATAAAATGTGTGTAGCATGAGAGAGAAAGAAAGATAGAGATTAAAGATAACAGATACATGGAACTAGCGAGGAGATTATAAAATGTGTGTAGCATGAGAGATAGAAAGATAGAGAGGAAAGAGTGTGTATTTAGAGTTACAAGAGAGTGTGTGAGTGTGTGTTTGTGTTAATAAAACTAGAGTTAGAGAGAGCAGTGTGCGACGAAGTATGTTGAGTGTGTGTACTGGAAGAGAGAAATTGCAGCATAATATGAGAAGGATAAGAGAGTTCAGGATAGAAAGAAAAAGAGAGTGTGTGTGTGTGTAAGAGAGAGAGAGAGAGAGTGTATTTATTGTCTGAGTGCAGTGTGAGAAGAACTGTGTTAAGTGTATGTAGTGAAGAGTGAAATTGCGGTACAGAATGAGAAGAATAAGTGAGTTAGGGATGATATGTAGAAAACGAGCTTGTGATATACTGTGAAAAGGGGTGAGGGCGTAAATAGCTGTATGAGAGAGAGAGAGAGAGAGAGAGAGAGAGAGAGAGTAGACATGTGCAGAGTTGAGATAAGATTCGCACAGTATTATGAGAATTTACACATGAATATCAAGGCGAGTTCTATAGCGCGGGACGAAGTAAAGTGAATGATTATACGTTTGGGTGGAGGCAAGACTCAGACGAGAGAGAGAAAAAAAAAGAAAGTCAGGCTGGGAATAAGATTTACGATATATTTTTGCGATAATATATTTACACTAACAGACAGACTTGATAGGGAAAATGATGTAGAAGATTATGAAAGCTTGATAATTCACTTCAGAAAATAATAAGATAAATAAAAAGGAATTCAAGAGACAATAAGTAGGTGAATGAGTGAATAAGTAAACAGAAAAAGAAAGGAAGAAAAAACTTGATAAGAGAATGAAAAGATAAGTAGGTAAGTAAATAAAGAAGCAAGTGAATGAGCAAATAAAGAAGGATGAAGTAAAGGAAGGAAGAAGAAAATAAGAATGAAAGAAAAAAAAAGAAAGAATCGTAGCATAAAATGAATGAATGTCAAATAAACAACGACAACAAAAAATCACTTGACATTTTTCTTGAAGTCAGACAGAGAATCACACACACACACACACACACACACACACACACACACACACACACACACACACACACACACACACACACACCGTCCAAGCTTAAATTTTCAGCTAAAGATTGACCGAAGAGATAAAAGTGAATACATAAAGATGAAAAAAAGTGAAATTACCCACAAGTATTGAAACTGATTGAATTAAAAGGACATAAAAATAACTGATGAAAAATAGGTGTCGGTAAATAGCAAATAAACACACAACAGGAAAAAGTGTGTGTGTGTGTGTGTGTGTGTGTGTGAGAGAGAGAGAGAGAGAGAGAGAGAGAGAGAGAGAGAGTTATACCGAATGAAAGAAAAATACACTCATTCCTTGGCTTAATCTCCTTGTGACGTCTGTGCATGTAATAGGCGATTGTTTGTGGCAGGAATGCATTAAATTGGGCACCGCTATCCGGAATGTAGAGAGAGAGAGAGAGAGAGAGAGAGAGAGAGAGAGAGAGAGAGAGAGAGAGAGAGAGAGAGAGAATCATATTGTACACTTTAAACTGAAAATGGAAAAGTGGATCAGTTAAGTGGAAAAATTTATGATACTATTTTTAGCAGTAGCAGCAGCAGTAGTGGTAGTAGTAGTAGTAGTAAGTATAGCTGGGGGCATAGGCTATAGCTGCGCGTGGCCCCGGTGCTCATCTTCGTCACTGAGCCTTGAGCCTGTGTGCATAGTCGTAGTGGTGTGGGGAGGTTCAGTTTGCTGGAAGAAACCAAGTGTCGTATCTTTTTTGTTACTTATTCGATTACTCAACACAGAAATACTTTAATCTTACCCGTGGAGTCTTTTGGTAACACTTACTTGGATTCTTAAGTGGTAAGTAATGTGTTATGGTTTGGGATTGGCTCTCGTGCAATTACTCTTCATTAGAAAGGAACTCAGTAATCTTGTTGCAAATGGCTTTAATATTTCGCGGCCTTGTTCGAGGAGAGAGAGTTTGCTGCCACGAAGGTTACACGAATTTAGTTTCTTTTTTCTTCTTATTTCCCTTTTTTTTCAGATGTAAATAACCGCATAAAAATGGAGTAATGTATAACAAATGCTCTGAATCTTGTGTTTAATCTGTACAGTTATAGTTTTCTTCGTCATAAACTTGTACAGGTTTTTATGCATTTTGATAAAGAAATATGTCTAACGAATAAATGCAATGCCTTTTGATTGACCGTATTTAATTTATTAGTTATTGACGAATGTGTGTAAAGAGCCATATCGTATTTTTTTTGTTTGAGTCTTGAGGAGCAAAAGTGTAAATGTAAACGAAGCGTAAACGGAGGAAAAAAGTCTATATGTACACTGTGAATTGTTTGAACTTTAATTTGAGAATCACTGAGGCAGAAACAGATGCATTAGTAGTACCAGGTATCCTTAGATCAAATTAACGAGGAGGTCAGCAAAAACAGGGAACATTAACAACGAGAAGACCAGCAAAAGAAGGAACATTAACGAAATAGGAAAAGAAACGAAATCCACGTGTCTTGAATACTTGCCATGAAACGAACCTCCCATCTGGCGCTCGTTAAGGAGATAGATTGTCGCAGAAAAACGTCTGATGTTCATTTCATCTTGATTTATTCGAGAAAGAGACAGACAGCAACACCCACGACGCAGTAAATGTCCCCAAAACTAGGTCCTCGATTTATTTACCTAATTATTAACGTATTCGTGGATAAAACAAGGAAAGTAAAGTGTGCTAAATATTTCTTCATCAATTTTAAGTCTCCCTCTCCCTTCTCCCCCCTAAAAAAAAAGTTCGCGCCAGACGGTACAAATATAACTTGGTCCTCGGTTTATTTAGCCAATTATTAGCGTATTCGTGGATAAAATAAGGAAAGTAAAGTGTGCTAAATATTTCTTCATCAAATATAAGTCTCCCTTCCCCTTCCCCCCTCCTAAAAAACTAAAACCTTGACGCCAGACGGTACAAAAAATAAGCAGAAAACTGTAACCAAATAGTCCTGTCTTGAATTCTCCCTCTGCTTTATTTAACTGACTTACTTATCAAGATTTACGGAGACAGGTAAATTATTTGAGTATTTCCGTAACCGGTTCAGCGTCGGTCCGCAGACGATAAAGGCTCAAGGGGCGACACCAACGCGAGGGAGGGAGGAACTTGATCTGTAATATGTGCCTTGTGCTTTTTTAGTATCTTTTTTGCTTTGTTTTGTAATCCTTGTTTTGTTTTGTTATCCTTGTTTTGTTTTGTTATCCTTGTTTTGTTTTGTTTTCCTTGTTTTTTGTTTTCCTTGTTTTGTCTTGTTATCCTTGTTTTGTTTTGTTATCCTTGTTTTGTTTTGTTATCCTTGTTTTGTTTTGTTATCCTTGTTGTTTTGTTATTCTTGTTTTGTTTTGTTATTCTTGTTTTGTTTTGTTTTCCTTGTTTTGTTTTGTTTTCCTTGTTTTGTTTTGTTTTATTATCCTTGTTTTGTTTTGTTATCCTTGTTTTGTTTTGTTTTGTTATTCTTGTTTTGTATTGTTATCCTTGTTTCATTTGTAATCCTCGTTTTGTTTTGTGATTCTTATTTTGTTTTGTTATCCTTGTTTTGTTTTGTTATTCTCGTTTTTTTTATATTTTGCATTCCTGGTTTTATTATGTTTTATCGTGTGTTCCTGGTTTTGTAATTTTTATTTTTTATTTGTATATCACGAATTTACACTAAAGCATTTCCTTATAATCTTTTCCGTGTTGATTCATTCACGCGAGAGAGTAACAGAAAATGACATTAATTTGCATAATGGAAGAATCTTTGAACTCTCCTGTTTTTCTTTTATCCTTGTTATTCTTTTTTGTTGGGTCATTGCACCTCTAAGTCGCAGAGAAAAAAAAAAAAAAAAGAACCAACTAAATGAGTATGCAAACATTTTCTCAGCCATTTCAATTCATTATTCACGAGATACACAACGACGAAAAACAACACTAATGACCACAGATAATGAAAAAGAAGAAAAAAAATGATGATCGCGTGATACGAATGGTGCCTTATGTATTGTGTGTGTGTGTCGCGTGCACGGTGTCACAATAGCCCTGGTCAGTGAATGAAGGAAAGGGACCAGCAGGAATAAGAAGGGACGTGTGCGTGTCGCGGTGAAAAGGACAAGGGCGGACAGGATAGGGGAGGGAAGGGGAAGGGTTGACAGTACAGGGAGGGGAGGATAATGGTGGACAGGATAGCGGGGGGAAGGGAAGGGTTGATAGTGCAGGGAAAGGGTTGACGGGGCAGGGGAACAGGGATGGGCAGGAGAGTGGTCGGTGTTGGAGGAGGGAACAGGAAAGAGAGAAAAGTACAGGGATGGGTAAGAGAAAAGTGAAGAAAACGAGAGTGGTTAGCAGAGGAAAGAGCAGGACGGGGGTAAATAGGAGTAGGGAAGGGGTAGAGATAATAGGGATGGGTAGAAGAGTGAAGAGAACAGGGGTGATAGGTAACAGAAGGGTGAAGAGAACACGGATGGGTAGAAGAGGAGAGAACAGAACAGAGGTAAATAGGAGAGGAGAGAAGAGAGAACAGAACACGAGTAGAAGAATGAAGAGAACATGACAGGGATGGGTAGGAAAGAACAGAACAGGACAGTGGGTCAGTATTACATGGGTGGGAAGGACATGGGAAGGTGGGACAGGGGTAGGTTATACAGGAAAGGGGTGGAGATGGTTGGGCGTGGGTGGACAAGGTGGGTTTTAAGTCATGCGGGACAGACAATTGCTGAGTCATTGACGGTCTGACTGACGCGTAGACCAGTGCTTGTTTGATCAATACTGGTGGTGGTGGTGGTTGTGGTGGTGGTGGTGGGTGAACATCAGTATCGTTGACATTAAAAAAAAATAGTTTGTTAAGTATTGATATATATCATTTGCGTCGTCCACTTTTGCTTTTTTTTTAATATTTTTCGCTTTTTTTTTTTTCTTGTATATATTTGTACTACACTTTTATCTCTTTTTTTTGTTATCAGGTTCTTCTTTCTTCCTTTTTTCGTCTAATTCTACTTTTTTTCTTTTTCGTTTCATTTTTTTGTCTTTTATTCTATGTACAATGTTCGCCTGATTTCGTTGCTCTTTCTTTTCTTCTTCCTCATTTATCGTGTTTTTCTTTTTTGTCCCTCTTGTTAGCAAAGGTTATCGCCATGGAATCGTCGCCGCTTAAATATTGCAGTCTCTCTCTCTCTCTCTCTCTCTCTCTCTCTCTCTCTCTCCCATTACAGTGTTGCGAAAATTAACCCTAATCAGTTCTGTGTAACTTCTGTTCGTTGAAATAGAGGGAAGAGAAGGAGGGAGAGAAAGAAAAAAATGTCATGGGAACGATTCTCAAGACTTTTTTTTTTCTTTTTATATTTTTTTTTCGTATAATAATAATATCAATAATAATAGTAACAGGTTTTTTAATGTATGGCTTCCGTTAGGCTGAAAACATACAAATTAAAAATACAATAAACTAATAGTAAATAGGCTACACTAGAGAGAGAGAGAGAGAGAGAGAGAGAGAGGGAGGATGGGAGGGCAAGGAGGATTAGGCAGGGGAAGAAGGGGAGAAAACTACACACACACACACACACACACACACACACACACACACACACACACAGGTATGCCAGTCAACAACAATACACGTGCGTGGCTGGTGGAGAGAGAGAGAGAGAGAGAGAGAGAGAGAGAGAGAGAGAGAAGGAATGACAGGCGTGACGTATAGTTAGGGAGGAGTTGTGGGTGGAGGGGGGTTGGGGAAGGGAGGGAAAATGGGGGGAGGGGGAGGGAACTGGTAGGAAAAAAGTTGCTGTGTGTGTGAGAGAGAGAGAGAGAGAGAGAGAGAGAGAGAGAGAGAGGATTATGTAAGTAAAAACTACCTTGACATCTTCCCTATTTTTTTCCCCTATCACCATCAGTTACCATCATCATCTTGTTATTTTTTCTTTCCACTATCTTCCTTGTTTCCTTCTCTTTTCAGGTTTTTCGTTTTTTTCCCTTTTTTTTTTGTTTCGTTTTTCCTCCACACTCACTTCCTCTCCTGCTGCTGTATACCTTTTTCCTCTTCTCTCCCTCTTCTTCCCTCTCTTTCCCTCCCTCCCTCCTTCCTCTCCCTCCTTTATTACCGGTGTCCCGCTGCCCCCCTTCCTCCATTTTCCTCCCTCTTTCCTCTTCCCTCCCTTAACCGCTTTCCCCCCTTCCTCCATTTCCCTCCTTGCTTCCCTCTCCTTCCCTCCCTCTTTCCTCTTCCCTCCCTTACCGGTGCCCCCCTTCCTCCATTTCCCTTATTGCTTCCCTCACCTTCCCTCTGTCTCCCTCCCTCCTTCCTTCCCTCTCTCCCTCCCTCAGTTCTTCCTTCCCTCCCACGCCAAAATTAACCACCTTCACGCACGCAACCTTTCCTGTTTTCTCTTATCCCTCCTTCCCTCATTTCCCTTCCTAATTCTCTTATTATTTCTTCCTTTTCTATATTTACTATGTGTATATCATCATCATTATCGCTCACTTTGGCTTCTCATTTCTGTATCTTTTTTTATTTTCTTCTTTCTTTTGTCCTATTTTTCCTCTTTCCCTTTTCTATTTTCTTTCATTTTTGTTTTCCCTGCACTATTAGGCTTTCGTTCCTTCTTTTGCTTCCTCCATCCTTTGTTTCCTCTTCCTCTTTCTTTTTATTTCCGCTTTTCCTCTTCCATCTTTGTTCTCCCCCTCTTCTGCTTTTCCCTCTCCCCTTTATCCTCGTCCTTTCCTCTTTGACCTCTATTAATCTTCTCGTCTCTTCGTCTTCTCTTTTCTGAGGACCGCATTCTCCCTCTCTCTTCCCCCCTCCCCCCCCCCTAGTCCCCTCTCCCTCCCTCTCTCCCTCTTGTCTCTGTCTCTCTTCCTCTCTCTTTCTCTTCTCCTTCATAACCGGATTGGTCTGGCTAAATCTTGCCTCTTTCCTGCCCCCACTCTCTCTCTCTCTCTCTCTCTCTCTCGCGAAGGTTGGGTCATGGACAAGAGTAAAGTTCAAAGTGTTACATCGCTTATAATAACGCTAAAATCGTTGTTAATGTGTGTGTGTGTGTGTGTGTGTGTGTGTGTGTGTGTGTGTGTGCGCGCAGTTTCACGTCAAGCATCTTAGGCCATGTTTTTTCACTAATGTCTTCTTTCCTTCGTTTTATGCATATAGGTTGTTAATTTCATCTCTCCTCATTACCTTGTCATCGGATTAACGAGATTTGAGGTCATGCACTCTGGAGGCGAAAGGCAAGAGGGTGTTACTGTGACGTGTGTGTGTGTGTGTGTGTGTGTTGAAAAGTCTAACCATTCCTCTCTTTTCTTTTCCAGCGACACACGGGCGCTGATCCTGAAGCCGCCGCCGCCAACCTCCGCGGGAAAGTGATCAAGTTCGGATGGCTGGACGGCGTCTATGTGAGTCCCCTTTAAAACCACCTTCATTCTCACACGTTTTCTATGGCACACTCATTTATTTATAGCTTCTGCTGCCGTATTTATCAACCTTTCGGCGCCCAGGTGTACAATATATGACATGGTTTTTGTAGGAGTTTTGGGCATTTCCAGGGGTACTTTAATGGCCCTGGTGGTAGATTGACCGTACTTCTGTACCATAAACCTAAGAAAACACTCGTGAGAACCCGATTGATCTCCTTTCTGGCCTTTGGAAATAATATGAGAATCGGAAGCGTCTCAGACCACCGACCCTGCTGGCATATGTATTAATGGCATAACGTGTTGGATAATGCAGCAGGTAACGCGGTAAGGGGGGTGTGAGGGGAGGGTATTTATATGCTATCATGTGCTAAGTAGAGTGTGTTCGTGATAGCGTGTATAATTACCTTCCGCTTGACACCTGTTAGAGATTAGTGGAGAGGGATTACGTATTCTTGCCTGATACATGAATCTACTGCCTCAAGATGTATTTTATTTGTCTTGCTTCTTCTATAAATAATGGTGTTAAAAATGGTAAAGATTAGTGTATGTTTTACTAACTTCGTGCTGTTTTCTTTTTCTTCTATTTATTACTGCTATTTTCTTCTTTTTAAGTCTTCTTCTTCTTCTTCTTCTTCTTCTTCTTCTTCCAGCAATAACAACAACACCATCTCCATGAAATATTTAATAGCCGCTCCTTGAATTTCGTTGTTGTTGTTTTGTATAAATGAATAAACATTATTTTAGTTCTGCCACATTTGGATTCATGTTACTTTCTTGCTCTGTTACCGAGATTAGTTCCGCACACACACACACACACACACACACACACACACACACACACACAGAGGTCGTGACCCAAATCAACTCACCATCGCGTGCAGTACTACATTTACCCAGCATATTAATCTTAATTCTTCATGTGACAACACTGCTTTTTTATAACTTTTTTATTTGCATCTATTTACGCTCCTTCATCTTTGGTTCTTCTCTCTTTCCTCTCTCTCTTCTGTTCTTTTATTAGTTTGACTCTTAAATTAATTCATTGATGTCAGGGCAGTCTTCTCATGATTATACGTGCAGTTGTTTGTGTTCATTTTCTTCTTGTTTATTTTCTTTCTGCAGTGAGGTCTATTTTCCATTGTCATATAACTTTATCCTCTCTCTCTCTCTCTCTCTCTCTCTCTCTCTCTCTCTCTCTCTCTCTCTCTCTCTCTCTCTTAGCCCCTAATCTGCCTGTCCTGTATAAACAAAGGCAAAAGAGAGAGGGAGAGAGAGAGAGAAAAAAAGCTAGGAGTAAATACAGAGGAAGGAGGTCACGTAATGTCATGTTTGAGAGTCACCCACAAAAACCTCATTTTCTATTTGCTTGTGCTACATAGGCTACCTCTCCATTAGTCTTTGCAGCCGCACACATAAACAACCTTTCTATAGACCTGTCGAATTGTAGTGCTAAACTAATTTAACTATAATAAACTAATACTGCTAAACTTCAAGGGATATTATGGGGTTAGATTGATGTTACGTTTTCTGTATGCCAGTGAAAGAAAATGGTCATGCGTTACCCTTTGTTAGATTTTTGACGGTATTATCAGACATTTCCGCCTCTCACTCAC
Source organism: Eriocheir sinensis (assembly GCF_024679095.1). NCBI lineage: Eukaryota > Metazoa > Arthropoda > Malacostraca > Decapoda > Varunidae > Eriocheir > Eriocheir sinensis. The sequence continues at coordinate 12,258,228 of NC_066547.1, forward strand.
ATCAACTATATATAAATGCCAAAAAGGAGATCAATCGGATTTTAATGAGTACTTTTTTCAGGTTCATGGTTACAGAAGAAGGGTCAGACTACCACCAGGGTCATAAAACTACCCAAGGAAATGACTTAAACTCTTATTTATGAGTCTTGTTGAATATGTTAGCTTGGGCGACGCAATGTTTAGAAATTATAGCCCTTAGTACGTTGATTATTCTAATAGGCGGCGGTAGGCATGTAGAATATAAGTTCAGGAAAAGTGTTTGTGTCACCTAGATTTTTGTGGCATTAATTTCCTTCCATACCTCCCTCACCTTCTCCCTCTCTCTATCTCCTTTTCTTAACTTCTTTTTCGCCTTCTTCCTCCGTCTCTTCCACTTCTTTCATTCTCACTTTCACCTACTTTCTTTCCCACCTTCCTTTTCCACCTCCTACCAAACTCTCCTTTTCCACCTCGTATCCCTTCTATTCCTTCCTTCTCCTCCTCATCCTCTTCAATTATACTCATGGATTACACACACACTGAGCCTTCGTTGTCATCGTTATACTTTTTTCCCTTTTATTTTTCTTGCCTATCTTCATTTTGGTCTACTGTCTTCTTTTTTTTCTTGTTTTTGTTTATTTTTTATCTTCACCGTTTGTCTCTCTGCCTCATACATCATCTTCTTACACTTTGATGAGGGAAAAATACCGTAAATACTGTTAAAAAAAGGTTATTATGAGATTATCCTCTTTAATAACCTCATTTCAACTTTTTTTCCTCCTCCTCCTCCTCCTCCTCAGTCACTTTCTCTTTCTTCCTTCATTTCTCTTGTTTCTCCTCTTCCTCCTCTGCCTCATCTTTATCTTGTTCCTACTTATTTTTATCTTATCTCTTCCTCATTCTCCTCCTCTTCCTCCTCCTCTCTATTGTTTCTCTTCCTCCTCCTTCCCTTTTAGTGCTTCACCGTCATCTTGTTCTCTCTTCCTTCTATCCTTCTCCTCCTCCTCCTCCTCTTCCTCCTTCTCATCACTGTCGTCCTGTCCTTTCTTTTCTTTCCTATCCTACCTCCTCCTTTATTCCCGTTGCTTCACCGTCAAATTATTATTCTTTCTCTCCTTCCTCCTCTTCGTGCTCCTCCTCCTCACCGTTCTCCTGTTCTCCCATCCTCTTGTCCTACCTCCTCCTCCTTCCCCGCTTCTGCCTCACCGTTATTCTGTTCTTTATTTATTCTATCCTACCTCTTCCTAACTTCCTCTTTTTCCACTGTCTCATCCTCCTCTTCTCCTTTCTCCTGTTCTCCCATCCTCTTGTCCTACCTCCTCCTTCCCCGCTTCTGCCTCACCGTTATTCTGTTCTTTATTTATTCTATCCTACCTCTTCCTCACTTTCTCCTCCTCCACTGTCTCATCCTCCTCTTCTTTCTCCTGTTCTCTTTATTCTATCCTACCTCTTCCTCACTTTCTCCTCCTCCACTGTCTCATCCTCCTCTTCTTTCTCCTGTTCCGCCTCACCACCGTTATGTTCTCTCCTCCTCTTATCATTTCTTCCTCCTATTCTTCCCTCCTTCTCCTTCCCCTTCACTCACACCGTCCTGTTCCTTCACAGATGCGATGTCTCCTCAACATTTGGGGCGTGATGCTGTTCCTCAGGGTGTCGTGGGTGGTCGGTCAATCCGGCATCAGTAAGTATTGACCTCCTTTCCTCTTGACCTGACCTCCTTGTGTAGCTCTGTGTGTTTGGCAAGGAAGGAAGGCACGTTTTTATTTTTCCTCTAGCTTTTTTTCACTTTTTTTTATGTCTAAATTTGTGTTGTATAAATATTTGAGATGTTGAAGGAGTTTTCGTATCTCCGTCTCTTAAGTATAAACACCAAATCTAGTCCGCATGTATAATCCTAGTATAATTAAGTCATTATGTCATGTTCGGAAAGCTTTAAGTATCTGTGTATAATATTGCGTCCATCAGTGTCACCGGTAGAGGCGTTGGAAAGTGTGCGTCCTTACTTGTTTTTTGGCGTCATGTCCCCCCAAAACACAAGGGTAAAATAACGGCCTTGTAAAGAATGGATAAGTTTCGCAGTCCTCCACTCGAGGTCTCATTACACGGAGAAATACCAAGCATTGCGTCGTGTTGTCTTGCATGGAGACGCCTGCATGCAAACTGCCTACTTAACACTCTCATGGTATTCTCAAACACTCGCCGCATATAAAGTTTGATCGGAAAACGAATCAAGCATGTCCTCTGATTTTAACATGGTGACCTGCTTTCAAATGTAGTGTAAACGCAATGCAAAATAGAAGACCATGTCCTCTGGTATAGCATAAGCATATCTTCTGGTCTTATCTTAGTGGCCTGCCCTCAAACGGAGTGTAAATTAAATAAATGAGGCAAATTCAGTGAACCCAGCGCGAGGCCAATGCATAAAAACATACCGTCATCCTCTCTTCCATATATCTTCCTCCTCCTCCTCCTCCTCCTCCCTATCAACGTCCTCCTGTCCCTTCTTTTCCCTCCTGTTCTACCTCCTCTTTTACTTCCACTGTCAGATTGTTCGTCTTCCTTCTGTCCTCCCTCCTCCTTTCACTCTTCCTCCTCCTGTTCTTTCTTCCATCTATCTTCCTCCTCTTCCTCCTCCTCCCTATCACCGTCCTCCTGTCCTTTCTTTCCCCTCCTGTTCTACCTCCTCTTTTACTTCCACTGTCAGATTGTTCGTCTTCCTTCTGTCCTCCCTCCTCCTTAATTCTTTCACTCTTCCTCCTCCTGTTCTTTCTTCCATCTATCTTCCTCCTCTTCCTCCTCCTCCCTATCACCGTCCTCCTGTCCTTTCTTTCCCCTCCTGTTCTACCTCCTCTTTTACTTCCACTGTCAGATTGTTCGTCTTCCTTCTGTCCTCCCTCCTCCTTTCACTCTTCCTCCTCCTGTTCTTTCTTCCTCTTATCTTACTTCTTACTCCTTTCCCTCTACTTTCCCTCTTTATTTCTTCTTTTCTACCTTCTGTCCTATCCTGTCATCGCATACCACAACGCTTTCCACACGTGTAGCCAGTCAGCCTCAGCCAGTCAGGGATCATGGCGCGTAATAAATGTAGTAAAAGAAAGATGGGCAAGAATCCGCCTCCATTATCCTCATGCCGCCGCGAATTCAAAATGATGGACGCACACACACACACGTGGACGCAACATTCCTTCGTGTGTGTGTGTGTGTGTAGTATTCGCACGTGCTCGCAACGTAAACACACACAAGAGCAATCATGGCAAATTAATTCAGTGGCCATAAAAGATGCATTGGACGCCATGGAGTTGTGTTCAATAGTATGTTAATGTGAACTGGACGTGTGTGTGTGTGTGTGTGTGTGTGTGTGTGCCGCAAATAAACACCCACACCTTTGTCCCCATCCATAACTAACATCTTGACAACCACGCACTCGAACTGGACAAAAGAATAAATCAAAACATCCTCGTCATAAGCTCATAACTATTCTGCGGTCGTTTGCTTGCGGTTACATTGAATTACGCGCTATATAAAGGCGATATACAACGATATAAAGGTGATTTGTTTGCATATGAATAGTAAATGTAGTAGAAAACGAACGCAATTCAACATGAACTCAAGTAAACCATCACCAAGGGAACAGAGAGAGAGAGAGAGAGAGAGAGAGAGAGAGAGAGAGAGAGAGAGAGAGTGGGTTCATCCGTCACGTGACCCAAGAGGAGGACGAGTCAGGATAGGTATCGGATAGATAGACCGCGGTTATTTCGGCCACGTGCAGGTTCGGTTCATGCCGGTTCGAATCTCGGCGAGTTCACGAGCCACATAGCAACCACCCAGTAAATCCTCTTGACGGGCGTGAATTTTATGACCTCGCAACTCTGTAAATCAACCGCGCACTGGAAAGAATTGGAAAAAGCCGGCGAGCCATTTTGCAATCACGCTAGAGAGACCAGATTTATCCTCTTGTAGTTGTGTATAACGTGCATTTGCTAACTCGTGGAATTTTTTATTTTATTTTTTTTTATGAATATTCTAAGGCTTGGTTCATTCAGGGAGTCTACTGTTACATGAAGGCCACTAATCTATGGAGTAAGATTATTATTATTGTTATTGTTTTTCTTGTTCTTGTTCTTCTTCTCTTTGTATTCATCTTTTCTTCTGCTTCGTCTTTGTATTGTTTGTAGTCTTATTTTTCGAATTTTTACTATTATTTTTATTACTTAACTACTACTACTACTACTACTAAGGAAAGGATTGGTTTTATGAACGCGCCAATATTTCGTTTCCTACTTTTAACCGTCTGCTCTTCTGTTATCATGTAATATGTCTTCTATTAGCCTCCAAACCTCCCCGGAAAACATAACAAACAATTAGGAATGAGATAGAGACGGGTTAATGTTGCCGATCGTAACCAATGATGTTGTTTCTTTCTTCTATCCTACCTCCTCCTTACCTTCCTCCTCCTCCCATCCACTGCCTCCCTTTCCTCCTCCTTCCCTTCCTCCTGTTCCGCCTCACCACCGCCCTGTCCTTCCTTTATGTTGCCGACCTTAACCAATAATGATGATAAATATACTAATAGCAACACCTCTTTTTTTTCCCTCTAGTCCTGGCCCTTGTGACGGTCCTGCTGGGGAACGTGGTCACCACCATCACCACCCTGTCTATGTCTGCTGTGGCTACCAATGGGCGCATCCAAGCCGGTGAGTGTGTGTGTGTGTGTGTGTAACCTTCCTTCTGGTGTGTAGTTTTTTCCACATAGTAAAAAATAAATTGCATCCCCTTATTACCCTACCATTGCATCTTTTTAGTTTCCTGGTGCTACTTCCACACGTATCCATAATCACACTCTGTACTGCCTGGGGGTTGGGATGGCATGCTCCTCCCTTCTCCCTTGTTGTTTTACTTTCAACAATAAACTATCAATCAATCAATCTCTTCTTCGTCTTCTTCTTCTTCCTCTTCTGTACCGTTACTGTATAATAAAAGCATATCCAGTTAACCAGTACTGCCTCTTCTCAGGTGGCGTTTACTACATGATTTCCCGCTCCCTTGGACCTGAGTTCGGGGGCTCCATCGGCCTCATGTTCACGCTGGCCAACTCCATCGCTTCCGCCACCTACATCATCGGTTTCTGCGACTCCCTGAAGGTGCTTGTCCAACCCTGTTATTAGTGTGCCTGTACTTTTCTCTCTAAGGCATCAACCATTTAATTTAGCAGCCTTTTAGATTGATTAAAAAGGAATCATTTAGTATGCTTGTATTTCTCTCCATTCGATATCAACAAACACCTGATTTATTTGCCTTTCCAATGGATTAAGAAGTTATGTTTGTCTTCTATTAATGATCGCACCTTTGATTATCTTCAAATGTGTAGATATGGCACACAGGATTTTATGTTAGGGCACAAGTTAAGTGGAATGTTAACCCAGTAGCAGTGGGTATCATGGTAATGTTAACCCAGTAGGTCCCTCTAAGAGAAAAAAAAATCAAAAACTCAAAAATCAAAACCGTTATATATATATATACACAATCAGTTTCATAATCATCATCAATGGATTTATATTTTGGGTATTTTAACAATTTGGCCGTCGCTGTGGCTGCTACAAACAAAGCCACAAAACCAAGCGCTATACCAGGTTGGAATGGGTTACTACCAGGTTGCTAAGAGAGAGAAAGAAAGAAGAAGGTCAGTTTAAGTAATTAGGAGGGGAAGAAAAGGTCCAAGAAAAGTTAAAATCATAAATAAGGTCAAGTCATTGAATAAGAAGAAAGAAACAAATTAAATTGAGTTCAAGAAAAGGTCATAAAAGAGAGGTCAAGAAATAGAAGATCAATTAGGGTCATTAAAGAGGGAGGTCAAGAGATAAATCATCAGATGGGGGTCAAGAAATAGATCAGTCAAGGTCATTAAATTAAATATGGTTGTTAACTTGAGGCAATTAAAGAGAGAGATCAAGAAATAGAAATAAAACAGCTGTGAGGTAAAGCTCGTCTCACTGTGTATATTTTTACCACTCCTCCTCCTCCTCCTCCTATGAATATTTTGCCACTCCTCCATCCTCCTCCTCCTCACAGCTTCTTATGTCATGCTTTCTCCCCCAGGATCTGCTGAAGTACTACGCTGACGGTGCTCAGATAGTGGACGGGGCTGTGAACGACACGCGCATCGTGGGCACCGTCACCCTCATTGCTGTGCTGGCCCTGGCCATCGTGGGCATGGACTGGGTCACGAGGGTAAGTCCCCACTGATACTCGCTCCTCTTGTTGCATCGCCTTTCCCTGCTGTACAAGACATTACTCGGGACCGGTTAGTTTGATTTCACTGTGGTTTTTGAGGGATTTTGACTATTGTTTTCTTTTTTTTTAGATCCAACCATGTGAAAAGCCTATTCACCTGTATTTTTTTTTTCCTATAGCTTTCTGCACTCCAAATTTCAGGCTGTTTTCTGCACTCCAATCTTCAGACAACTATTTTTCCCATCATATTATCCAGCCTTCAAGAATTTAGATTTGCTTTGGGAATTATAATTTTCTACTTAATTAAATCTAAATTATTATTATTTTTTTTTTAAGTGGAATCCAGATTTAATAGACTTTTATTATAGTATTGGATTGTTTGGTTAATGGTTACTATATGAGTCCAGCCACACCAGTGAGCCGTGCCCTCCTACACAGCCCAAACGCTACACAATGGTGGCCTTGCATGCCTTGCTGCTGCCTAGACAGTCTCTACATGACACGTTTATTTCAGGTTCAAATGGCTCTGCTGTTCCTGCTGATTGGCTCGCAGATTGACTTCGTGGTTGGTGCCTTCATGGGTCCACTAACTGAGGAAAGTGAGGCCCAAGGATTCCTTGGCTTCAATGGTGAGTGAATGAGGGCAATAATTTTTGTTTTTTACAACATAGGAGACGGCTCAAGGGCAACAAAAAGAGTGTGGAAAAAAAAAAGCCCACTACTCACCACTCCCACAACAGACAAAAGTAAAGAGTGGCCAGAAGAGAGGTCAAATTTGGGTGGAGAGGTGTCTTGATACACTCTTCTTGAAAGAGGTCAAGTCATAGGCAGGAGGAAATGCTGACGAGGGAAGGCTGTTCCAGAGTTTACCAGTGTAAGGGATGAAAGAATGGAGATGCTGGTTAACTCTTGCATAAGGGGTTTGGACAGTATAGGGATGAGCTAGCGTATAGAAAGTCAAGTGCAGCGGGGCCACGGGAGTGGGGGAGGCATGCATTTAGCAAGTTCAGAAGAGCAGTCAGCATGAAAATATCGATAGAAGATAGAAAGAGAGGCAACATGGCGGTGGAATTTAAGAGGTAGATGACTGTCGGTAAGAGGAGGGGAGTTGATAAGACGGAGAGCCTTTGACTGCTCTGTCCAAGAGAGCTGTGTGAGTGGAGCCCCACACATGTGATGCATACTCCATACAAGGGCAGACAAGGCCCCTATATATGGACAGCATCTGTGCAGGGGAGAAGAACTGGCGGAGACGATACAGAATGCCCAACCTCGAGGAAGCTGATTTAGTGAGAGAGGAGATAGAGTTTCCAGTTGAGATTTTGAGTTAAGGATAGACCGAGGACGTTTAGTGTAGGAGAAGGTGACAGCTGAGTGTTGTCGAAGAATAGGGGATAGGTGTTTGGAAGATTGTGTCGAGTTGATAGGTGAAGAAATTGAGTTTTTGAGGCGTTGAAGGACACCCGGTTCTTCTTGCCCCAATCGGAAATGATAATAAAGTCTGAGTTTAAGCGTTCTGCTGCCTCCAGCCTGGAATCATATAGTTCCTGTTGAGTTGGCCTTCTATCAAAAGAAGTTGAGTAATGCAGAGTAGAGTCATCGGTGTAGGAATGGATAGGACAGTTCATTTTGGAAAGAAGATCATCAATGAACAACATAGAGTGGGAGATAGGACAGAGCCCTGCAGAACACCACTATTGATAGGTTTAGGGGAAGTACAGTGACCATCTACTACAGCAGTGATATCGATCAGAGAGGAAACTGAAGATAAAGGTACAGATAGAAGGATAGAAACTGTAGGAGGGTAGTTTAAAAAGCAAAGATTTGTGCCAGACCCTATCAAAGGCTTTTGATATGTCTAACGCAACAGCAAAAATTTCACTGAAACGGCTAAGAGAAGATGACCAAGAGTCAGTTAGGAAAGCAAAAAGATCACCAGTAGAACGCCCCTTGCAGAACCGATACTGGTGATCAGAGAGAAGGTCAGAAGTGGATAGGTGCTTTTGAATCTTAAGGTTAAAGATTGATTCAAAAGCTATAGATAGACAAGAAAGTAAAGCTATAGGACAGTAGTTTGAGGGATTGGAATGGTCATCCTTCTTAGGCACAGGCTGTATGAAGGCGTACTTCCAGCAGGAAAAAAATGTATATGTTGACAAGCAGAGGCGAAAGAATTTGACCAGGCAGGATGTCAGCATGGAAGCACAGTTTTTAAGGACAATAGGAGGCACTCCATCAGGTCCATAAGCCTTCTGAGGGTTGAGGCCAGAGAGGGCATAGAAAACATCATTCTTAAGAATATTAATAACAGGCATAAAGGAGTCAGAGGGAGGATGAGTAGGAGAAATATGCCCAGAATCGTCCTGAGTGTTTTTACTGAAAGTTTGAGTGAAGAGTTCAGCCTTGGAGATAGATGAGATGGTGGTGCTCCCATCAGGGTTAAGGAGAGGAGGGAAAGAGGAAGAAGTGAAATTGGAGGAGATATTTTTGGTTAGATGCCAGTAGTCTTGGGAAGAATTAGAAAAAGCAAAGTTTTGACATTTCCTATGGATGAAAGAGCTTTTGGTAAGTCGAAGAATAGATTTATCACAATTCTGGGCAGAAATATAAAGATCGTGGTTAACAGGAGTGCGAAGGCTCTGGTACCTTTTGTGAGCTGCCTCTCTATCTTTGATAGCACGAGAACAAGCGTAATTAAGCCAAGGCTTTTTAGCATGGGAGTAGAGAAAGTACGTGGAATGTGTGCACTGGGCACACACAGAGGGGTCTCTCTCCTGGAAGCAGTAATCATTCCTCGGGAAATTGGAGAAGTACATCCTCAGGTCAGCCCACTGAGCTGAAGCAAAATGCCAGAAGGATCGCCTCTTTGAGTCCAGAGGCTGTACAGGAGCGATAGGACAGGATACAGAATTTTGAAAATTTGGTTTGATTTTTTGTGACCTTCTAAAATAAGGTCTCATGGTCACCAGGGAAAATATAGGCTGATATGCTTCCCTTCATATTTGTAACATTTGAAGGCAAGGAGAGAGCTTACTGTCAGTTTTAGAGGCAAGTGATGGATGACTCACTGCAGAATGTAATTAACCTCTTTGATATATGAGACCTTTTCTATATTACCTTTATTTAAATTCCCCTTTAAGATTAATTTTGCTGTAAGGGTTTATTTTAAGAAGATATGAGAGGATAGATTTTAAGATTTGTAATTATCAATATTAACAATTACATCAGTGTGGAAATTGAATGAAGCAGTCTGAACAAAAAATATATATATAAAAAAACTAAAATATGTGAAAGGTAGAGATTAAGTAAATTTCATTGTTTGTGCTGCATGATTTTGTTGATGTCATGGCTGTCGATTGTCTTAATGGTTGATTTGATTTGAACACGTAGGTGCCAGTGAATGGCCGCCTTTTCCCATTGAACAACATGCAAAATACAAGTTGCAGTTGAGATAAATGTATTCAGATGTCATTTTTCACCCTTTCAGCCGATGTGATGTCAGAAAACGTGGGTCCAGCTTATCGAGATAATGACGGCAGTAGTCAGAACTTCTTCTCAGTGTTTGGTGTGTTCTTCACAGCTGTGACAGGCATTGTGGCTGGAGCCAACCTCTCTGGTGATCTCAAGGTAAAGAATTGTCCACTTTTCTTAGTAGCAATACTAGCCGCAGGGGGGGATTGTGGAATGGTTGAATGAGTGAGAACTGGTACTCTGAAATGGATTGTACACACAATAAGAATGAATGAGAATGACTTAGTGAAGAGAGTGTAAAGCAGGATTGAGAGAGAGAATATCTGGGGGAGACCACCAGAGAAATTGATCAATAGTGTGGACGAATGTTAGAGAGAGAATGTTGGCAGGTTAGGGATTGAATGTACCAAGCGGGATTGCTCAAACAAGGAGAGTTAGATACTCTTTTGCCTTTGAGGAAGTTCCTGTGAGGACACATGGTTTAGGAGATACACATAGAAAGATATATAGATCAATAGAGTTTCTCTGATTGATGAATTTAATTATAAGATTGATTCATAATTTTTGTATTAGTGTTTATAAGATAGGAGTAGGTTTTTGTAGAAAAGCAAGTTAAAGTTGATATTTTGATGTTTTATTGATTATTTATTTCTAAATTCAGTTTTAAAATTTGTTCTTCACTTTGACTCATTATTCCCCCAAATTCCTCAGGACCCTGCAGATGCCATTCCCAAGGGAACACTGCTGGCCATCCTCACCACGTGCTTAACCTACCTGATCTACCCTATCATGATCGGGGCGTCCGTGCTGAGGGATGCTTCAGGTACTTTTTTGATGACATGGATTTGTTACAGTTTCTTTAGGATTTTACACATGAACTACATATTGCCATCAATAGAATGAGAGTATGTATATTTTTAGAGGATTATATTTAACTTTTGCAACATCATGTGGACGGGAAACAAGTGAATGTCAATTTTTGCATATTGCTATTCTCTGGGCATTTGGTACACTCTTCTTGAAAGAGGTCAAGTCATAGGCAGGAGGAAATACAGACAAAGGAAGACTGTTCCAGAGTTTACCAGTGAAGGGGATGAAAGAATGGAGATGCTGCTTAACTCGTGCAGAAGGGGTTTGGACAGTATAGGGATGAGCATGAATAGAAAGTCGTGTGCAGCGAGGCCGCGGGAGGGGGGGAAGCATGCAGTTAGCAAGTTCAGAAGAGCAGTCAGCATGAAAATATCGATAGAAGATATTTATGAAAGAAAGATGTTTTGGGAAGGCAAAGAATAGATTTGGCACGATTCCGGGCGGAAATATAAAGATTGTGGTTAGCAGAAGTGCGAAGGCTCTGGTACCTTTTGTGAGCTGCCTCTCTATCTTTGACAGCACGAGAACAAGCATGATTAAACCAAGGCTTTTAGCATGAGGAGTAGAGAAAGTACGTGGAATGTATGCCTCCATTCCAAAGACAATCACCTCTGTAATGTGCTGGGCACACACAGAGGGGTCTTTATCCTGGAATCAATAGTCATTTTTGTAGTTGTTTTCAGGACTGATATAACTTTGACAACTTCTCTTTCAGGGAATCTTACATTATATCAGGAGTACAAGGATTTGCCCTATTGGGAAAACCCGGCGTTCACCAACTGCAGCACGACTGGCTACGTTGATGAATTGGGTAATCCAGTGTGTGAATTTGGCCTCCAGAACAGCTTCCAGGTAAGTGAATCATGCTTATGACACCTGGTTGTTGTGAAATCAGATGGGCATTAACAAATTGTTGAGGTGCATTGCTTTGTTAAAACAGAAATAAAAATTCCAGGGATGTTTTCAGAAGTTGATCAGATATAAGATTTTTTAAAGGCAAATGTTTCTGTGTAAAGAACTGTAGCACTAGAAACTCTTTATTGAAATGTGATACAAGAGACACTGTGCTGCAGTTCATTTTATAAAGTAATATTTTTCTGAGTCACCTCAAGGGCATTGGTTAACATGTTGGTTGTAACCCACTAGGTGATGGAGCTCATGTCAGCCTGGGGACCCTTGATCTACGCTGGGTGCTTTGCTGCCACACTCTCCTCTGCCATTGCTTCCCTGGTTGGTGCTCCAAGGGTCCTGCAGGCTCTGGCCAAGGACAAGTTGTACCCTGGCATCTTCCTGTTCTCCAAAGGCACTGGTGCCAACAACGATCCTGTGCGTGGCTACATCCTTGTCTTCATCATCTCCTTCATCTGCATCATGATTGGTGGGTTTGTGTGCCCTGACTTTGGGTTCCCTCAGTGTTTTAATTCAGGCACTCGATGCTTCAATTTTGGTAGAGTTTCCCAGTTGTGTTGTGTAGGGCAGCGTGTTTTTAGTACTTTATATTACACTCAATTTTTTCACCTTCACTAGTCGAGGTAAGCAATCAGCCAAATATGTTAACTTTTTAGGGGGTCTCATAGGTAAGAAACATTAATGATTATTACATTTGTCATTTGTGGTAAAAACTTCATTCATTATAAAAATGTTTAATCTTTACATTAACAGGTGACCTGAACGTCGTCTCCACTCTGCTCAGTAACTTCTTCCTGGCATCATACAGTCTCATCAACTTCTCCTGCTTCCACGCATCCCTCATCAAGTCTCCCGGCTGGCGTCCCAGTTTCAAGGTGAGTTCTTTGCCGTCACTCTTGTCATGTGCCACAAAGCCTTGCCTTTACACCAGCCACTCTGCCATTGCCTCCAAAATCAAATGATGATGTTTATGTATTTTCTCACTTTCAAAACATTTTTCAGTACTACAACTTGTGGATCAGTTTGCTTGGCGGTATCCTGTGCCTGATCGTGATGTTCCTCATTGACTGGGTCACAGCGCTCATCACCTTCATCATCACCATCGCACTCTACCTCTTTGTGTCCTACCGCAACCCCAGTGAGTCTTCAGTGACCCTGTTTATGGTGAAAATCAACATTCCACAGTTTCTTCTCACAATGAGTACATGCTTGAGAATGTTGGTTCCCAGGATCTTGATTGAGAAGTTGTTTTAAATAAGTTTCTGAGAGACTAAGCAATAATGGGTATGTGAGAGGAATGTCTCGGTAATAGCCGTGCAGGAGACAAGTATTCCATTTAGAAACTTTACCAATAGCTGCCAGATAGGTTTTAAAATCTCGCAGAAATTACTTTGTACACTTCTAAGTGACAGTTTACCGTTCTTTCCAAATAGGTCCTTAAATTCTATATGTACCTCTCTTCGTAGATGTCAACTGGGGCTCATCGACTCAAGCACAGACTTATGTGTCCGCCCTGAAGACCACCCTGGACCTGAACACCGTCGAGGAGCATGTCAAGAACTACCGGCCTCAGCTGCTGGTGCTCTCTGGGTTTGCAGGTGCAAGACCTCCTCTTCTGGACTTTGCTCACTGCATCACCAAGAACATTTCCCTGCTTGCCTGTGGTCACGTGATACAGGTGAGTCAGAGTCAGAGTTACTTTCATTCAGATAGCAATGTACCATGCTGCTATATTTACCCCTAAGAGCCTATAATCTCCCTCAATCTTTTTTACTTATAAGATGTCAATATTTTTCCCCTTGAAGGATATATGTTCAGGAGCCATGTGATGCTTTTTTTATTATATCAAACTCATGGCCGACAATGGCATATAAAGAAATACTGACCTGCAGATTATAAACAGCTCTCAAATGTTTTGGTGAATTCATGACAGAACGTCCAACCGCTCAGGACGAGTGAAAACAGACATTAAACGAAATGATGATGATGATGAATTCATGATAGAACCACATATGTATCACTCCTTATTTACCTTTGGACCTTTTTATTTTATTCTTTTCTATATTATTATCAGCCCATGACAGAAGAAATAAAAGTGACATAATCACACTCTTGATCTTCCTCTCCAGGGACACCAGACCCAGCGTGTGCGTAACTCCCTCTCCAGACAGGCCTACAGCTGGCTGAACAAGCACCACATCCGTGCCTTCTACTCACTCGTTGAGGGGAGCACCTTGGAGGATGGCGCCAGGAATCTCTTCCAGGTGAGCACAAGGAAACGGAACCTGTAGAAGTAGAAATACAACCTGTAGGAATGAAATATAAAGGTTGAGGATAATGTAAGCTGTAGAAATAGAATATGAAATCCATGGAAATAGAGTATAGATGTATAGGGAAATGGAGCTTGTAGAAATAAAATAAAGTTATAAAGGGAAATGGATCATATAGTTGTAGATGACGTTAGATTGTACCATAAATAGAACTAGCAGAGATGTGGCATGAAGGAAGGTATTAATGGCATGCCGTTATGTTTCCAGTTGGTGGGTCTCGGTAAGCTGAAGCCCAACACCGTCGTTCTGGGCTACAAGGCAAACTGGCGCAAGTGTGACCCTGTGGAACTCACGGCTTACTTCAACACACTCCAGTAAGTGCTGGAGGAGAGCAAAGGATGGGGATGGTGAAAAGTGGCAACCGTGTAGTACCTATTTGTAGTATACAGGGCCTGAGTTCAAGCTTGGATAGTCCTGTCTCCCAGTCTATATTTGTCAAACTTTTCCTTCATTTTATGGACACTGCTTGCTTCAACAACATCTTTTTTTAGTCCATTCCATGTATCCACACTCCTGTATGGAAAACTGTACTTCTTTTCTTTGTCTTTCAAACAAGTGTGTGTGTGTGTGTGTGTGTGTGTGTGTGTGTGTGTGTGTGTGTGTGTGTGTGTGTGTGTGTGTGTGTGCATTTACATATTTTGATAAGTGCTCCTAAAAAGTGCTTAACCCTTTCATATGGTGACACAGACGTCGGCGTCACGGTGTGGAAAGGGTTAACCCTTTCAATATGTGACGCAGATGTCGGTGTCACAGTATGGAAAGGGTTAAGAGGAAATGGAAGAGGATTAATCCTCTTCTAAACCTCTTAATCCTCTTCCATTTCCTCTTAATCCTCTTCTAAATCTCTTAAGAGAAAATAGAAGAGGATTTAGAGGGTTAGAAGAGGATTAAGAGGTTTAGAAGAGGATTAATCCTCTTACATTTCTTCTTAAATTGGGGGCACAGTAGATTTTGTCACAGCCTCCCTCTTTCTCTCTCTGTCTTATAGTAAAACTTATTTGATTAGTTAAAACCTCTTTGCCTTGCTTTGGGGTCTTCTCATACTTATTCTCTTTTCAATATCACCATCCTTGTTACTTCATTAGCCCATCATGCATTATATGTGAAAGTTTAAGCCTGAAGATGTATGTGTAGCAGTGTCATGTTTTGTTGTATAGCATCAAACTTCTTGATCTTTTATTTATCTTCCAGTGAGGCGCTCGACATGTACTTTGGTGTGATCATCCTGCGCGTGCCTCAGGGTCTTGACTACTCCCAGATCATCGAGGATGAAGACTCTCCTGTCACCATGAACGGCAATGAGACCAACATCACCCAGACCCCTGAAGACAAGCCAGGCCAGTCCACCACCAACCAGCTCACCCAAGGTAGGCTTACCATTAACCTCAACATCACAGCAATGAGCTAATTTCTATCACTCATTTTCCATCTCCTGTACCCCTTTTTACAGTTTTTATACAGCAGCAAGTTAACTGGCAGCATCTCCATTCCTTTGCCGTCTCTACTATGTGACCTTTCCTCGTTCCTGTATATGACACACTCACAAAGAACCGAACACCCAACCCCAAGTGTCACTAGATAATCTTGATCCTTTGGGACATATTTTTATCCTACCTCTGACTTTCATATTTTCCAAGGACATAATGTTAGACTATTGTCCTTATTATATAGTTATATGGTCGAGAGGATTTAGATACACCTTTACTGAAGATGCCTGACTTGAGATTCCTTGAGTCACTCAGCAAAGCCAGTGGTGCAAGGCATCTCGGTCCCCAGCATTCCCACAACCAGGGAACGCTGGGCTGAACATTTCATAGTCTGGGAATCAAGGTTTATTCACCATTTTATGAACTAGCATGGCAGTACTTTTCTGGTTATAAATGAGGCTCATGTGC
This sequence comes from Eriocheir sinensis, assembly GCF_024679095.1. NCBI lineage: Eukaryota > Metazoa > Arthropoda > Malacostraca > Decapoda > Varunidae > Eriocheir > Eriocheir sinensis. The sequence continues at coordinate 12,273,913 of NC_066547.1, forward strand.
CTCAAAGAGTCAGATAAGAAGACAGAGCTGGCATAGACAAGCTGAGGTTGCACTCATCTTATTCTGCAGCATATTCACCACTGTATATATCCATCTGGAAATTTGCACGTCTAGCCACAAGATCCTGCCCATCTCACTTATTCATATGTATGTATACATGTGTCTCAAAAGCATTATTAAAAGAATGGTCTTAGGATCAAAAGAGCATCAGTCATCTCCATGTTGCACAATTAATACAGTTGTTTCATAATACTTTATGGGAAAATATAACATGGAATTCAAAGTTTAACAGATTGCTGTATCATTGCAAAATTGGAGGTGTCAAGATATTCTTACATTGCATGATCATGAGTAGAAGATCAGGTCAGAATGGAGACCAGAAAATGTGTTTTACAATGAATGAATGGCAGCCGTTGGTAGGATTGTAGCCATCCTGAAGTCACTTTTTTATGTCATTTTACATGAAAAGGAATATATCAACAAGGAAATGCAATACTGTTACAAAATCAATAAGAAGAAGGTAGACAAACACATTTATGTAACCCACCATCATGAAGTGGGCATCAAATGATCACCTTGACTAACTGAGGCCTTACCCAACCAACACAACCGCGTGACAAGCCTGGCCTCCTGCTGAACCGCCGAATTTCTCCCGTATGCTCGGCAAGTCCATGGTTGTACTGCCTGCAACCATTGCATGTTGGTGGATCGCTTTTTAATAGTAAAGATAATCAGTGGCGAGAGCTTTGAGACATAGCTGTGGTTCAGTACATTTGGTCTCCCTGTCCTGGAGGTATGTGAGTTGCATGAAGCTTTATTTCATCTATGACCGGAACTGATGAGAAAAGGCAGAAATCACCAGTTATAATACATCGCTAACGATTCCAATACACAAGCAGCAAACCCTGAACAAAGCTACTTAGTCTTGGCCTTTTGTAACCCCAAACTAAAGGTATGAATGATAGAAATATTTGGTACCGCACTTAATAATACAATTTTTCACTTTTTTTCAACGCTGCCACTATTAAGTATATTGCACACTCACTGCTCTTGAAAACTTACATCAGAAGGAAAGCTAAAAAGTTTACAGTGTATAGAAACTAAAGTCAGACTAAATGAGTGTTAACAGAAAGTTTCTAAGGACATGGCATTCAGCTCCATGAAGATCTTCTTGGCTAAAACTATGTCTGTGAAATATATAAAATTCCATGAACTTATAGTTTCCAGGTCTATTCAAAACTTGCTGACAGAATGAAAGAATTACTTCATAATCATAGTTTTCAGTATAGTGAATTACGTTCATATCCTGTAGGCTGTACCTTAAATTATCACAAAATCTCTGATCACAATTTTTTTTTCGATTCACCTAAACTTGGTATCAGTTAAGACTTTTTAGCACTTGTCTTATTACGTTGTCTTCTGACTGAGGCCTTCGCCTGCACAGAACTTCCTTCATGACTGTGTGTGTGAGGTCTTCATGTCTTTCAAGGAACACAATGCAATGCTCTGTTGCTGTTTTTGTTCACACATCAAGTGACCAAGGCCACTTGAAATTTTCTTCTGTGCTTTACTATACCTTACATTCATCTATTCACTGAGAGTAACCACCCAAAATATCTTTATCCTTAAATCAATCACACACCTCTATCTTCCTTCTCCAGCACTCATTACCTCTCAGTGCCTGTCAAACCTCTTAAATGTTTGTTTACTTAACTCATACAATTACTGTAGTTTTTGACACTTTTAGGTCATCTTATATACCATAAGTGCTAGCTTTTCTTACTGCACTGTACCATTACCAAAGTTTATTTTAATTGCCACATTTGCAGTACACAGTCTCTCCACTATCTTCACCTTCCTCTACCTTTTGATACATACACGGTTTCATCATGTGAGGTTTTCTTTAGCAATATATGTGGGTTTTTATCACTAATATATTTCTTATATCTTGAAAAAGCAACTTTTTTTTGTTCTGGCATGTGAATTCAGAGCTTTTATTAGCATGTCTGTAAATATTTCACCATACACTTATTATAGCCTGTGAACCATGGAGCTCTATTCCCAGCATCTTGCATTACCCTCAGGTCTCACATTTATGGGTAAGAAGGGAGGAGAGGAGAACTGTAACATAGTTTGTATTGTTACTATATTCCTCTCTTTCCAATTTCTCTGGCTGCCTTCCTCTTGACCTGCCATGACGTCTCCCTAGAGGTGGCAAAATTGCTTGGTACAATAAACTTTAACACCCGGAGTACATACTATCGCGGTGAGTCCTGGCCGTGAGTGCCCTGCAGTGCATGAGGCGTGTGGTGCACCTGACTGTCCTGCTCGTAACATGTGTTCCCGCACCCGTTTAGTTATTTTATCTTTTGTTGTTGTTGATGTGAGGCAGAGGTAAGTTGACCCATAGATTTTCAGCCTCAGTTGTTTGATATTTTTTTATTTTATTTCTCTGTACTCTGTGAAGAATAAATCTGATATCATCTTACATCATGGCATACAGCCACGCTATGGTTGACAAATTGATGACTATTGCTGGTTTGGTTGGTGAAAATTAACCCGTCCACTGCGATTGGAACAAGTTTGGCTTTCACTGGTAGCCTGATAACATATACTCTCATGTCTTTCTCTGTCTCTGTGGTAGATAGTGGAGTGTTCCCCATGGGGTATTGGTATGCTGGATATCCCCTCCCAAGGTGCAGGACTTTTCATTTTTCTTAATTGAATTGTAGCAGCCACTATTTGATTCAGTCCTATAGCTTGGTGAGGTCTTCTGGTAGGAAATCCGCAGTCAAGGGGTTTAAATAGCTTTATTTTCGGAATGCTATGGTAGAGTAAATGAGGAGTAACATAACAGAGGATATATTAGCTCAACTCACCTCACCTCAGTAAGAGAAGGTTGCCCTGATGATAATGATTAAGTACATAAAATGAGACTTTAGTCACCTTAGACTTTCAGCCATTTTTTATTTGTTAGAGTAAAAACATTTCTAAAAGGGTCTGAGAAATGGATAGCATAAATTATTTTATTATATCCAATGAAGGTGAAGCTTGCATTGAACACTGCCCACAGACAGTTGTTTTCAGCAGTCTTATGTTTTAGGAAGGGTTTAAAGCTTTACTTAACAATGAAAGATTCCAAGTATTTCATGGTAATGTATATGCTTATGTTTACTGTTGTTTTGCTGCTCACTCTATTTTCACTGCTTTTTGTTATATATAAATGTTATTACAGTACTTCACCCATTATTGATAACCTAATTATGATAGTTTTAACACTTCCACCAAGGCATTTTCCCAAAAATTCAGTCAAGTTGTTGTCATGACCAGAGAGAGTCAAGTTAAAGAAATAGTAATTTATTATCTTTATTAAAATTTTTGCATCATTTGGTAAACAAAAATAATATTCTTGTTTTCTTCATCTTATAAAGCTTTGCATCTATTAGTTTACTGCAGTGTGTGTAAATAGTAGTGCTAAACATCAAATAAGCAGTGGGTGAATTACTGTAAGGAATTGAAAGTTTCATGCTTTATAGTTATAAATATATTTGATGCTCATTTTCTTGCATGTTGCTTAAACTAACGGCAAATGAAAATGCTGGCATGTCAAAAATAGACTGCTTTTTTTATTTGCATCTTGTCAGGTGATGAGCTGCTAGGCCAAGTGTGCAGAGTATGATGCTTAACTAGTGAGGAGAGTGACTATATGACCACTGTAATATCATGTTCCAGGCAGTAATTTTATTTTATTCCACCTTTCATGCAACAGTCTTTAGGAGGAAGAAAATACGTCAAACTGGTCGAGGTATTTAAATGCTTTTCCAGTTCTGTTGGAGCCACAGTAGGTGTCCTTGTGCTGGCCTGTCCTAACCCTGTAGTGAAGCCCCATGGCACCAGTGTTGGGGCCAGTTTATTGCCATGTTTCTCACCACATGCAGTCCTTTTGAGAAAGCCTCTGACCCACAGTGATAGTAGTGGACTATCTAGAGGATACAATAATGGAGGCCGCAAGATACTCTTTTGGATGTTGTGAGAAATGGGAAGATTTGAGAGAAAATTTATTTTTTTCTTGGCATTTGTCTGATATCACAAATATGATTAGGGTTAATGGACAGCATTTGGGCAATTTTTGGCCTCGATGATTCTCAGAAGTAATCACTAATCAGTGTTATTGGCAGCATTTAAACTTGAGACTTTAGAAGAAACAATCAGTCAAAAGATCTGAAATTCTTCCAAGGTGTGTTATGGGATGATGCGGGAAACTACTACAAAGCAAAAAAAATTAGAGCATCACTGTAAAACTGAAAAAATATCTTCATAGCTGTGTATTTGATGGGAAATTGGTTATTAATACAGTTGTTACTTTTAGTGTATGTTGTCTCTAGTGCCATGGAGGTAAATTTGTTATTATTTCAATTAAAGAAATGACATCACACTGAAGACGTTATTAGATTAACACTTACTGGTAGGAAACATAGGCTTTTTTCATAAGGATTGAGCTATTAAACGATGCTTCTTGTTCTTGTGTGTTGCACACAATACCACAACAGAAAGTATAGTTCAGCACAGTGGATGCCTGTCTAGAATGTGTAGTTCAGTGATGACACATGTTCTATCAGACTGCCTTTGAGACTGAATTTCATATATAGCAAAGTATCAAGATTGTATGAGGGCATGTACTTAAGGTAATAAGATATCTTGCATCAATATGCAGTTTACACGAGTTTTTGATCAATGAATCGCTACATTTAAAAGTCATTGTGGAGAATGTACTTATCACTTACAGGACATCTTGCATGAATATGCAACTTCTACAAACTTTGTGACAGGTAAATCATCAAATTCAGAAGTCTTTATTAAAAAAGAAAAGGGAAATACTGCTTTTTTATATGACAACAATGAGCCAATAGGTTCATGTGGGATATAGAAGAATTATTTGTAGTTGAGCTTTAGAGAAAGGGCTGTGTGTGGTGGAAAGTATGGCAATGATGTCCACACCTGGCTTTGTGTCTGTGTTTGTCTGAGGTGCTCGTAGTTTAGCCATAATTGATGTTCCTTAGAACGTTTACACTGTTGATAGCAAGATTTACAAGTACACATAGTATTATGTTATACAAATTAGTAGTAAAAACTAGTAGTGGTACATAATACAGTGTAGCCTGTAGTAAGAATTTTTAATAGTTTTATTCATGGCCATTTGTAGTATGCTGATACATTTTTTGTCAGTTTCTGTATTCTTCCCACCGTCCAGGATCCACAGGCCAGTAATGGGAGAAATAGGAAGGGCTAAGATGAATTTTGCATCTTCTCATCCATTACTTGAAAAGGAAATAATGTACCTACTTAGTTATTAAAAGGAATTCCTGGCATAATTTTTGGTATTTAAAGATGATGAGTCATTGAGGAAATTAGTATAGATGATGATTGTAGAAAAGAAATTGTCTATGCTTTTATGGTTTAATAAACCTGTATCATGCCACGTGATTATGCAGAGAGGAGTAAAACATGGGTTTTACTTGTATTGCATGATAATGATGGGGAAGTTTTAGTTTTTGGATTCTCTCATTTATTTATCATTTTTTTTCTTTTCCTTGCTCTTCTTCCTCTGTATTTTATTAGTATTACTTTTACATTCTTTAATTTTCAGAGCAGATAACATGTGTGCTGCAGTAACATATAATTTTACACACGTTGAGTTGCATTGAACACATTGGTGTAGTATCAGCAGCAGTTATATTTATTTGCTGGTGGTCACTAGGAAGTAACATTGATCTGAATTGAGGATGAACAATTAAGGGGCAGGAACAGCAATGAGCATGGAAGAGTGTGTGAGGTGCAAGGCAGTTCGTCAGGTGATTCACAGATGAGAGTTGTGGCTGTCAAATATTCATTAAGAACAAGTCTTCCAAAGACTACACTTATTGATTTTACACTTGCCTAAGATACTACATACTCTGTTTTATGATCATTGTAGTGTATATTTATAGATTTTAGTTAACACCTAATATGTATTTTGTTTAATGTTTGATGTATTGATTTTTTAATGAACAGTTGGCTAATCTTTTTAGATTAATGCCTATATATTTAAACAACTATAAAGATATATATCACATCCTCCTCATTTGGAGTTTAGCTTTTCATCAATACAAATTAAAATCAAGTGACCACTTTTACAGGAAAACAATGTTACTTATTCCTATCATACACAAGTTGTTTGCTGCACCTAGTTTTGTGTTCAGCACTGCCTGTTTGTTGTCCCTTGAGTCCAGTCATGTGTGTGTCATCAGAATTGCTTGGCAAGGTTATCCAACCCTGTAATTCTGAGACTTCCCAAACTTATGTTGAATTTTGTATTTTCAGACGGAACAGACAGTGAGGCCTCCACCCCCCCTGGATCTCCCCAGGCAGAACGCGCAGGAGCTGTGGTTGAGACAAATGCTGCAGACAGCAAGAAGCGGCGGACATCTTTGGCCAACCTGTTCAGGGGCCCTGGCGGTGCTGAGCTCAGCAAGGAAGTTCTCAACAACATCACCATGTTCAAGAGGAAACAGAAGAAGGTGGGAACAATATTTTTTTTTTTTTTTTTTTTTTTTTTTCCTCAGACTTAAATTCACAGTGTCCAGCAGCATAGCTCTGCCAAATATAATCTTATGGCAAATTAGGTTAAGCATTGATGTATCTTTATAGTTGTTTATGCACTGCCTTCACAGTAAACAGTTTGCATCACAGCATTTATTCTTGTTTGCAAAGTACAGTTATGTGACATCAAATAACACAATGCAGTAAATGTATATAACGTCTGAGCCTCCTCATTGCAGGGCACTATTGATGTCTGGTGGCTGTACGATGATGGTGGCCTGACGCTGCTGGTGCCTTACATCCTCTCCACACGCTCCCAGTGGTCGGGCTGCAAGCTGAGGGTGTTCGCTCTGGCCAACCGCAAGGATGAGCTAGACATGGAGCAGAGGAGGTAGGATGTGTAGGGTTCACAGAGTACTGGGCTCATTGATCAATGGGTTTAAGATTTTTTTCTTTGGTTTGTTTTCTCAGTAAAAGTATACAGGATTATTTCTCTTTGAATTTGAAGTTTGTTAATGTTTGCCCTTTTTAAGAAAGAGATTAATAATGAAAATTACACAGTTCTTGTATTTGTCAACTTACTTAATTGCTGACCCTATCAAAAGGTATGTCAGTTATTACCATAAGAAGAAACATTATGTTAAACTGTAAAAATCTGTTTTCCAGTATGGCCAACCTGCTCGCCAAGTTCAGAATAGACTACAGTGATGTGATCGTCATTCCGGATGTGGCCAAGAAGGCCGCTGAGTCTTCGCGGATGGAATTCGACCAGATGGTTGAAGACTTCAAGGAAAAGAGCAAGGATGACGTGGACAAGCCAGAAAATGGTAAGACTTGCGGCCTTATTTTGTAATTTGCTAAAGTGAATTTCATAACATTCTTTGAGTGACTTTCACTTTTATGAAATTATTTGCATTTAAATCTGCAGGTACTTTTATGGAAGAAAGTTATAGTATAATTAGTAATAAAATGTTTTTGTCCACAGCTCTCACAATCAGCGAAGCAGAGTTCCTTGGTCAGCGAGAAAAGACTAACCGCCACATCCGTCTGAGGGAGTTGCTGCTGGAAAACTCGAGAGATTCTTCACTTGTTGTGATGTAAGTGTCTGATGATTATTGCACTCACTAAATTTATTTACTGAATATTTTATGTTTGAAATTAAATCATCCATAGGCTTTTCATGATAAGGTAATATAGGTCACTTTACTTATTTTGATCAATCAGTGGTCAGGCACATAAACATTTGAGAAAATATCATGAAACGTAATAAAGCAAACAAGTTGCATGGCATAGTAGTAGGTTAATAGGTTTACTTTTACTGTAATGAAGAATGGACACATTGTTGCCATCTTCTTCATGGTGGTGCTGCCTGACTGAACCCAAACCTTTATCCTCAGGACACTGCCAATGCCCCGCAAAGCCTCGGTTTCCGCCCCGCTGTACATGGCCTGGTTGGAGACCCTCACGCGTGACATGCCTCCTTTCATCCTCATCCGTGGCAACCAAACATCCGTTCTCACCTTCTACTCTTAGGAGGCATCCTGGAGATTTTGTGTCCCTATTTTTAATTAGATTTTTAAGATTTCAAGAATGAATGATCCTGATTGCTGTGTACCATAGAGTTGTTCATTGTGTCTTTTTACATGAAAATAGAGGTTGTTGTTGTGTGTGTACGTGTTTGAATGTGTGTGTGTGTGTGTGTGTGTGTGTGTGTGTGTGTGTGTGTGTGTTGTCTGTATATGTATGTATGTAAAAGTGAGTGTTTGACATTTGCATATGAAAGCAATGGGGGTATCATCATGCAACATTTTTTTAATATTGTTATTGATACAAGTATGCAATATTTGTCAAAAGTAGTATTAGCATAATTCCTATTACAAAGTTTGCTAGCCTTACATTTTGTACATTCCATGTTTAAGGACTAAACAAATTATATCTTCCAATTCCTTCAAAATACTCCCATGCAGACTTTTTAGTGTTAAGGTCTGGCAATACAAAACACACAGAACAAAGCGTTGCACAAACAATGGAGTGCAGATGTTTGAGTATGAAAGTTGATTAATTTGTATTACCAGTACAATAAAACTTCAAAGGTAAATCAGGCTAATCAAGCTTTGAAAACCAGGTGGTACACTATGTATAAAGATCAGTAGTTTTTGTTTATTTTAAAATTCTGCTCAAAATGGGAAGAGTAACAACGTTTCCATAAATATCTTGATATACTTGAACATTCCTTTTTAGAAGATGCTTGTTTGTTAATGGCTTCAAGACTCATCACTCTGTGCTCTGAGTTTTTAATCCAACACAAAGTTAGGATCCATCATCCCTCACTAAAAGATAAAAGTCTGTAGTTTGTAGACACCCACTCTAAGCTGTGAAGCCCTCATCAATTTGAATCAAACCTTAGCAACTTTTGTTAATAATGAGTGGGTATGATATTACAAAAATAATAAATAAATGAATTTTTCATTGGCTAGAATAAAAAACCTCAATGCTATGGTATAGACAAATGAAATTAAGGGATAACCTCTTGTAATCCATTATATAGTCTTTACTGAGGGAGGATGAAGCCTGTGAGGAGACTCTGCTGCCTCTGAGGATGAGTGGTCTTCCATTGCCTTAATAATATTTTAACATTCTGCGTCTGAATTCAAAAGTGATGAGTGAGAACAATACCAGAACCTGTAGTGAAGACTGACTTATTTGTTATCTTATTCAGCTTCTGCTTGTAGTTTCAGGTCAGTGCAGAAATGTGTATATTTTATTTGACTTAGTGGGATTTAGGAGGTGTTAATCTTTATAACAATGTTCAGTAATGCAGTATCTTGTAAATATTTCATATAATTTCTAGGTATTATTTTATTTCATAGACAATGCTAATGTACGAGTATGTAGCATTCAAACTTTGAATACAAACTAAATGAATTTAGAGGTAATCTTAAGTTCATGAATCCTGAAAAAAATGCACAAAATGTTTCAAAAAAATTGCAGGCCTTAAGAAAAATGAAATTCAACATACAATTCATCTTTGGTTAGTATACATGTTCTGTGATAACACAATGAAATTGTATGAGTCATGTGCTGTGACTTTCACTCTCCAGAGGACCGTGGTGCTTTGTCCCCCAGCCCAGCCACATAACATTCCTCCCATTGCTGTCATTTCAGTGGCTCAAAATGGCACACTCACCACTGCTGTTCTGCCTTACTATAACAATGAATACAACTGTGAATATGAATGTTAATACAGCAAGTGTTACTTGTCAACCCGTGGTGATAAGTGAGCTTTATTAGTACAAGGTCCTGCAATGTCAGAAAAGGTGCCTTTGATTCTGTGATGACTGATCAGGGAAAATATTTCTCTATGTTGTTGGATCTCTACATTGTCATTAGGAAAAGATATTTGTATGAACTGTACAGAAAGACATTTTTTTACCCCTTTAGTCTCTTGGAATGTTGCAGAAGAATGAACAGCTGTCATCTGAAATGGTTCATCTTATCAAAGGCGAATCATCTGGAGATATTTTGTTTTGTATTGATATATTGAAATGTATGCTAACAGTGATGTTTTATTAATGTGGATTTGTATCCTCCATTGATTGTAGTTATTAATTTGGTTCATATTAGGTGGGTTGGGCTCCTGTTAACAATGATTCTTCATTATTGCAACTTCTATTATTTCTTAGATGGAAAGAAAAGACAGTTTAATTTCTAATGGAAAGACAAAGTCTTTTTAGTTAATAAACACATTTTAATTAACATGCATATCATTTTTATTACTTAAATTATTTAAAGCTAATACCTTAGTTAATACAATGGAAAGTTACTGCATTTGGCAAATGTAAATTGTTAGGAAATGCTAACCAAATAAATTATATTTTTGAAAAAATAGTTAACATTTCCTTATCCTAAAGCAAGGGAAACTCGTTTGATTCTTATTATAAAGAAACTCTTGTACAAGAGAGAGAGAGAGAAAAAAAAATATAGGCAGACATACATAAGCAAACACAGATAAACAAAAATAAACAGACAAACAAACAAGTGAACACATAGACAGAAATAGTTGAAAAAAAACTTACATAAACACAAAGAACTGCAAAGGGAACAATAAAAAAAAAATACACGGACAATCTAAAACAACGGCAACCAAGATAACAGACACACAGATAGACAGACAAACAGAGACAGACAGACAGAGAATGACCCTTTCCATGTCGGCCCTGGCTCGGAGAAAGACGTGTTTACTGTCTTATTATTCATCAAAAGCGGATTTCGGGACGACTTTCAGCGGAGCGAGATGTGAGGAGAATATTTTTGGCGCTCCGAGTGAGTTAATCTGGAGTCCCGTAATTGGTCCTTTACCGTGCAGAGGGAAGGAGGGAGGGAGAGAGACTGCTCATTCCCTTCCCACTTTGCGTTTCACTTAATATCGTCCATGATTGCATTAATTAAGAGCCTAGTCATCAGGGAGGGGGATAGGGTGAGTAAGAGGCGTCTAGCAAATACTTCCTTCTCGTGCATGACTGTAAGCGTTGTCTCATTCTTTTTTGGTTTACGAATCTTTGCTCGACGTTAATTAATGCAGCTCTTAGTGCCGCGCCGACAGTCAGGGCCTTAAATATACAGTCTCGAAGCGTAGTGACCTCTGGGTTTTTCCTTTACACACTCCGACATCCTCCATTAGGCTTCAGTGTGCCTCGAATTCAACGTTGCCAGATTATCGTACTCAGAGGATAGTGTTTACCGGTTTCTGAAGCCTAAATATTACCAAGAAACATCAGGAATTAACTATTTTAACGATAAATATAAATGAATCTCGTTACTGGGGACCAGGAGACAGTTTTGGGGTCGGAAGTCGGTCATTAATTATAGGAGGCTGAGTACGACAACCTGGCACCATTGGGCCGCTCGATCCTCCTCCCTTAAATCTCAGTCGTAGAAGGAGAGGAATGAATATGGATCACTGTTGTAAGTCTTCGTGTTTGCTGCGGGTCAGGGAACGATGAAATGAACTTATAAGGAAGGAGAGAGACTTGGGGAATTAACAGAGGGCTTGAAGAAAAGGGGAGAGGACTACACGTTTATAGTAGAGGGGTGTAAGGAGACATGTAGGCTACAGATCTTTGTTTCCAATGGGGGCAGAGGAAGGAGAGAGAGAGGGAGAAGGAGATGGATGAAAGGAGGAAGTGTGTGTGTGTGTGTGTGTGTGTGTGTGCAGACCATTCCGTGAAGGACGATGTGGCTGGGAAAACTGTCTATTGCACTTAATTGCCGACAAATGGTTGTGAAGGATCGTGAGTGCAAGTGACGCCAAGGAAGGGGGAAAAAAAGATACCAAGGCGAGGCTAATGGGACGACACACACGAGAGAGAGAGAGAGAGAGAGAGAGAGAGAGAGAGAGAGAGAGAGAGAGAGAGAGAGAATCAATCCAGACAGGCCTGTGGGCGTGGGAGTGTTTTTCTTACATCAAGACGGGGCGCCGAAACGCTGCCCCGCGGCCTTGTTGACAAAGGGTTCACGGCGCCTCGGGTTGCTTTTTGAAATGGAGGCGGAGTGACGGGGCAGAAGTAGTATCAGGTGAGGCGGGGGAAAGGGTTATGTGGGACGTAGGAGCATCGGGTGTGACGGGGGAGGTTACGTGACAGGGGAGGGTTGTGTGTGACGGGGAAGTAGAATAATGTGACGGGGGTAAGGGTTGTATGTTACGGGGGAGCATCTGGTGTGACAGGGGAAGGTGCATGGGTTGTGACGGGAAAGTCGGGTGTACGCGGGTGTGACGGGAGAAAGTTGTGTGTGACGGGAGCAAGGCAGTTGTCAGACGGAATCATCGAGTATAGACAGGGAAAGAAGGAAAGCTAGCTGAGTTTGACGGTTGACCGGGGACTCGTACGTGGATTGGTTGTGATGGGAGGAAAATGTTGTTTACCGGGAAGATAATGACGTGTGAAGGTGGAGGCTAAGTGTGGAGGATTGTGTACGTGTTGAGTGAAAGAAAAGTCGAATGCGAAATGGGGTGAGCAGAAGGACTAAACTGAACCATGTGAAAAGTCCATGTGTTGAGGGTAGCCTACTAGTGTGTATGGCGTAAGGAAACTGTGTGTGTGTGTGTGTGTGAGAGAGAGAGAGAGAGAGAGAGAGAGAGAGAGAGACCACACAGACCCCATGGTGGTGCTGGGAGAAGATGGGTGAAAAAAAAAAATGAGACGTCGGGGAGAGATTGTTACAGTGAGACAGACCAAATTTATGAAGTGGCGAATGTATGTGAGAGTATAACCTGTTAGGGCAGATGTGGGTGGGGTTGGAGCTGGCGTACAAATGGGTAACGTATCTAATTTCGAAGCTGCAGGCCTTGAAAAAATCAGCGAGGAAGGCACGTGGCGTGCCGTCCATTCATCTCATCTCTCTCCAGGCCCGTAATTTTGGCAGATTTTGTGGGGGGCAAGAGGGCATAATAGGTTTATGAATTGGGTGGGGGGGAGGGTGGTTAGCGAAGCGAGCATGCGCAGGTGGGGATTTCTTTTTTAGCTAGTACTTTTAGAGGCATTTTTTGGCCGATATAGAACAGCTACATTAGAGGAGGGCTATAGCCACTTAGCTCCCCAGAAATTACGGCCCTGCTCTCTTTGCGGGTTTATCGATGATTGGAAATTTGCAGAAACCATGATGCAACCCGTCGCAACCTACCGTACGTAGTAAATTTTATTTCTCGGGTCAAAGAAATAATAGACTGACCTGAATCCACAGAGTCCAACACAACCCACCACCCGGCGATAGAACTGTTCCATTCCAGGAGTGGGAAAGACCCAATTTCTGCTGGTATTCACAGTAGCCTATGGGATGGGATGGGTACACCACTGGGTCTTGGTTGCCGTTGTACGTACCAGCCAATTGATGGAGGTATAGGGGTTCGATTTGACATGTCACCTCGGTTTCGGCCACGCCATTTTGGGGAGCTTGAAGTTGACATTGCAGGGTTGCGAGTCTAGAGCTGAATGGCACTTTGCCTCGAAGTACAAACTCTAGGAGGGGATTCCCGGAGGCGCATAGCACTGTGTTGTTGAGGCCTTCAGAGTCACCTTACAAAACACCTACTTGAGCCTCCGCCATTCTCTTCTTTTTCTTTTTTTCTCTTTCTGATTTTTTTTTATCTCACCCTGTTGTTCCTACTCTCTACCGATTCTTACTTTATGATGTCTATTCTTCTTTTTCCTTCTTATTTTTTCTCTCCTTTTCAATTTTTTTCTTCCTCACCCCTTTCCACCTTTTTTGCTATTTCCTCCCTCTCTGCTTCTTATTTTACTCTTTGCCGATGGCTCCCTTATCATCAATGTTTCCCGCTTTCCCACCACTCTCGTCTTTCTTAACAGCTCCCTCGAAGTACGTACGTATGTGTACAGACCGTAGGAGGGGATTCCGGAGGAGCATAACTGCTACCTGACGCTGTGGAGGCGATCATGAATCGGAGGTGTTGGTATGCCTGAGTTTGAATCGGAGATGTTGGTATTCGTAAGAGTTTTGTTTACATTTGCATTTGGGACGCATTTCATGTTTACCACCGCATTCCCCGAAGTCTCAATGGCCCCCTAGCCAATTTTGGTTGCTAGGGGTGAGTATGGGCAAACACTAGAATAATACCAAATTTTTGCCCGCCCCACACTAAGCGGAGTGAAGGGACTGTGTACTGTGTAAGGCACGGAAAAGCGACAAACAAGATCAACTGGCAGAATGGAGAAGGTGCGTTCAAGATATTACTGAGGCAATTCTTAGGTAATAGTCTAATATGTTTTTCTAATAACACAAATGAAACGAACAGGCTGCCACCATGGTTTTCACTGTCAACGACCCCTTCCCCAACTAACCTAGCAATCTCTGGAATCTGAGGGAAGGCAGAGATCTTAGGTGGGGGACAAAAATAGTATTTCTCGGCAAGAAAACATTGCGTGATCCTAAAGTCTAAACATTTTAAAAATATATGCAGCATTAACCAGACCTGACGACCTAGCCTAACCAAGCTGCTAAAATGGTAACCCGTCGCCGCTGAAGTAGTAACCATCGCCAATTAAATAGTAACCTATTGCCACTAAAATAGCACCCCATCGCAGATAAAACAGTAACCTATCGCCACTTAGATAGTAAACTATCACCACTAAAATAAACAAACCGAGCTCAACCGTACCTAGCCTATCCGCTAGTTTACGGGCCGAAAAATAGCAATACATCGCTTCCCCTCACACACCTGCATTCCCCCAGGGCCCCGAGCTCGTTAGGGCGGAGTAGGAAGGAGTCATTTGCGGTGAACGTTATCATGATGTCAGTTTGAATTATACTGAAATAAACACACATAAGAAACAAAGGGCCAGACGGCCTATATATAGTAGCCCCTGAGGAGGAGTTGCTCACCAAATTTCCTTCCCATCCACAAATGCGTATAATCTCCGTTTAAGGGTTTCCATTGTGTTTGCCTCTACTACATACATACTGGATTTGTTCCACTCGTCCACTACCCTGTTCATGAACCAGTTTTTGCCTCGTTCTTTTTTAACTTGAATTTATCCAACTTCCATGACCTTGAAAACAATGTTTAGGTTGATGCAGTTGGTCTTTTATTAAAAAAAAAAAACTTTGTCATTTCAGTGTAAGTAAATATATTCATCAGAATTTTTCGTTCTCCCCAGTGCTAAGAAGACACACATTTATTGAAGATGAAGGCTGTATGAGGATTCAGAGGACCAACCTAAAAGCAGCGTGATGACCTTGGGTAACAGCGACGCTCAGCGAAGTAAGTCTTTCTTTCCTTATGGTCTTCTTTCTGCAGAACGTGTAGTTACTGATGTCGTAATCTACATGTCTTGTGTCTCTACATGCCATGCTATGATTACCACTTCCGGGTTCGATCCAGACTGAGCAGTCGCCGCCGAGCTCACCCAGAAGTTTATTTTCCCTTCCGGGCTGTTCGAGAAAAGGGTTCATGAGGAAACTTTACTTTACGTGTACTGTTGGGTAACTATGTGTACTTGTGTGTTCTATGTGTACGTGCCGGACATTCCCTTTGCTGGTCTGGGAGCGATATGGCAACAGCGACGTGTGATGGGGAACGGATGTGGGAGAAAAGAAATAAAATTATGGTTGAATCAAATCAAGGTCGGTGGTTTATATGGGAGACAATAGGCAGATAATCAGAAAGTGTACATAGGTGCAAGAGCTGTAGGGGTATATAAAAAAAGGAGGAGGAGGGCAAGAAGCGATGCGAGCAAGGGAAGACGGTGGAATTGATGATAAGGAAACGAAACCCTTTAAGAAGCTGGGGTGCGAAGAGGGGTTCATCCACACTTGACCGGAGCCAGCGAGCGAGCCTGTCAACCAGCCAGCCAGCGCACGGGGGTCGTCGAAGCCACCGTTGCCAGATTATCGTACTCAGAGCCTCGTATATACCGGTTTCTGAGCCATAGTTATTGCCGAAAACCACCTATAACCAACCATTGTAACGACAACTATATATGAAGGAAGTTATTGGGGTCGAGGAGGCAGTTTTTGGGTCGGAAATCGGCAAACATGGGAGGCTGAGTACGACAATCTGGCAACGTTGGTCGAAGCCTACCCCTTTAGTCGTGAATGTTTGAGTTCCGATCAGAAAGTTTTCGTCCGCGCTCTACAAGTTGCATGGATGGCCGAAGATTGCGTGAGGGGGCGGGCGGGCAGAGGCGAGATGCTTGCACTTCGCCGCCGCCACCTCGCCCTCTCACCTTCTTTGCCTCCGGACGATTTTGGAGATTTCAAGACTAAAGTAAATGTGATAAAAATCCGTCATATCTCTCCGTCTCTGTCCGTGTCTGTTCCTGTTAATGCCTATAGCCTATGAGTTTCTGTTCATCTGTGTCTATCTCTTCCTGCCTGTCTGTATCTGTTTCTGTTCTTAACGGTGTCTGTGTCTATTTTGTGCCTGCCTGTGTCTGTGTGTGTTTGTATTTATCTTTTCCTGCCCGTCTGTGTATGTCTGTTAATGTCTCTGTATCTGTATTTACGCCTGTATTTGGGCCTGCCAGTGTGTCTGTTTCTGTCTGTATCTGTGTCTGCTTCGTTGTGTCTGTGCCTGTGTCTGTTTGTCCGTGTGTGTCTCTGCCCGCGTATATTCATTTCCTTTTCTTCGTCCCGTTTCCCATTCAGCAGCTAATAACCTTCGGGCCATTTCGTCCTATCATCGCTGGCTCGTTCATTGATATTCGGGTGACTGGCGCTCCCACACGTCTTTCATAAGTTGCAAAGGTCAAACAATTTCCCCGAGTCCTTTAGGCGGTGGCGGAGGGCGAGGGGGACGGAGGGGGAACTAGGGAGAGGAAGGGGGCGGTAAGAGAGGGGGAGGAAGGGATGGAAGGGGTGCATGGGGGAGGCAAGGGAAGGCAAGGGTAGGAAAGAGCAGGTTAAAGGGAGGAGAGGATGGAGTTGACGGCGTGGAAGTGGGTGGCTTTTGCAAGTTTTAAGCGTTGGTAGGGCGAGAGGTGCTCATTGTAAGGAGAGAGAGAGAGAGAGAGAGAGAGAGAGAGAGAGAGAGAGAGAGAGAGAGAGAGAGAGAGAGAGAGAGAGAGAGAGAGAGAGAGAGAGAGAGAGAGAGAGAGAGAGAGAGAGAGAGACTGGGGTGGAAAGAAACGTAGTAAAGTGAGAGGGGGAAGGATTTGGGATAGAGGAAGATAAGAAGATAAGATAGATAAGTGACATACCGTGTGACGCAGAGAGAGAGAGAGAGAGAGAGAGAGAGAGAGAGAGAGAGAGAGAGAGAGAGAGAGAGAGAGAGACGACAAACGGGTCCATGTTGCGTCATCTCAAGTGCCAGGTATTTCATCATAGTTTTATGGCACCGTGAAAAAAGGAATATCGAGGGCGTTGTGGCGCGCAGGCCGGCCCGCGACACGCCTTCATTACCTTGACCTCCTTCATATCCATTTCTCGGTGTCCATCTCTGCCCGGGCACGTGGAAGGGTTGGCGCCCGGCTGCCCGTGCCTTTATTTTTGTCACCATGAAGTGTAGGATACGTTATTTATTTTGCGGTTTTTGTTCTCGTTTAGCCTGGTGTGGTTTCGTTTGAGTGTGTTTCGAATTTGTCTGGATCATAACTGTTTATATTCAAATTAAACTCCTCGCTTTGTATTGTTTTAGGGTCAGTAAGTGTTTGTTAGTCGTATTCCGAATGTATGTTATGGTCAGTAATCTCTATCTATCTGTATCTATCTTTCTATCTACCTACCGCCATCTGTCTATCTACATATCTATTTATATATCTATCTGTCTATCTGTCTGTATTACCAATCTGTCTGCTAACCCATTCATTCCTTTACTCATGTTCGTGTCTTGCTATTTGTTTATCAGTCACTTGAACTGTTACTCGCACCGGTGGAGGACACTGGGTCAGGCCATGTATTGCTTCAGGATGTCAGAGTCTGAATTTGAGTGGACATTGAACACGACTGGACATCAGTAAAGCGGAAACCTGCCTCAAAACTAGAGAAAACTCTACGGAGATTCCTATCGATCGTGACCTCAGTTACTCGTGAAGAATATTCACACATTCCATCCATACTACCAGAGGTCTTCCCTAACGTTGTCAATGTTCTCTGTGATCGAAATAAGGTAAATCGCACAACATGGCATGTCAGGAACGCGGAAAGATAACAGAGCACCCCACAGACGAGAGGCTCTGTGACCGTGACATTTCTTTCTCTCCGCCGTCTGTCTGTATATGTGCCACTGATCTGCCCGCCAAATCCATGCCCACAGCCTTGACCACACCCGCGCTGCCAACGTGCACCTCCCGGAGTCATAAACGTGTGCACTGAACATGTTTTTGATAAAGTTTATGACAATGTGAGAATTTTTCGAACCCAGGTTTTGAGGAAGGGTGACATCGTATTAAAGTCCACGGTCTTGCGATGTAAATGTTGACTTTCTAATTACTGCGGGAAGGTCAGTGAACTTTTGATTTTTTCTGTTGCCTGTATTGAGTAATGTTTGGTTATTGGGTGTCATCGTAAACATGATTTTTATCAGATTAAATTTTCTTCTCTATCATTATTTTTCTAAGAATCATCTGTTTGTGACTCTGACCACTGAACTCCATTAAAAAATATCATGCTTAAATTATGTTGCTCATGTTTGGTTTAAAAATCTAAGGACTTATTATTTATTTAGCTTAATGAAATTCCACTCCAGAATTGCTCTAACCTGTGCTTTCCATGATATTAATAATTTTTCGACCGTCCATGGTTTTAGGGCATTTGCGCGTAAAAGTGTAGTCAGCATTTTATTTTTCTATTATTTTTGTGGCGAGGATAGGAAGAACAGACCTCTCATATCGGTAGGCCTTTAGTTTGTGCTCGAAAGTTTTATCTGAGCCCTTGTTCAGTGCTTCCATAAAAAATCTTAATATCACTTGTCACCTTACTAGCACCTGTTCTCGCCAAACGGTCGACTTTTATCCTCTCGCCAACAATTCCTGCACCGCCAGCACCAGGGAGAACAGACAGGCAGGCAGGCAGGCAGGCAGGTTGAGTGAGGAAGGTAGGCAAGCGAGAGGTAGGAAGACAGGCAACAAATAAATGGCATAAAACAGGCAGGCAGGCAGGCAGGTTAAGGCAGACACAAGCGAGCAAACTGGACCATATGGGAACAGACAGACAGACAGACGGACAAGCAGACAGGCAGATGGGGAAGCAGACAGAAAGGTAGACAGACAAACAGACAGACAGGCAGGCAGACAGACAGACAGGCATGCAAATATAAAGACGGGAAGACACAGACAGGACAGAAAACAAAGCAGGTAGACGAGCAGATAGGCAGACAAACAGACAGACGGGCAGACAGACAGACAGACAGACGGGAAGACAGACAGATAGATAGACCGACAGACGGACAGACGGACAGGCAGGCAGACGGATAGGCAGGGAAGTAGATAGGGAGGCAGATAGACAAGCAGATAGACAAGCAGATAGGCAGAATGGCGGGCAGGAGACTATAGGAGAGGACGTCGTGGTGGGGGGAAAGCTCTTACGTCAGTCCGGGTGCTGGCGGGGCTCTGGTAAGGCTCTGGGAGGCTCCATTAGCGAGGGGGGCGGCGCGGCGAGATGCTCCACTGGCCGCTGTCTCTCGCTATCACCCGCGGCTCTCCCTTGCTGCCGCGGACGCCCACCGACCCCCGCGGCACCCTTTTTCCCGCACTTATCCCGCCGTTTCTTAGATGGCGCTCTCCTCTCCCTTCTTACTTTCCATTCTTCCTAAACTTCCCGTGATGGAGTCTGTTGATGGCGGTGAATGACTGTGATATGTTTTTGCTATCTATGTTTTCGTGTGTGATTCTTCCCCTAACGTGTCCAAGGCGTCTGTGTCTGTTAACTCAGGAAGCGCCGTGATGGAGTCTGTAGATGCCGCTCAGTCACTATGATGCGTTTTTGCTCCTTATGTTTTTGTGTGGGACTCTTCTTCTTGGGTGTCGGCGGGGGGGGGGGGGGGGGGTGGGTCTCTTTTTCTGTTATTATTTCTTCAGCTTCGTCGGTTTGGGTCTCTCGTTGTTGCGGCTGTAAGGTCTTCAAGGTCCATTCGATAGTTAAGGACATCCGGGAGGAGCTCTCTGGAATGATGAAGATGAGGATGAAGGAACGTTATAGTTGTGGACCGGCGGTGGAGTGTGGCTGTGGCTCCTGACTGCTCTCTTTCTTTTTTTGAGGGATGACATTTCCTTTTTTTTTTTATCATCATGAGCCGCTTCCCTTACGTATTTCCTCCTATTCGTTGTCTCCATTACTGTCACTATTTCTGCTTCCTTTTCATCTTTTCTGCTTGTTCCTCTTTTTTGTCATCTTGCTCTCCTTGCTTCTACTCCTCCTCCTCGTTCTCCTTTTTCATCTTCTTCCACTCCTTGCTTCTATTCCTCCTTTTCCCCCTTGCTTGTACGGCTCTTCCTCCTTTTCCCCCTCCTATTCCTTCTTCTCTTCATCCCTCCAACTCATTCTCCATCCTTCCTCCCCTCTCTCATTCTCCTTCCTTCTCTCCTTCATTCTCCTTCCTCCTCTCCTTCATTCTCCTTCCTCCTCTCCTTCATTCTCTCCTTCATTCTTCTTCCTCCTTTCCTTCATTCTCCATCGTCCTCTCCTTCATTCTCCTTCCTTCTCTCCTTCATTCTCCCTCCTCCCTCAACCCCTCATCCTTCCTCCTCCCCTTCATTCTCCCTCTTCCTCTTCTTCATTTTCCATCCTCCTCTCCTTCATTCTCTTTCCTCCTCTCCTTCATTCTCCATCCTCCTCTCCCTCATTCTCTATTCTCCTCTCCTTCATTCTCCTTCCTCCTCTTCTTGATTCTCCTTCCTCCTCTCATTCCGTCTCCATCCTCCTCTCCTTCATTCTCCTTCCTCCTCTTCTACATTCTCCTTCCCTCCTTTTCCACTTCACTCTTCCTCTCTATGACCCTAATATTTCTCTCCCATTTTCACTCATTCCATTATTACCCTTATCCGTCTCTCAGCCTCTCTTTTCTCGTTTCTCCCTATTATTCATCTTACATTATCCCCATTATTCATCTTACATTATCCCCATTATTCATCTTACATTATTCATCAGATCTACTATCGTCTTTCTATTCATTATCTATCCCCCTTACTATCATCCTTTATCTCCTCCATCCATCCATTAGTCCTCTGCCATCTCTTCTCTCAATTCATCCTTAAGCTCCTTTATTCACTATCTATTTAAATTACTCAGTCCCTTCTGCCCTCTCTCCTCTCCATTCATCTCTGTCCTTTTATCTCTAGTTTTTCTTCCCTCTCTTTTCCCTTCTATCCACCCTTCAGTACCTTTCTTCCTCGTTTCTCCCTTCCATTCATATCTCAACCCTTCTCTGGCCTCATTTCTCCATTATCTTTGTCCTTTTATCTCTTATTTTTCTTTCCTCTCTTTTCTCTTCTATCCACCCTTCAGTACCTTTCTTCCTCGTTTCTCCCTTCCATTTATACCTCAGTCCTTCTCTGGCATAATTTCTCCACTTCAGTCATTCCTCCGCCCCGTATTCCACCCTATTCCCTCCGTCTTCCCGTCTGTCCGTCCGTCAATCACTCCCTCCCTCCCTCAGTTTCTTCTTCCATCTCATCCTCTCTTAGTCTCTCCCTTCCTTCGTCCCTCATTCACTTGCTTGCTCTTCCCTCGTCTCCTTCAGTCTTTCTCCCTCCCTTCGTCTCTTCTCATTCGCTCTCTCCCTCCCTTTCGTCCTTCATTGAGTTGCTTTTTCCCTCCCTTCAGTCTCTCTCCCTCCCTCGATCACTTCCTCTCCCTTCCTTCCCCTTTCCCTCGGCCCTGCACACTCGTCCTCGCGGGGAGCTGAATGCGAGGTGTCGGAGCGGCCGCGGATCGCCCCCTCCCGCCCTGATTGAGCCCGGCGCCCCGCAAAGCCATACGAGAGGCCATTGGGAGGGCGCCAGGCGGGGAATGAGACGTGTGTGTGTGTGTGTGTGTGTGTGTGTGTGTGTGTGTGTTGGTAAGTAGTGTGGGCGTATAGAAGTGGGACGCGTGTATGTATAAACACACACACACACACACACACACACGAGGAGAGTTTGTGAAGAAAACGAAGGATTGCAGGGAAAGTATTTTGTGACAATTATCCGACGTGAGAACTCTGTCGGGAAAGACTTGAGAAGAGGCAGGAGGAGGAGGAGGAGGAGGAGGGAAGAGGAGGAGGAGGAGGAGAGGAGGAGGAAGATGAGGGGAGGAAAATGCTCTGTGGCGCCAATTATTGCTAAGCTGTGTGTGTATGTGTGTGTGTGTGTGTGTATGTGTGTGTGTGTGTGTGTGTGTGTGTGTGTGGGTGTCCTTTTCAAAATTCCACAATGAGTTTGAAGGAAAATACAAAATGGCACGCACACACACACACACACACACACACACACACACACACACACACACACACACACACACACGCACAAAACTCACCTTGTCAGACAGGTTAACACGGAATATAAACATTTTAACCTTTGAGAATTCTAAAACGGATGAAGGACCTACAATAAAGGGTGGAAGCGAGAAAAGGATAGAGAACAAAGGTGAAAGGATCTGAGAGGGAATGACGGAATGGAGAGCGTAGAAGAATAGTGTAGAAAATATGGTTAGGGTATTTTTTTATTTTTTCCTACAACAAAGGGGACAGGGCACAAAAAAGGAAACAATAATAAAAAAGCCCGCTACTCGCTGCTCCTAAAAAAAAAAAAGAATCAAGAGGTGGCCGAAAGAGAGGTCAATTTCGGGAGGGATAAAAGAGGTGGAGGGGTTGAAAGAAAGAGGGAATAAAATCATAATCAGGTAGAATAATGAACCGGATGAAATGAGGGAGACCGAGGGAATGGACGGAGTAAAAATAATAAATAAGGAATGACGTTTTGAGAAAGCAAGGGGAAAAAAGAAAAATATGAAAATTGTATAGGGAAGGATGTGTTCGCGAGGAAGGAGAGACGTAGCAATTAGAAACAAACAAACAGATTAGGAAGATGGATGAAGTAAAACGAAGGTAAAATGGAAAGATGCAGTATTGAGAACTTATATATGGATGAGATGCATACGGAGAGAGAGAGAGAAAAAGAGGACAGGAAAGTAGGAAAACAGAGGAAGGGAGATGAAGTGGGTGCATAATGGAGAGAGAGAGAGAGAGAGAGAGAGAGAGAGAGAGAGAGAGAGAGAGAGAGAGAGAGAGAGAGAGAGAGAGAGAGAGAGAGAGAGAGAGAGAGAGAGAGAGAGAGAGAGAGAGAGAGAGAGAGAGAGAGAGAGAATGTGTGTGAGATGAAACAGACACCCTGGCGCCACGAGAGGCCTGCGGTTCGAGGAGGAGGAGGAGGAGGAGGAGGAGGAGGAAACACTCATCCCGAGCCAAAGCAGTGCCTCCTCCCCTTGTTTTGAGTTGCAACACACGAGGGCAACACAAACGGAACAGACAACGGGGCCAGAATGAAACACAACCCGCCCTTGACCAGTCTGGAGTGTGTGTGGGCGTGAGGGGAGGAGGAGGAGGAGGAGGAAAAAGAGATGCCAGGGAGGGAGGGTGGAAAGGAGTGATAGGCAGGGAGAGAAGGGTGGATAGAGATGCAAGGGGAATAGGAAGGAGGATGAAGAGAGGCAGGGAGAGAGGAAAGGAAAGAGAAAGGGAGAGTATGATGGATGGGAGAGAGGGAAAGAGAGGCAGAAAATATGGGAGAGAGAGAGATGCAAGGAAAGTGAAATGTGGGAGGGAGAGAGAGAGAGGAAGGGAGGGTGGATTCCTACACCTACACTCCACGTAATGTGTCCAAGTATGTTATTCTTTTTATGTATGCTTCAGTTTAGTATTTTATGAACCTAATATACAAAAAAAGAAGAGGCAAGCAAGGTGGGAGAGAGAGCCATGGAAGGAGACATGTGGGAGGAAAGAGGGAGAGGGAGCAGGAAGGGTAAGAAGGAGAGGAGAATGGGAGAGGGAGAGAGTGGGAGGAACAAGGTAGGGAGAGAAAAATGCTGGAGGAGGGAGAATTCTACGAGTATGTTGGAGGAGAAACTTAAAGAAAGAGGAGATAGGAAAGAGGAAGGGAGGGAGAGGCGTGGGAGGAAACGAAGAAAGGAAGAAAGAAAGGAATAAAAATGGACGTGTTAGAAGTAAGAATAAAAGAAAAATCGTCATGGGGAAGAATGAAGAAGGAAAAGCAGGCGGTAAAGAAGAAATGGAAGACTGTGATAAAGAAAACGGACAAAAGGAAAATGGGATAGTCAGGCAAGGAAAGAGAAAGGATGGGAAGGAGAAGCAATACGATAAGAAGAGAAAGGGAATGTTAATGCTTGATATAGATAAGGAGAGGGAATGGAGCAAGGAGGAATGGAGGTACGTAGGAGGAAGAAAGTGGGAAGGGAGCAAGGATGAACATTAGGAGATGAAATGAAAGAAAACGGGGGTAGGAGAGAGTGAGGAAGAAAGTGGGAAGGAGACAAGAGTGGTAAAATAAGAGAAAACGGAGGAGGGAGTAAGGAAGAAAGCGGAAATCGAGTGTCTGGGTGGATAGGAGGTGAAATAAGAGAAAACGGAGGAGGGAGTGAGGAAGTAAGAGAAAACGGAGGAGGGATGGTGTGAGGAAGAAAGTGGGAAGAGGACAAGAGTGGATAGGAGGTGGTAAAATAAGAGAAAACGGAGGAGGGAGTAAGGAAGAAAGCGGAAATCGAGTGTCTGGGTGGATAGGAGGTGAAATAAGAGAAAACGGAGGAGGGATGGTGTGAGGAAGAAAACGGGAAGAGGACAAGAGTGGATAGGAGGTGGTAAAATAAGAGAAAACGGAGGAGGGATGGTGTGAGGAAGAAAACGGGAAGGAGGCACACAGCTTAGAGGAGGAGGAAACCATTCATCATCGCGCTGCATTGCTCTCGATAACAAATAAGAAAACAGCATCTCATCATTAATAACGCCCAGTCGAGAGAGAGAGAGAGAGAGAGAGAGAGAGAGAGAGAGAGAGAGAGAGAGAGAGAGAATGACCCACTTTTCGTAGTCTGGTAAATCGAAACAAAAACAAGATAAGAGAAAAGGAAAATAGGCATCATTGAATCATTGATAAGTACAGAAAATGTTAAGCTAATGTAAGCTATAGATTCAGAAAAGTAAAGTTAGTACAGGCGGAACTTATGCATTATTTCATAAACTTAATATAAGCCCACACTCTTACCAAGGTATAGAAATAGAGGAATTCCTACTTTTCCCCTAGTACTCGCGCCCCCCTGGAAATTACTAACGCTTCCCCCGGGTTGAATTAAGAACCACTGGTCTATACCATCAGCATTACCTTCGGACAGACACATTCCCACAGTTGGTCTTCGTGGGTGAGGCAGGAAGACAGGAAGACCACGACATCGGTAATCAATTGGGTGGATGGGGGAGTGTTTGCCATCCTCGCTCTCCTGTTTGCTCTGTTTGTCTCGCCGCGGGGAGTAAATGGACGGCGACCGGGAGGGTGGAGAGTGGCGAAGAGGAGTGTGGCGAGAGGCTGAGGTGTGGCGGAGTGTGACATAAGAGTAAGGCTTGGCGGCGGAAGGGAAGGGAAAGGCAAGGCAGGGTTAAGTTAGGCCGAGGGTGTGGACTGGAGTGTGTGGAGTGAAATTGAGGTGTGGTTGGTGTGTGGGGGGAGGAGGAGTGTGTGTGTGTGTGTGTGTGTGTGTGTGTGTGTTTTGGGGAAGAGGCGATATGGGTGACAAGGAGGCTGATAAATATTTAGAGGGAACTTTAGAAGAATTTGAATTGAAATGGCTTTTGAAACTTTAAACTTTGATTTGAAATGACTGACTGACTGATTTTGACTGACCGAGACTGACTGACTGATGATTTGGACTGACTGACTGATTTCCTGACTGATGATTTGGACTGACTGACTGATTTCCTGACTGATGATTTGAACTGTTAGACTGATTGCCTGGCTAATTTGAGCTGACTGACTGACCAATGATTTGAACTGACTGACTGGTTGACTGACTGATGGACTGAACGAATGATTTAAAGCACCCATTTAAAAAAAAAAAAACGTTTGTGCTTTGAGGCCAGACCAGACGAGGACCATGAGTGCCCCCTTTGATGACGCAGTGCTTTCCCAGGGGAGTGGTTCGAACCCTTACGATAACATCCGATGCAAACTGACGGGGCCAAGACGTAAACACTCGCCCTCACCGCTACGTAAAGGTGGACGATAATGCATGTTGGAGACCGTCATGAAAAAAAATCTTTGAGCGTTTTTATTACGAGCGACACGTGTTCTAAGGATTATGCTGTACAGTTTATTTATTTAGTTGTGTTTTATTTATTTATTCATTTATCTGTTTTGTCATTTTAATTTAATTTGTGTTTGTTAGTAGATTTTGAGTAGGAATTTATATTGTTATGTCACTCCTGTTCTGTATTAATGAAATTCTCTCTCTCTCTCTCTCTCTCTCTCTCTCTCTCTCTCTCTCTCTCTCTCTCTCTCTCTCTCCTCTCCTCTCCTCTCCTCTCCTCTCCTGTTCTCTCCTCTCCTCTCCTCTCCTTTCCTCACTCCTCCTCCTTTCTCATATCTCTTCTCGTTTCTTCTTTCGCTTCTATCAGCTCTCCTCCTCCCTCACATCTCTTGCTATTTTTCTTCTCTCGCTCCTCTCCACTCCCCTCCCCCCTCCTATACTCTCTCATCTCTTTTCGCTACTTTATCTTCTCTTTTGTCTCTTAACTCTTTCTCTTTTCACATCTTGTTGTTTTTCTTCTCTTTCGCTCTCTCAGCTCTCCCTCTTTTCTCCTCTCCTCCTTCCTCCACTTCCCTCACATCTCTATCTATTATTTTTCCCTTTTGCCTCTCTCACCGCCCTCTCTCTCTCTCCCCTACTAACATCCCCGCGAGACCTTCCCAAACTTTCACCCATCGACGCCCTAATGACTCCACGAATTAGCTTTCCTCTGCGTCAAACTTATAAACATGTCGGCCTTGTTAACTTGAGCGGAGCGGTGGCGTATGGGTGAAGGGTTGAAGGGGGTAGGGGGGCATAGGACATCAGTGTGGGGGTGCCTTAAGGCTTATATTGATGGGGCAACCTTGACACGTGGGGCTCCAGGCGTGGTTGGGGGGGGGGGGGACATAGGTAAGGTACAGGTACGTTCTTAGAGTTTCAGTTGACATGGTGCTGTGGTTGTTGATTATGTAATAGTTCCCCCTTCTTGTCAAGTTGTTTTCTTTGTTTTTAGTCACCGGGAAGTGGACTCAGGTAGCGATGGTGATTAGTAAAGACGTGTAAGGTAATTTTTGTGTGTTTGTGTGTGTGTGATCTTATCTGTGTCTGTTTGTCTGTTATTTTTGTCTGTTTGTTTGTGTCGTGTTTGTCTGTTATGATCCTCTGTATTTCTTTCCTACTTCCTCTTTTTCTTCCTAGCCCTTCCTCACTACCTCCTTTACTCCTCCTCCTCCTCCTCCTCCTCCTCCTCCTCCTCCTCCTCCTTTTCCTTCCCTTGTCATACTCCTCCTCCTCCTCCTCCTCCTTTTCCTTCCCTTGTCATACTCCTCCTCCTCCTTTTCCTTCCCTTGTCATACTCCTCCTCCTCCTCCTTTTCCTCCTCTTGTCATACTCCTCCTCCTCCTCCTTTTCCTTCCCTTGTCCTCCTCCTCCTCCTCCTCCTTTTCCTCCCAAGTCATCCTCCTCCCCCTCCTCCTCCTCCTCCTTCTCCTTTTCCTCCCAAGTCATCCTCCTCCCCCTCCTCCTCCTCCTCCTTTTCCTCCCCTTGTCATCCTCCTCCTCCTCCTCCTCTCTGATTTGGTGACAGGAATGGATGAATCGAATGAAGGCCTCTCCGTCTCCATCAAATCCTCGTTCTCCATCACCAGAGTTACGTGGAGGGCGTCGCGATCGCTAGGTACATGATGCAGCGTCTCCCTCTACAGCATCTTTCGTTGATCTGGGAAGGGATTAGATCATTTGTTTCCCCCGTTTTTCAGTCTTCTTACTTATCTGTCACTTTTATTTTTTCATATCTGTGTCTGCTCATGGAAGGAATGCTGTTTGGGTCTATATGAAGTTTGATTTCCCCTTGATGTCCTCTCATGAATCTCAACAACAATAACAATAATAAATAATAATAACAAGAACTACTTTTTTTTCTTCTTTTTAGCAGAGGAGTCAGTTCAAGGGCATAAAAAAGGTAACAAATGTGAAAAAAAGCCCGCTACTCCTCCTCCTCCTCCTCCTCCTCCTACTACTACTACTACTACTACTACTGATAATAATGATAATAATAATGATAATAATAATGATAATAGTGACGATGGTGATGGTGTTTGTAACTTTGTCTCGTTACTTTCAATTTCCTTTTAACTCCTTGACTGACTTCCCGCAGACTCCTTTTATCCTTATGTACCCTTCCGGTCCTTTCCCTAGGTGCTCCCGAGTTACCAGGTATGTAGGTAGCCAGAAACTCCTCTCCTCTTCCTCCTCCTGCTTGAACTCTCTTTATTCTTCCTTGTCCTGTCTAGCTCGTGGAATGTAAGAATTGTATTACGAAAAATGTTAGTGTTTCAGTAGTGTTGGGTTAGTTTATTAGATACTTGGTTCTTGTTCTTGTTTCCACTCTCCCTCCAAAACTAATTGAGCTTTTTTTACTCTTCACTGTCGTCTAATTTCGTCTTATGTAAAAATATAATACGAAAAGCTGTTAAAGAAAGTGTCTGAGGAGAGGGCTAGTTTACTTTTGTTACTGTGTTCATGTCTAGCCCCAAACTACTCCTTCTCCTTCTTGAACTCTACTTTTTCCTTCCTCGCCTTGTCTAACTCGTGTAATGTAATAATAATAATAAGAAAATGTTAACCAAGAAAGTCATCTGTGGTTTAGTTTTTTTGCGTCACTGTGTTTTGTCTAGTCTCCCCCCCCCCCCCACCACCCCACCACCACACACACACAAAACCTTGCTTGACCTCTATTTTTTCCGTCCTTGTCTTGTCTAACGCATGTAATGTAAGCATAATTATAAGAAAATGCTAACGAAGAAAGTCATCATTGGTTTAGTGTTTTTCCGTCACTGTGTTTTGTCTAGTCCTCCCCCCCCCCAAAAAAAAAAACCTCTTGCTTGACCTCTATTTTTTCCGTCCTTGCCTTGTCTATCTCGAGCAGTGTGAAAATATCAGTACGAAAAGAGTTAATACAGAAAGTGTCAGGAGTGAGTTAGGTTCTTTTTCTAACTGTGTTCGTATCTCGCCCCCCAAAACCCCTTCTACCTCAACTTTATTTTTTTTCCTTGTCTTCTCCAACTCGTGTAATGCAAGAATATTAATACGAGCAAATTTTAGCAGCCTTAGGTCGGCATTATAAGACATTCTCGCTTTTCATATCAGCTATTTCTAAAGGTCAAAGAGGGGGTCAATCAGGTTCCAATGAGTGTTTCTTTAGGTTCACGGTTCAGAAGAAGGATTAAACTACCACCCGGGCCATAAAATTAATCCTGGAAGTGCCCCGAAAGCCTTGTCAAATATGTGAACTTGGACAACGAAATGTTTATCAATACGGCCCTTAGTATCGAGTCCCTTTATTTCCGTCACCGTGTTCTTGTCTCGCCCTTCACCCCCGTGCCATCCGTCTCCACGCGGTTCCTCCTCTATCGGACGTTAGAGCGCTCGCTGATATCCCGATACAGGAGACTGAAAGGCCGATTTTTTGAAATTTTGTTGTCATTGGAGAATCAGGGAACAGTGGGTGAGGGATGACCCTGGAGGAGGAGAGAGCGAAGAAGCAGAGGCGGCGGCGAAGAAGAAAGATGACGTGAAGGAGACAAAAGGGGTCTAGAGGAGGAGGAGGAGGAGGAGGAACATAAAGGAACATAAAGGAACACAAAGTAAGAACAAACAACAGCAGACCTGATGGTCCTTACGAGGCTGTTTGTGACGAGGACGAGGGGAAGGAAGAGGAAGAGGAAGAGGAGTTGGTGGAAGAGAAAGTGGAGAAGGAGGTGGAAGAAGAGGAAACAAAGAAACATGAAAAACCAGGCAAAATAAAGGCATTTGGCTAATAACGTAGTTGCTTGCTTCAATAATTAATTGTCCGTTTAGCTCTGTGGTCATTTCCAGTAAATCTACGGTACTATTTACTCATATTTCATTGCAAACTGTTACCCTCTCTATACTTCTACGAGTTTTCCAGTAAAGTAAGTGACATTTAGTCGGTCCTAAGCTGCTGGGGATGGCAGTTGACGCACTAGGATTAAATTAGCTTTCCTGTAGCCTCGTATTACTGATATATCAATAAATTTGTCCTCAACGCAGCTACCGAAATTAATTAGGTTGTAATGGCAGCCAATTAATTCCTTGCACATTTCCCAGTCGCGTACGAGGTCAACGTCGGTCACCAATGCAAGATCAAGTACATTATTTTATCAACTCGAGTCCAACATTACGATAAGTCTGCAACCTCTTTGGTCCCCAGTCACCGAGCTACAGTTAAAGTTGAATAAGTTGAAGGCACAGGAATTATTGCATGTTTAATTTTTTTTACAGTAGATGGGACAGAGGAGGAGGAGAAGAAAGAGGAGAAAGAGGAAAAG
>NC_066547.1:12309559-12449559 GCF_024679095.1 Eriocheir sinensis
ATCCTCTAAAGTTTGTTCTCTTATAAAATTTGTCTCATCTATACTCTGAATAGTTATATGTGTCAGTCTCGCAAGCTTGTACTCTTCAAGAATCTGTCATTTCCATTCTCCTTATTATAGAATCCATTACCCCTTCTCTAATTACTTGCACCGTCTTTTGTTTTCGTTGATCCTTTCTTGGTTCTCCCTCTGGATTCTCGTTTTGCTACTTAGTCATTCATTAGAGCTATTCTCGTACTGCCACATCGTTAGTCCTTAATGATGTTCTGTAGTAACGTCTTTCTTCATTACACCTCTTAGTGGATCTGATGTTATTTGATTTCCCTCTCCGTAGCCTTTCCGTTTTCCTTATTTTTTCTTTTAACGTACGTCACTCTGGATTAACGCATCGCTGTTTAATTTCTCTTCGTTATACCTCTCCGTGAATCTTCTTGTGTTTGTTTTCTCTCTCCTCATCCTTTCCGTTTTCTTTATATTTTTTGTAGGTCACTTTTGATTAATGCATCGCTATTAATCTGTTTTTCATTCCATTTTATCCTCAGTTAGTGTTGAAAAATATCTTTCTGATCATACTGTCGTTATGTCGTTACCGCTGTTATCCCTAATGTCCAACTTTGATCCCATTTTCTTTGTTCTACTGATTTTTCTCTGTCATCCCTCTTGTCTTACTTTTTCTCGTTTTCTTTGTCCTGCTGATGAATTTCCTCTGTTACCCCAATTATAGGACTTTTCTCCCCATTTTCTATGTTCTACTGATGGATTTTCCCTCGTGATCATCCCCACAAGTACCTGTCCTGTAAGTACTCAACCACCTCGCTCACCGTCACCCCACCTCATCCACATGGACCCAAAATAACAGCAGTTTTTCCTTTTCGTTTACAGAGGAACAAAAGGAAGCGCCGGATATCCCACTCCAGAGACGCCCACTTAGCAGGTATGTAGGTTTTTTTTGTTGAATTTGTGGGTGATGGTGTTCCCGCGCGCCCCCAGGTGACCCACACACGCACCTGGGGACGACGCACCTGCTCTTACCTGCCAACACCCTCGGAAACTATTTTTACCGAGTGCGGAATGGAAATGGAAAATGGTTGGGTCTGGGTATTAGCTCTCGTAATTGGAGAGCGCGTGTCGTAAATGCGGAAGTATTTCAAATTATTTCGGACAGACCAACATCGGCTTTTGCGCTTTTCGAGTTTGGACTCCTTTTTGCGCTAACGAGAAGACGAGAAAGGAGAAGCGGCTCAAGAAGGTGTGAGAGGAGGCAAAGGAGGCATATATGTAGTGTGGAGTCGAGGATAGGTGTGTGTGGGTTTGTGTGTGGGTGTATTTATAATGTGAGGGAGCGAGATCAAAGGGGCTCTGAGTGGGACAGCGTTGTGTGGAAAGCAAATCAACAGCATATCTAATCTGTTTCGTTAATAGGTAAGCAGGATGTGAATGTATATATGACTAAACAAGGTGGTTGCGTGAATAGTGAAAGGGTTGTCAATATGGGATGAAGAAGTGGTGTGTGTCAAGTAAAAGAGAACGGCATATCAGAAGGGGAGAGACTATGTTATAAGGTTATATGTGGATACGAGCTAGCGATGTCTCGAGTGAGGGAAGGGATGCATAGTGTAGAAGAAAGGATAAATGTAAAGTAGAAGAGAAACAAGTGTAGAGGATCGTAGAACCACACATACTAGGAGTAACACGAAGTAAAAAAGGAGGGAAGGAATAAAATAATGGAGAGAGAAAACTAATGAAAGAAACCAATAACCAAGAAAAGAAGAAAAAAAAAGCAAGAAAAGAAGTTGAAGAAAGGGTTATCTAAATTGGACTGTGAGGTTAAAAGAGAGTATGAATAATTTAGATAGAGGTTGGTTGACAGGACTAGATGTGGCTGAAATTGTGGTGGTGGTAGTTCTGGTGATAATGGTAGTGGGTGTTGTTGTGGTTGTTGTTGTTTTTGTTGTTGTTGTTGTTTGAGGTCCATCCATCTGTTTCTTCCCCAGAGGACAGTCTTAATGGGTTGAGTTTACCGAGGCAGCGAGCAATTATATCAGATTTTGGGGGCAGGAAGCGAGGTATTAAGCGATACTGTTGTGGTGGGCAGCAAGAGACAATGGTGGTGTGTGTGTGTGTGTGTGTGTGTGTGTGTGTGTGTGTGTATACGTGTGTGCGTGGTAGTGGCTGATTAGGTGTGTCTGACTGTGGTAACGAGAGAGAGAGAGAGAGAGAGACGGAACATATTTTCCTCCATGTAAAGTCTTCTTCGGGCTTAGCGTTCATTTTTAGCGCACACACACACACACACACACACACACACACGCACACACACACACTAAGCCCTCGAGGGTGTCTCATTTTACGCGTCTTTTGGTCATCACTTCGAATTTCCTTTTTTTCGTCTCACAAAGAAGGAAAAAAAAAAATATATAATAATCATCTTGACGCGAGGGATTTTTTTTATTCTCGTTTTCTATGACTTCTTCCTCTTTTCCGTTTTCTTTCATTCATTTTTATTGGTATTTTTTCTGTATTCGTTTTTTTGTTATTATTTTTTATCCCCTCTTGTTTTCTCTATCTTACTCTCTTATGTTTTTACTTGTGGTTTATCTATTTTTATTCTTTTGTTGCGTCTTTTGAATTCCTTTACTTCATTAGATTCTTGATTTATAATTTTGCTGGTATACTAATCTTTTTATTAATTTATTTTATTACTTTTCCTCATCTTTCATATAATTTTACTTTTCTTTTTCGTTTCTTTGTGTTTGTATCTGGGTTTTGTTTGTTTCTTATTTTTTCATCTTTCACTTTGATGTTCTTTCTTCCTTTTATTTTATTTTCCTTGTTCTCTTTCTCTTTCATGCATCTGTACCCAGACCACAAGTATTAACCCTGAATTTATGCGCTCTTTACATGCTCTCTCTCTCTCTCTCTCTCTCTCTCTCTCTCTCTCTCTCTCTCTCTCTCTCTCTCTCTCCTCTCCCACGTCTCTTCACAACACTAACAGTCTCTTCGAAGTCACTGCAAAACGTGTTACTGGGAACCTCTGCGGAAGACTCCCCCGGGGAACGCTAAGGGCGATACGGCATCCCTAGAGTGTGCTGGAGGGAGGATAACGTGAGGGAGCGTGGGAGGAGGAAGGGAGAGTGGGAGGAAGGGAGGGAGGGTGGGAGCTTGAGAGAGATGTTGGAATGTAGGTTCGGTAGGTAAAGGAAAAAAAATAAGGAAGAGGTGGATGTTGAGCAAGGTAAGGTTAAGTTATGTAAGGTAAGGCAAGTTAAGGTAAGGCAAGGAGGGAGGAAGGGGGCGAGGGAGGAAGGGAGAATGTAGATAAAGGTAAAAGAAAGAAGAGGTAGACGGTGGTGAGAATGGAGAGGAAATGTAAAAAGGCAGGAAGGGGAGACTGTAGTAAAAGAAATAAAAAAGAGGGAGGCGATGATAATGAGAGAAAAGGAGAAAATGGAAAGAAAGAGGGATGGTAGGAAGGAAGGAGAAGGGAAACTAAAGCAAGGCGAAGGTAATTGAGTGAGAGAGAGAGAGAGAGAGAGAGAGAGAGAGAGAACGAAGATAGGGTAGGAAGGTACGAATAATAATGAGAAAAAGGATAAACTGATATGGAAAAATAAATAAATAAAAAGAAATAAAATGAGAAGCAAGAGAAAGACAAATTTTGAAAAGAAGATGGACAGAAAAGAGATGTTGAAATAAAAGGAAAAATAAAGGGAATGGAAATAACGAAATAAAAAGAGGCCGAAGGGAGGCATTAGGTTAAAGAACGAGGAAGGAAGAGCAACGGAAAATAAACAAGGAAAGGATGGATAGAGGGCGCAAGGGAAGCATGAGAGAAATACAGGAGGAAAGTGAGAGATGGAGAGATTTGGTTGAGGGAGATATGAGGTAGAAGAAGCAGGGCGGAAGGCAGGCAGGAGGAAGACAGAGAGGAAGTAAGGGAGAGAGAGAAGGATGAGGAATAGTGAGTAGCAAATCCTGGAGCGAAGGATGAAGGGAAAGTGAGGTAGTTGATTGTAGTGAAGGAAGGAAGGGAAGAAGGAAGGAGAGGAATACATGTAGGGGATAAATAAAGTAGCAGGACAAAGGTACAGATCGGAAGGAAAGAATAAAATTAAAGAAAGGAAGGAAGGAAGGAAGAAAGGAAGGAAGGGAAGGAAGAAAACCCTAAAGAAAGAAACAAAGTAACAATAAAAATAAAAGGAAGAAAGAAATTAAATAGAAAAAAGGAAGAAAGAAAGAAAGAAAAGTCAAGAAATGAAGAAAGAAATCAAGAAAGAAATTAAAAGTTAAGCTGAGAAGGAAAGAAGGGAAGAAAATCAATTACGAGAACGATAAACAAACCAGGTAAAAGGTGATAGAGAAAGATGAAAGGAAGGACAAAAGAAGAAGGAGGAGGAGGAGGAGGAGGAGGAAAGTGAAACCAAACCAGGTGAGAGTGTGATAAAGGCAGGTAAACCATCGCACTGTGTCGCCCGGTACACGAACTTAATTCCTCTCATAATGTGTTCGGGGGCGGCGGAAGGCGGGTGACATTAGAGGCTCCTGTGTCGCGTGGCTTGCCGGGGAAGAGACACTGTGAGGCCGGGGTGACGGGTGGCCTCGTAACAATGGGGGAGGGGGGGAGAGAGAGAGGGAGAGGGAAGGGGTGGGGTAGAGAGAGAGAGAGAGAGAGAGAGAGAGAGAGAGAGAGAGAGAGGGAGAGAGGGAGAGGGAGAGGGAAATGAAGTGAATGTGTTCTTATGAGAGTTATTTCATCTTGTTTTCTCCTTAGACCGATCTCTCTCTCTCTCTCTCTCTCTCTCTCTCTCTCTCTCTCGTCATTAACACGATTCCCAGCCTTCTTTTTCTCTATCTCTCGCTCTTCCTGCCTCCCTATTAACATCCTCTCCCTTTACCTCCCTCTCTACTTGGCTCCCTCCCTCCTTTTACTTCCCTGCTCTCTCCCTCCCTCCCTCCCGTCCGCCCTTATTAGCCGGTGTACAGAGGCGCCCTTTGTGTATCCAGTCCTCTCGTTACCTCCGTCGAGTTACCCAGCGTGTGGAAGCTCAGCGGCGGCCCTTTGAGGCTTTGATTGTCAGCTCCCCGCCTCCTCCTCCTACCGCCCTCCCTCTCTCTCTTCCTCCGCGGCGCTCCACTGAACGTCCACAGCTGACCTGGTACGACCTAGCACGACCTGGCATACGCACATCACCAGTTTCTCTCGTCCACAGCTTTCCTTTTCTTCTTCGTTGCTTTTCTCATGTTTTTCTAGCTTTTCAGAGTCCTCCACCCGTCTCCTTGTTTTTCTTATTCTTTCACAGTTTTTATCATCCATAGCTTCCCTCCTCCTCCCTTTTCCTATTCTCATCTTTACTAGTTTTCCATAAGTCATCCATCCTCCTCTTTGATTTCCTTATTCTTTCCTATCTTCTTCAATACTCATCTACCCTCTTTATTGCTTTCCTCAGCGTCTATTACCTTTCCCCTTTCTCATTCACCTCTTCCTCCTTGTTTCTCTAGTCTTTTTTCTTGCTTTCCAAAGAGTCATTTCCTTATTCTTTCCTATCTTCTTCCATCCTCAACTACCCTCTTTTTTTGCTTTCCCCAGCCTCTATTACCTTCTTCCATCCTCAGCTTTCCTCTTCCTCATTCTTGCTTCTCTCGTCTTTTTCTAGCTTTCCAAAGAGTCTTCCATCCTCCTCCTTCATTACCTTATTTTTTCCCAGCTTCTCCCATCTTCATCTACTCTCTATCTCCTTGCTTTCCCCATCCTCTGTTACTTTCTCCTTTCCTCATCCACCTCCTCTTCCTCCTCCTTGCTTTTCTCGTCTTTTTCTAGCTTTCCAAAGAGTCTTCCACCTTCCTCCTTCATTTCCTTATTTTTTCCCAGCTTCTCCCATCTTCATCTACTGTCTATCTCCTTGCTTTCCTCATCCTCTGTTACTTTCTCCTTTCCTCATCCACCCTCTTCCTCTAGTCTTCCACCTTCCTCCTTCATTATCTCCTTGCTTTCTCCATCGTCTGTTACTTTCTCCTTTCCTCATCCACCCTCTTCCTTGCTTTCTTAGTCCCGCCAGCTTTTCACCAGAGTCCTTCACCCTTTTCTTTCCTTTCCTTTGTCTCTCCATCCTTCTCCCATCCCTATCTACCTCCCGCTCCTTCCTCTTCTCATCCTCTCAAACTTCCTATGTCCTTCTTTACCATCTTCTTTGCTTTGCTTAATCTATAGTTTTTTTTTTTTAGAGTTCTCCATCCTTATACTTGTTTTCCTCGTCCTTCCCAGGTTTCCCTTATAGTTCTCCTCCCTTCTTGCTCTCCTCAGTTTTTTTTCAGTCCTCCCAAGAGTTGTCTAACCTTACCATTTTCTTTGCTTTACTTAATCTCTCGTTCTTTTCAGAGTTCTCCATCCTTATACTTGTTTTCCTCGTCCTTCCCAGGTTTCCCTTATACTTCTCTTCCCTTCTTGCTCTCCACAGTTTCTTTCAGTTCTCCCAAGAGCTCTCTAACCTTCTCTTTGTTTTCCTGAGTCTTTCCGAGCGTCACCCAGAGCCCTCCACTCTTCTTACCTGTCTTAATCTTTCGTATCCTTCTCCAGAGCCACCTACCCTTTTTGCTATTTTAATTCTTTCCTAGTTTTACTCTTGATACCCTTTTTCTTTCCCTTTCTCTCTCTATCCCTCCCTCTCCCTCTCTCTCTCTCACCTTACCCTAACCTACCTCAACATATCTAAGCCGTCCTCAACCCATCCTTGCCTTCCACAGCC
The DNA here is from genome assembly GCF_024679095.1 of Eriocheir sinensis. Classification (NCBI taxonomy): domain Eukaryota; kingdom Metazoa; phylum Arthropoda; class Malacostraca; order Decapoda; family Varunidae; genus Eriocheir; species Eriocheir sinensis. The sequence continues at coordinate 12,316,303 of NC_066547.1, forward strand.
TCCCTTATCTATCAAGCCCCTTCCTTAGTCTTCCTCACCCTCCCTCATCCCTTCTCTGGCGCCTAACCCTTCACCGTCTCCCATCCCATTCCCCTTCAGTTCCCTTCTGTCTTCTCCCGTCACTCATCTTTCCTCTCTCTCCCTGTTTCTCTGCCTCCCTGCCAGTCTCTCTGTCTCCCCGCCTCTCTCCTTGCCACTCCCAGCTCTCCACGCCCTTGTGTTTCTGACATATAGAAAGACAGGAACGTCTCTCTCTCTCTCTCTCTCTCTCTCTCTCTCTCTCTCTCTCTCTAAACTTCTCCTCTCTCCCGTCATCTTTCCCCAATCCGTCATCACACTCCGAGCACCTCACCCTCATTACCTGGGCTCCTGACGTGATTAGCCTCAGAAGAGAGGTGCCTCTCGGAGGGATTTTTGCCCCTTGGGATGTACCAAAGACGAGAACAGAGGGATTTTATGCCTGATAGGAAACATGGATCGAGTTGAATGTGCGTGTGGTCAAATGGGTAGAAGGTGTGGTAGGTGGAAAATGGGTGGCTGGAGTTGGTTTTAATGGGGAAGAGGACGTGTAGAAAGTAAAATATTAGGGATTATAATTGGCAAGAAATCAGCAGACTAGACAAGAAGCGTAGGGAGGGAAGAACGAACGCAGAAAGAGCCACAGAAGTGCTTCAGTGGAAACATTTCTATTTTAGAATGTGTGTATATTTGATGTGCAATATATATATATATATATATATATATATATATATATATATATATATATATATATATATATATATATATATATATATATATATATATATATATATATATATATATATATATATATATATATATATATATATATACACACACACACACACACACACACACACACACACACACACACACACACACACACACACACACACACAGGAGCAAACGAGACTTCCAGTTTTTGGTGACAGCGATGAGTACGCCGGCAGCGAGCCTTCAGCCCGTCCGAGGCGGCGCTGTCTTCTGTGTGACTCGCCGGGCCAGACTGGCTTCATTAATAGCCAGAAAACACTGACGTGTTAGTTTATGAAATGTTGAATCAACCTTGGGTCAGAGACGTGAAATGTTGAGCTCTGGGTTCCCAGACTCTGGAAAAGCAGACACACGTGTTCCAGGGACTCTGAAATTTCCGGCGCCTGTGTTTAGCCGAGTGGCTGATGAAGGCCTACATGATGTGGTGAAGCCTGGCTTGTCTTCACAGCGGGGCAGCTCGAGTCGTGTTTCAAGGAAAATTGCGTTGAAATCTTGTGCAAGTGAATGATTTTTGTAGTGTGATAAAGGACAAAATGAATGTGGAAAAATGGAAGACTAAAAGAAAAAAGGAAAGAGGGAATGAATAGAGGACGTTGAAAGTTTAGCAAATAAAAATTGAGAGGAGGCAACTGTATCATGGGATGTTTATGAAACGTACCACAACAAGAAAACTAAAGGTACGAAGTAGGAGATTTACCGGGCATGGGTTGTGTAGGCCGACTGTCTTCCTGTAAGCTCCTATGATCTGCTTGTATGATGTTGATTATGATGATGTGGAAGAGGATATGGAAGAAGATGTGGAGGAGGATGTGGAGAAGAGGAGAAGGAAGTTGAAGAGGATGAGAAGGGAGAAGAGAAGGTAGACAAATGTAAAGGAAGAACCAAAGAGGAAGGGAAAGGAAAACACAAATACGGAGTAAGGAAGAGATTTAGAGAACTGCAGACAAGGAGTAATGAGAGAGGAGAAATATTAGGTCCTGGCCTCGTGACGGGATGCAATAGGAATAAATCATCACAACTAATGAAATAATGGCCGCGGGAGAGCAGGAAATACCACGGCAATGCAACTGTGATTAATTACTGCGCGAAAATGAGGTCTAAAATTAAACGGAGAACGGAAGATAAACAGAGATAGATAAAGACAGATAGCACGTGTCCTCAATTAGGTCAAACGTAGAGATAAACAAATATAAACAGATAGATAGATAGATAATGCCTCCAATCAGGTTAAAGGATGAGATATAGATAGATAGATAGGATAGATATAGATAGGTGGATGGTACGACTGTTCAATTAGGTCAGAGAGAGATAAATGGAAAGATAGATAAGTACAGATTGCACGTCTCAAATCAGGTCAGAGATTAGCCGATAGATAGATGGACAGATAGATAACACGTCTTTTCGATCAGGTGAAACAGGTAGAGAGAAGAACAAAGATAGATAGATAGAGAGATAATCATAAACATACCTTCTTTTCTTCCATTTTTATTTCTTCCTTCCTACCTTACACCCCTTCCTTCTTCACAAATTTCCTCCTTTCCTCTTTCCTCAATTCCTTTCTTCCTTGTTTGGGTTTTCACTTGTTAGTTTCTTTCTCTTAGTTTCCTTTCTGCCATCGTTCCTTCCTTCCATCTTTTCCTCCCTCCCATCATACCTTCCTTACTTTCCCTTCCTCCTTCCTTCATCTCTTCCTTCTCTCCTTTCTTAGCTTTTCTCTTCCTTGTTTGGGTTTTCATTCGTTAGTCTTTGTTTTCTTCTGCTTCCGCTTCTCATCTTCGCTCTCATCACCCTCAGACTCTTCCTCGTCCGTGTTTTTGTTTTTCTTCTTTTCTTCCTCTTTCTCCTCCTCGTCTTCTTCCTCATTGTCCTTGTCTAGCTATTATCGTTCCTTCCTTCCTTTTCTTCCCCGCCTTACCCTCTTCCTCCATACCTTCTTCCCCCTACCTCCCTTCATCCCTCATTCCTTCCCTTCCACCCTCCACGCCTCTTAAGTAGGTGAGACGAATAGGTAAGACTGAGCGAGGTGTTGACAAATTTCCTTCCTCTATCCTTCATTCCTTCCCTCCCTCCACTTTCTCCACGTCTCTCAAGTATGTCAGACGTATAGGGAAGACTGAGCGAGGTGTTGTTGTGACGCAGAGAGCAGAGGACGCACACAAACTCGGTCAGGGCCAAATAGAGGGCGCCAAAAATAGATCCATGAATACTAACCACCGCCGCGCTCCGCTTAATGATTGTGTCGCCGCAGTGAATTTTCCGCCAGAGTTACCGCGATGTTGCCGGCCGATAACCTCGCTCTCTCTCATTTCTTTCCTCCTCTCTACACCCTCTCCCCATCTCTCTCTTCTCGCCCCCTCTTCCTCCTCCCTCTCCTGCTCCTCCACTTCCTCCTCCCACTTATACTCTTCCTACATGGCACTGTTTTCTACTTGTTTTGCTTCTCATCTTCCTTTTAGTTACCTTCGATCTCGTTCTCCCCCTCTTCACGTCCTCCTCATCCTACTCCCCCATCTCTTATTCCTCCTTCATCTCTTCTCTCTCCTCCTCCTCCTCCCCCATCTCTTATAGCTCCTTCATCTCTTCTCCCTCCTCCTCCTCCTCTTCCTCCCACTTGTACTGTTCGTAAATGGCTTTATTTCTTCTGGTTTTACATCTCATCTTTTTTTTTTTCGTCAGCTTCGGCCTTGATCTCCCCCTCTTCACGCTCTCTTCCTCCTCTTTCTCCTCCTCCCTCCTCTCTGCTTCCTCCCACTCCCTCATCTTTTCTCCCTCCTCCTCCTCCTCCTCCTCATCTCATTTCTACAGCTCGTAAATGTCTTTGTTTCTCTTGTTTTTTGCTACTCATAATCGTTCTCGTCACCCTTGGCCTCGTCTATGCTTTCGTTTTTGTTCTCGTTTTTTGGGTTTTCTATCTATTCCTCGTTCTACCCTTCCTTATTATTGCCATTTTTATTACCTGCGTTCTCCATCACATTTATTCTCTTCCTCCTCCCCCTTCTCTTACTCCTTCGTCCCTTCCTCTCCTCGTCGTCCTCCTCGTCCTACTTCTTCTCTTTTTTCAGTCGTCAGGTTGAAAAATGTGTTGACAAGGGATTTATGAAGACGAATTTCAGTCCTCTTGCTTCACAACTCAGATACGCTGCCTAAGAGAGAGATGCAACAGACAGGGCGACGTTTTTCTTTTGATATCAAGATTAAAAATATCTGTTAGGCCAAGTTCAGTGTAAATGACATATGCAGCTTTAAGAAATTTGGAACAGAGATAGAAAGATAAAAAGATAGAGGGATAGAGATAGTGACAGATAAATAGAAATAGATAACGAGAGAGAGAGAGAGAGAGAGAGAGAGAGAGAGAGAGAGAGAGAGAGAGAGAGAGAGAGAGAAGTAGAGAGAAAGAGACAGAGAGAAATTAAGAGATAGAGACACAGGGAAATAAAGATATGAAGATACAGATAAATAGTTACAAATAGATAGTTAACCAGTCCATTTATTCGTACTGAAACGGGGGTGGGGGGTAGGGGGGTGCAGGGTAGGGAGGCAGGTAGGTAGGGGTGGAGTGAGGGGGGGGGGGGAGGCACACGAGGGGGGAGGTTAGGTTTAGCCATGAATAGAGAGAACGGGAATTCAATTATTGTGAAAACGGGGACTACAATTTATCGCCGGGAACAGTTCAAATCTCGGGGCGACACGTTTCAATTAAGGGACATTTGCATTCGGTATTGCGGCGCTGCAGGCTGGGAGCGAATAGACTGATAATTATTGGCCTGTTGTAGCGGGTGACTGCGTGGTCTTGGGCTGGGTCGTGGGTGCTCATGGCCTCTGTTTACGTTATGTTTGCGTTTGTGTTGTGCTGGTTTTTTTAATGTTTTTTTTTTGTATTGGTGAAGTTGCGTTTTTTTATCTTTTTTGTATTGGTGAAGTTGTTTTTTTTATCTTTTTTGTATTGGTGAAGTTGTGTTTTTTATCTTTTTTTGTTTTGGTGAAGTTGTGCTGTTTTTTTATCTTTTTTGTATTGATGAAGTTGTGCTGTTTTTTTTATCTTTTTTTGTATTGGTGAAGTTGTGTTGTTGTTTTTGTTATTTTTTCAATCAAATGAATAAGGAAAGAAGGGGAGGATGGAGAGGCAGAGCAGGGATAAAAGAGGGAAGGAATAGTAGAAAAAGGACAAGAGAGGGAAGGGAGGGAAGAAAGGAAGAAAGGAAGGATAGAAAAAGAGAGAAGGAAGAAACGGGAGAAAGGAATGATAGACGATAAGGAGAGATAAAAGAGGGAAAGATGGGGAAGGAATGAAGGATGGACGAAAAAATCAGCGTAGAAAAGGGAAGAGGAAGGAAAGGAAGGATAGGCGAAGAGACCATAAACAAGAGAGGGAAGGAAGAGAAGAATGGATGGACTATATGAGCAGGGACAAAAGAAGAAGGAAAGAAGGGAAGAAACGAAGGCAGGAAGGATAGACAGGAAGAGCATGGACAAAAGACGTAAAAAAGGATAAAAGAAAGGATGGATGGTACCGGCAATGACAGAAGGGGAAGTGGAAAAGAAAACGGGAAGAAGAGAAGAAAAAGAGGAGGGGGGTGATGGGGTGGTGGCGGTGGTGGTGGTATCTTTTTTTTTTTTTTTTTTTTTACAGCAAAGGAGACAGTTCAAGGGCACAAAAAAAGTAAACATTATTAAAAAAAAAGCCCGCTACTTGCTGCTCCTAAAAAGAATCCAAAGAGGTGGCCGAAAGATAGGTCAGTTTCGGGAGGAGAGGTGTCCTGATACCCTCCTCTTGAAAGAGTTCAAGTCGTTTACTCGAAGAACTAGATAATTTTTTTTTGTCTCCCCTCGTGTCGTCCTCCTCGTCATCCTGTGTTAGTAACGACGCTTTTTATCCCTCAATAGAAAGACATATCGCCAGGAAAGCGCGTGATTGACCTTAGACGGTTTTCTTTTTATTGACGAATGAGATGCAAAACATGACATTATTTCCTCCTTTTCCTTTATTTTTTGCCTTTTTTTTCTCTCATTCTCCTCTTCATGGTTCTCCTCCTCCTTCTCCTCCTCCTCCTCTTCTTGCTTCGTCATCTCTCCTCCTCCTCCTCTTCTTCAGGGCCTCCAAATTCTCTCTTCTATTTTTTCATCTTTCGAGTTTTTTCCTTGTTTGTCCCCTTTTTCCTCATCTCCATGTATAGCCGTCATTTTATCGTGAATTTACTGCTGTTTCTGCTCCATCTTTTCCTCCTTTTTCTGGTCATTTCTTGTCTTCTTCCTTCCCTTCGTCCTCCTCTTTGTTTTCGTCCTCGTGGTTCTCTTCGCCTTCCGTTCTCTTTTTACTTTTTATAACCCTCCACCACGGCCGCCACCACCTCTTCCTCTCCTCTTCTTTTTCCTCTTCTTTCTTATAACATCTTTCAACGTGGGACGAAGAGGCGCCATGGGATCAAGAGGCTACCCACTCAGCGCTGCTCCACCTCCTCCTCCTTCTCCTCCTCCTCCTCCTCCTCCTCCTTCTCCTCCTCCTCCTCCTCCTTCTCCTCCTCCACTATAATAACTCCACTCTCTCGTCTTCCTCAATCTGTTTCGTATATTCACCCGCCCACGATGTTCTTTTGTCCACCATTTCTTGGCTTTGAATTATGACTATGGAGCTAGGAAAAAATATGGACAGGATGGGAGGTGGGAGGAGGGGAAAGAAGGATGAGGAAAGGAGAGAGAGTGGGTGTTGTAGGACTGCACTGGGGAGAAGGGAGGATGCTGGAGGATGTCTGGTAACAGTGAGAGGATATTGGTGTGAGGGGAGGGGGGAAAGGGTGAAGGAAGTCGAGTGGGTCTATTTCTGAGGAGTTGTGGAGTCGGGTCGGTGGGTAGCAATTTATCTTTCTGCTCTTTTAAACGTCACTTGCAGGACCATAACGGAGAGCGGCAAGAGAAAAAAGGTTAGATAATGTAGGGAAGTTGAAAGATAGGGGAGGGTAAGGTGAGAAGGTAGTAAGTGGAAAAGGACGAAGAGCAAATGGCTAAAAGTTGTGGAGGTGGAAGTAGATGGAAGGGGCGGGGTAAGAGGGTGGGGGAGGGGGGGGGCAGGGTTGAGGGCTTTGGTTTGGCTTACATTATGATGAGGTGGGTGTGGAAGGAGAGCCGTGGTGTTTGTAATAAGATTTGGTGATGGGTTGTGGTTTTGTGCTGTGTTGTGGTTTGGTTGGTTTGTGGTTAGGTTCTGGTTTGGTTGTGGTTCGGGAAGGTGGTAGTCAGGTTAGGTGGGTTGTGGTTTGGTTGGTTTGTGGTTAGGTTCTGGTTTGGTTGTGGATCGGGAAGGTGGTAGTCAGGTTAGGTGGGATGTGGTTGTTATCGTTTGTGGGTGTCTTGTGGTGGTTAGGTTGTTGTTAATGTGTTTTGTGGTGGTTAGATTGTTGTGCTTTGGTTAGTTTGTGGTTAAGTTATGGTTTGGTTGTGGTTCGGGAAGGTGGTAGTCAGGTTAGGTGGGTTGTGGTTGTTATTTTTTTGTGGGTATCTTGTGGTGGTTAGGTTGTTGATAACGTTGGTGGTAGTGGTGAGTTTAAAAAAAAAAAATCTACAACAAAGGAGACAGCTCAAGGGCACAAAAAAAGGAAACAATAATAAAAAAAAAAAGCCCGCTACTCGCTGCTCCCACAAAAAAAGAATCAAAAGAGGTGTCCGAAAGAGAGGTCAATTTTGGGAGGAGAAGAACGGAGAATCTATAGAGACTTATAGGAGTAAAATGAGGAGGAGGAGGGAAATTGAAACAGTGAAGAGAGGGGACGAAAATTCCATCTGGTTATAATGAGTCTGACTCTCTCGGTGATTTCATCCGATCTCCAGTCAATTCTGTGACACACGGAATAAATTAACGCGGGTCTTAATACAATCAATTAATCTCGTGGGCGTTCAATTAACTTCTGCCGCAGCGACGCAATAATCAATGGGAATCAATTAATGAGATCTTTATGACAGTGACTAATTCTGCAGGAAGTTTGTTTCATTGAGGGATGACATGATTCGAAAAGGAATTGTCATGTCTATATTGCATTACTTCCTTCGAAATGACATATTGAAATTTTCATTGTTATCGGTTCACCTTTGAGGAGGAGGAGGAGGAGTAACAAGAGGAAGAGGAAAACGAAAGAGAAAAAGGAGGAGGAGGAGGAGGAGGAGGGGAAGGATCATTATTATTATTATTATTATTATTATTATTATTATTATTATTGTTATTATTATTAGGAGGAGAAGGAGGAGGAGTATGAAGATAAGACGCGCAAGCCGGAGTAGGGGTGTAATGGAAAGGAAAAAGAGGAAATGTAGAAGAAAATCAGGAAGGGATATGTTTAAGGTATAATAATGATAATAATAATAATAATAATAATAATAATAATAATAATAATATCACTAACAATAAGTATAATGAAATAAGTAATAGTGATTGTGTTGTTATTTTGGGGGGTCAAGAATGAGATGAGCAATGTAAACACACACACGCACACACACGCGCACACGCTCACACGCACCCCCCCCCCACGACCTCGTCCCCTCACAACCCCCCCCTTACAACCCCTCCCCCACATGCCACATAAACACCACCACCACCACCACCACCACCACCACCACCATAATTCAGTGAGACTCAAGCAGGGGGAGAGTAAGGGGGAGGGGGGAGAAGGAAAGGCAGGCTCCCCCAAAGCAACCAGTCACACACATTTATCTCCGCCTCCCCCACTTCGTCACCCTCGCTCCCCGCTTTCTCTTCTCTCCAGCATCCCCTTTTTTTGCTGTCGTTCTTTTTGCGTTGTTTTCTCCATGTTTCTCTTTTTTTGCACTTCACCTTTTTCCACTGAGCTATTATTTCTATTTTCTCCCCCTAAGCAAAACGGATCCCTGTATATATTCACTGCGCTTTCAACATTATTTTTTCTTTGTCCACTAGTCGCTCTTTTTTTATGTTACGGTTTATTGAATTATCCTTCTGCCGCTCTCCTCTCCCTCGCCTAGATAGCCCCTTGTGTATGATACTGTATACTTGTTTGAGCATTCTGTAAGCGCTTACACCCGGCATATAACCATAGATGTTGCGCCGACTAAACGAAACTTTCCAACTTCCAAGCGTTTACATAACAAGTTTTCAGTAAAGTATAAAGTTTGTTGCCACTGTTCAGTCTAGCAAGACATGATTGATTCTACCCTTTAAAGCTTTTCATGTCATTGTGTGTATTTATTATTTATACTTTCATTTAATAATACGCTTGTGTCTTAGTCATATACATTATCTTGGCATGGTGCGTTTGGAAGCTAAATGAAATATGACGGGGTAGTACCGTAGATTTTTTCGTTCGTCGCCAAATTACTCTCGCGTCTGAGCAACCAACGTAACCAAGATTAACAATGAGCGACGCCCCTTGAACGAAATAAGCCGTGATGCGGATTTATCACTTAGTTGCATGAAGTGAGTGGGTGTGTTTCAAAATGTTAGCTTGGTAATGGGAGCGGCGGTGGAGGTGACGGGAAAGGGATGGTGATGGGGTGGGAGTGTTACCTAATTCACTTTCTGTCTAAACATCGTCTCCGCTAGTCATTCGTCAATATTTTGTGCTTAAGTCATGCCGTTTTGTGCACCGTGTTTCTACAATTCATCGGCACGTCAGGTTTGTTGTGTGTGGCAGAGTCGTTCGCTGAAAGTCTTGATGTCTTTATGATAAACGACCTTGATCTGTTTCTGCAGTAAAGTATGTCTATTTTGCGCTTTTTATGGTCATCTGGGTTCGCTGTAGTACGACTTCTGCCAGTACGATTTTTTCCCTCAGTGTTCTGTCTTTACTTTTATGAATATTCTGCAGCTCATAACAAGTTTTTTTAATCCTTCCCACTGTTGGTGACTTGTTTCACTAAATTCCCTTTTTGCCAATTTGCAACGTCCTGCCTCAGTGGTCAGGTTGTGAGGGTCGTTAAGATTTCAGGGAACTCTTGGTCGTGTTGTGCCTCCCCAGCTTTGTCTTGCCTTGGGTTGCGAGGGTGACAGCAGCCATTAGTCGCGCCTGCCAGCACTTTAGACATTCACTCACATATTAGCCGCCTCGCAACCCGCCCTCACTCCTCTCGAAGCCCTGCACATCCCACGCAAAGCATCTGCGTCATAATTCTTGATTCATGAGCAGCTTCTGGCGGTGACTAGTGTGGCAGTGTGAAGCCAAGCGTCTTTAGAAGCCTCGCACATAACCTCCCGCCGCAACACTGGAGCCTTAATACAAGCCGTTGTAGTAAGGCTGTGGTACAACGAAGGTGTGAGTGTGGCGATCATCTTTGTCACCACACCGCCGAGAAGATATGTAGCGACGCAAGGGATTATTAGGAAAAACGACAGTAAAGTGATTCATTTTCATACAGGGAAAGCTACGATGTTCAAATTACGGGTAGATATTTTGTAGGTAACACACTGATTTCGATTAAATTAGTGGAAATATGTATGGTGAAAGAAAGGCAGTTTGGAATGCTATTTGAATTATTATTACTATTGTCACTATTATTTTATACATAGTAGCAGTAGCAGCAGCAGTAGTAGTAGTAGTAGTAGTAGTAGTAGAAGTAGTAGTAACAGTAGTAGTAATAGTAGTTGTAGTAGTAGAAATGGTAGTTGCACAGTATCATTGCTAGCTTTATTATTTTTTAATGTAATGTAAAGGAAGTGGAATCTTTTAATATTCTTTTATGACTTATGTGCCAATGAAATTTCAACAGTAAAGCATTTCACATACATGGCAGTTTATACTATTTTCCGTGAGTCATTGATTATTGAGCAACACGTGAACATGATGACGAAGCCGTCGTGCTGTGTTTGCCCGCGCAGGAGTGACGCTGCCCCGACCCGATTCGTTCGTCCCCTAATGAGTTCATTTTGAATGTAAATCCGTATTATTGGACTACTAAATCAAGCACAGATATTTTTATATTTTTGGTTGTTGCGTTTACTACATTTTAGCGGTCTTGGTTTTTACGGTATTTTGTACGGACGTTATGGTTTTAAGAGTTTGACGATATTTATGATTCTTATGGTTATGTTTTTTTACAGTTGTTACGGTTTGTACGATATTTATAGTTATGATTTTTACGGCTTTTGTTTTATATCAATTTACATTTTTTTTTTACGGTTACTGTTTTTACGTTTTTCATGGCTTTACGATTTCTGTTTCTTACGGTTTCAGTTTTTACGTTACTCACGGCTGTTACGGTTTTACGTTTGTTACGGTTCATTTCACTGTTACGTTTTTATTTTCATACGAGGAACTGATTTTCGAAAAGTTGTTTATGGAAAGTTCCAACACTGATCGTTCAGAGGCCTTACACGTAGACTTTGCTGTTTTATTCATGTGAGCAGCGTTGAAACGAGGAAGCTCCATGAAAAGTAATGGATGCCGCGGGAGTGTTTAATATTCTCCCCTCACACGCGGGTACTTCATCATTTCACTTTCTTTTTTGTTACCTGAAATATGCAAAAACTTCCACGGCATGTAATTGTTTTATGCCGAGATTCCTACGTTCTGCACGTGTTCAGAACTAGAAAAGAGCGCAGAATTATGAGTTTTTTTTAATATCTTTTATTTTACTTCCCTCTCCTTCGTATATCATCCTTCCCTCATTCCCTCGTGCCCTTTGCCTCATTCCTTCATTTATAATTCCTTTACCCTTCACGGCAATGCCACTTAATTATAGTAGGCCAGTTTATTTTACTCTTCTTTCATTCTCAACTCCCTAACTTTGTATTTTCTCTCATTAGTTGTCCTTAATTTATAGATCTCCACTTTCCGCCTTGATTTCCCTCACTTCTTATTCATAGCTCCCCCATTTTCTTTTTTCTCATTCCTTCATCTAGAGCTCATCACAGTATTTCATGATCTCTCACTTCTCAACTCCTCATGTTTCTGTTTCTTCATTCCTTGATTTGTAACTCCCTGCTGTACCCATCAAGTCCCTTCACTTCTCATTCTTAACTTCCCAGCTTCGTAAATCCTTATCCCTTTGTTGTTTTACCCTTCATTTTTAAGTCCTCACAGTACGCATTAATCTCCCTCACGTCTCATTATTAACTCCTAAACTCCTATTCCTTCATCTCACGGCTCATTTAACTTTCCTCCATGACAGTACACGCTGATCTCCCTCACCTCAAATTCTTAACTTCCTAACTCCTCACTCTTCATCTCACTGTTCTCTCACCTTTCCCCTAAGACTCAGCAGTACATTCCGATCTCTTTTTAACTGGAATTCTGAAGTCCCAAATGTCCTCATAAGTTCATCTCACGGTTCTTAACTTTCATCCAAGACGCTTCACAGTACACAGTGATCTCCCATACCTCTCATTCCTCATTCCTCAGCTTGTCGTCCTCTCCTATCTCATCTTTCACCCCCTCCCTTACTCCTTACCCTCGCACCATACACCCCTTCACCCAACATGCCCCTTACTGCTCCCCCCTCCCCTTTTCCCCTTACCCTCTCACGCAGCATACCCCCCCCTCACCCTTCACTTCTTACTGGTACCCTCCCCCTTACCCTACACCCTCCTCACCCTACACCCTTTTACACCTTCTTATTGGCTCCTCTCCCTCACCCTTCACCCGCTTACCCAACATGTCTAACTCCTACCTTCCCCTTCGTCCTCCAACCCCCCAACCCCCCCCACCCAGCATGCCCCTTACAACCTTTACCACTACCCCTCTCCCCTCCCCCTTCCCCTTCCCCTTCCCCCTCCCCCTTCCCCCTCTCCTTCCAGCCATGCAGCCGCCGCCATGATACACACGACAGATAAATATCCTTTTATAGTCGCCGCCGCCATGGTCTCGGGAGCCACGAGAGAAAACGGGAAGAAAATCATAGCCATTTATTGCATTTAAGTAGGGACATTGTTTATTGAGGAAGCCGTTTAACGTAGGGGCCATATAACGTGTGGGGGTAGGAGGAGGGGCTGGGGGGAGGAGGGGTAGGGGGAGATAGGGGGAAGGAGGAAAGGTTGCGTCTGTGAATGGGTATGGAAGGGACAGTTTAATTAGTGTTGTGGCCATGGAGGGATTTCTACGCCCCCGCCCCTCCCCGGCCCCCCACTCCCCCCTCCGCCCTATTTGTCTTTTCTTCCTCCTCCTCCTCCTCCTCCACTTTTGGCTCCTGGCGTCATGACCTCATTGGTTCCTTTTTCTCATTTCGTCTTATCGGCCAAGTCCTGCAATTACTATTACTGGAGTTTTTTTCGTCTTCATTCGCTTGTTCTCATTGGCGACTTCTTGGTTCGTTTCTTCTTTCTTTTCTTCGTCTTCAGCTTCTTTTCTTTCTTCTTAGTCTTCTTATTTACATCATTCTTCTTATTATTGTTTTATTCACTTCTTTCTTATTCTTATGTTTCTTCCTTTTGCTCCTCCTTCTCCTCCTCCTTCGCTTTTAATTTTCTTCCTCGGTTTTGTTTCCAGCGTCTTGTCTTTCTTCTTATTTTTCTTTTCTTTTTTCTTATTTTTCTTTCTACTGCTCCTCCTACTCCTCCTTCCATTTTCCTGTCATCTTTTTTCCTCTTCCTTTCTTTTAGTCTTGATTTCCTACTGCTTTTTCTCATTTGTTCCTCCTCCTCCTTCCATTTTCCTGTCATCTTTTTTCCTCATCCTTTCTTTTAGTCTTGATTTCCTACTGCTTTTTCTCATTTGCTCCTCTTCCTCCTCCGTCCGTCCTACTCCCACCCCTACCCCCACGTTCCTCCTCCTCCTCCTCCTGCTCCTGCTCCTGCTTCTCCTCGTTTTCCTCTTCCCTTTTTCCTTTCATTTTATCTCCTCCACTTTTTGCTCTTCTTCATCTCCTTCCCCATTTTTATTTTCCTCTTCTGCTCCTCCGCTTTCTACCCAGTCCTGCTCCCACCATCACCACCACCACCTCTTCTTCCTCCTCCTCCTCCTCCTCCTCCTCCTCCTCCTCCGCCTCCTCTTCCCTCTATTTCGCCTGCTCTTCCCGGCCAAAGAATCCCGCTGTGCATCAGATTAAGTTCGCAAATCAGCGTCTGGTTTTGGAGGAAACAGAATTATCAAACATTTGTGGTGATGGATGTTCACTGCGGGCCCCGTGTGTGCTTGTATCCCGCCGCTCCTTTGTTTGGCCTTAATATATAATGTCTGGTTCTATATATATTTCTATTTCTGTGCGTATTTGTCTTTCCATTCTTCCTTCTTTGTCTCTCAGCCTTTCTCTACCTCTTGGAATGTATATAAGTCCGTATCCCCTTCTATCTCTATCTATTTATATACGTATCAATCTATGCATCCTTTTTTCTTGGTCATTTGGCTTTTATTCACCTATTCATGTCTGTTTGCGTCTCTCGAAATGACTGTCTGTGCCCATTTCGATGAGTGAGAAAGTGGGAAAGAACTTACAATAATGTTCTTAAAGAGGTTTGATATCGGTCCCTGTCTGTGCTGTGACGGGTGGATTTATTTATGGTGGCTTTTTTTTATTTACCTTATTCAGCCTTCTCCATCGAGTGCTCCAGCCTTTTGCAGTCCGGTTTCTGGATGGGTAATTACAGGTAGAGCATCATAGGAAACTGCATATGGTGGGTGAATACGTGCTTAAAGACCCCTCGTTTCCCGCTCGTGTACTGATTTTTCTGCTGCCACTGCCTCCCTGTGAGTGTTGCCGTTTATGTATGTATGTATGTATGTATGCATGGACGAGGGAGTATATATTTTCTTTTTCTCGCGTGCTTCTCCTTCGTAACTGTGCGTGCATTTTTCAGTTGCATTAATTAGTAGATGGGGTGGAGGATCAGCTGAATTTACTTTATTTTTTGTTCAGTAGTTTCATGTTTATTAATTGAAGAGTTTTCCTTTTGAGAGGTTTGTTTCCTTTAAAGGGCGAAAATGTTTTTGTTATGGTGTGTTTTTAAGATGAATAACACCCATTTTTACTCACCTTTGGGATGCAGAGATCAAAAAGGTATATACACACACACACACACACACACGCACACGCACACGCACACGCATACACACACGCACACGCACATTTACACTCACAAACACACACACACACACACACACACACACACACACACACACACAGACACACACGAGTAATCAAGAATATATATATACCGTATATCACACAGGACTCACAACGCAGCTTCAATATTCCAAAATCATTATTGGAAATTACTAATGAATCCATGTTTATTTATTTATTCACCCCAACGAACCTTCGCCCTCGCTCCACCACCACCACCACTCAGGAAAAGTAAAGAATAGCGTAAAATTCCCCGGTCACACTTTTCACCCGAGTGTTCGTTCATCTCTCTCGTCATCTCTCAGGATTAGAGGTTCGCGCCGCCCTGGCCCTCTCTCTCACTCCTCTCTCCGCCCTCTCACCCCTCTCCCCGCCCTCTCACCCCTTTCCCCACCCTCTCATCCCTTTCCCCGCCATCTCTTATCTCTTCTCTGCGTATCACCCTTCTCCCCGCCCTCTCACCCCTTTCCCCGCCCTCTCATCCCTTTCCCCGCCATCTCCCATTTCTTCTCTGTGTATCACCCTTCTCCCCGCCCTCTCTCCCCTTTCCCCGCCATCTCCCATTTCTTCTCTGTGTATCACCCTTCTCCCCGCCCTCTCTCCCCTTTCCCCGCCATCTCCCATTTCTTCTCTGTGTATCACCCTTCTCCCCGCCCTCTCATCCCTTTCCCCGCCATCTCCCATTTCTTCTCTGTGTATCACCCTTCTCCCCGCCCTCTCTCCCCTTTCCCCGCCATCTCCCATTTCTTCTCTGCGCATCACCCTTCTCCCCGCCCTCCCAGTCTTCTCCTCGCCGCTAATCCGTTGTAATGGCCGCAAAAAAAGGAAAAAAAGAAAGTTCTCATCTAAAACACTTAAGAGTAAAAGTGTTTTGTGTTGGGCGAAGATATTGTCGCCTATTTTCGTTCTTTTTTTATTTATTGTTTCCAAATTATTTATGATGAGTGATATAAGGTAAAGGTAAATTCTGGAAATATGCTCTGCAGTTGCGCGTGGCCGGGGTGCTCGTCTCAGTCTTGTTGGCCTTTGAGCCGTTACCCCGGGACACAGGGCCGGCGTAACACCCAGATTACCACAGTTTACCTTCCACATGTTTCACAAGGTACCCATTCACCGACCAGTCCGAAGGGGAGGTTGAACAGCTGGGAGAGCTTGCGCGCCGACTGCCCGGGCCGGGATTCGAAACCATGCCCGCAGATTCGTAGCTAGGCACGCTAACCACTTGACCACGAACGCGCAATGAATTTCTAGTCCGAAATTAATTTGCAGCAAAGTGAAATGATCATTTTTTTGCTCGTTTTATTTTTCATTAGAAGAATATTGGTAAATTTATGAATAAGAATTTAATAGCAATAACAAAAACGATAAAACAATACCAATAGTGAAAATATTACATGAATTCTTCGTAATAACAGTAACCCCAACGACAACAACAATAAAGATGAAAATAATAACCAAAGTAATTGTAACAGCAATGGAAGGAGGACGGAATAATAATGTTTGTGTCCCTTTGGTTGTCATTCTTGTGTGTGCGTCAGTGCGTGTGTGTGTGTGGGCGGACTCTTTCTTCCCCTCGTCTGGGCCAATATTCAGCGTCACCTCCGCCTTGATCCTCCCCTTGTGATTTCCCGGCCTGGACGTCGTCAAGAGGGGCGCGCAGGAGGCCCTTCACCACCGCCCGCTGAGCCCACGGAGGAAAAACCCCTGAAGGAGTGGCTGTCGAGGGAGGGCGGCAGACGGAGGAAGGATTCAGGCCGGATAAAGAACAACTCGCAGGAAATAAACGAAGGAAACGGCCACGAGGAAGGAAGGAAGGAAGGACAGACAATCTCCTTCGAAGAGAGACCAAAGTTTGGGGTTTTGTTTCACGTGGTTTTTCTTTTAGGCGCTAAGAGGAGGCGAACTTGAAGCAAACTGGATTCGAACTGGTGGCGAAGTGGAGGTGAGCTTGAGCCCCCTTGTGTCCTCTTGGGAAGGGAAGGCAATTAGAGGCGTAGACGTGTGTGAGGGGAAGGCAAGACCAGAGCCGAACTTTTTGAATGAGGAGTGGCGTAACCCAGGCGAGGCGGCGGCAGGTGACGGGGAGGAAATAGAGACAGGAAAAGGCGAAGGTCACGTTAGGGAGAGGGAAACAATGCTAAAAAAAAGGCCATAAAGTTCCCATAAGCGTGAATTTCGATATTTTGGATTGGTTTGACCGGGCAAGGCAGCGGAAGGTGACGGTGGAGGAAGTAGAGTCTGTAAAAGGCGATGGTCACGTTAGGGATAGGGAAACAGTGCTGAGAAATGGGTCGTAACTTCCCATTAGCAGAAATTTACTTGTGGAGTAGTATGTTTTTGGATTGGTGTTACCGGGCGAGGCAGCGGCAGGTGACGGGGCAGGGAAGAGACAGGAAGAGCCGATGGTCACGTTAGGAAAGGGAAAACAGTGATGAGAGTGCTGAGAATTCACTTTTAGACCTCTCTTTCGGCCACTATATGAAGCACCTAAAACAACAACAACAACAAAAGCTCAATCATCATCATCACCATCAACAACAGCAAACCCACCTCCTTTTATTCAGTTGTCTGCCAGAAAACAAAAGCTGAGCCATTAACGAAAAGAAAATGCTCTATCATCACCAACACCATCACCACCACCAACAACAGCGGCAGCATCTCCATTACAACAGTTCTTATTCAATCGAGTCGTGAGGGGGCGAAAGATGGAGGGAGGAACCTGAGCGGGCAAGAGGCTGCGGTGTGTGTGGATGGTTCTGAATATTCCACGCCAGGTCCATAGCTCTCTTTCCTCCAATATTTGTGAGACAGGGCTGAAAGCGGGGCAGCGGGTGGGCGGCGGGGCGTCTGGCCATACGGTTGCCTTCTCTTGCATCAGGTCAGGCCTAAAGAAGCAAGTGCGGCGCTTCGACAAAATCCAGAATCTCGTTTAAGTTTCCAAAAGTGAGTATGGTTAAACAGGTGAAGGAGACATGCCGGATCGTTTCGCCAAGAGAAAATCCAGAATCTCGTTTAAGTTTCCAAAAGTGAGTATGGCTAAACGGTGAAGTAGACATGCCGGATCGTTTCGCTAAGAGAAAATCCAGAATCTCGGTAACGTTTCACAAAGTGAGCAAGGCTAATCGGTGAAGAAGACATGCCGGATCGTTTCGCCAAGAAAATCCAGAATCTCGTTTAAGTTTCCAAAAGTGAGTATGGCTAAACGGTGAAGAAGACATGCCGGATCGTTTCGCTAAGAGAAAATCCAGAATCTCGTTTAAGTTTCCAAAAGTGAGTATGGCTAAACGGTGAAGAAGACATGCCGGATCGTTTCGCTAAGAGAAAATCCAGAATCTCGTTTAAGTTTCCAAAAGTGAGTATGGCTAAACGGTGAAGAAGACATGCCGGATCGTTTCGCCAAGAGAAAATCCAGAATCTCGCTTACATTTTCGAAGCGATTGTCGAGGAGTGGGTGAAGAAGGCTAGCCGTAAAAAATAGGTGTTGGGACTGTGTGGCAGAGCAGAGGGGAGGAAAGGACCCGCAAAATCGAGCGCCCAAACGGACTACTTGAAATGGTTTGAGTTTAGGTCGCCTTCAGTTCGGCATCACTTGGCGGCTGAAAAGAAAAACCTCGAGGAAGATGTGGGAGGTATCTTTCACAAACATCACTACTCCTCCCCCTCAGCTTACTGACGAGCCTGAACAAGAAGGCGTCCTCTCATTAAGACATCCATTCATGCACTGACCGACTCAATTCCATGCACAGCTTCGACCTGCAATGCCACGTGCTCAGAGAATGTCCAGAAACCTCTCACAAGCATAACAGTAAATTAAATGCGAGTAAACATAGCAATACGAACACGTTAAAATGATAATAGAAATGGCGATATAAGTAATACAATAATGATACAAACGGTAATAAAAATGAAGACACAGTGATATATATTTAAATTATATACACTTATATGTCTGTTAAATCATTACCTATGCCATATTATAGAGATCTCAAAACATGTAGATAGGGATGTTAACAAGGGAACACGAGGCTCAATTAACAGGAAACAACAACAACAACAACAACAACAGCAACAGTGGCGAGAGTCTAAACACGGAAACAAGGACGTGTATGGAGGGTTGTGTGTGTGTGTGTGTGTGTGTGTGTGTGTGTGTGTTCCCAGAGTTTAGGAATCTCCCCTTTACAGACACACGCTAAAGGGAATCGATATTCACCCTATCACCCCTTTTGTCATCCGTCTCCCCACGTCAACTGTCTCCCTTTAGTCATCCTTCTCCCTCAGCCCCTTCCCCTCCAATCATCTGGCTCCCCTAGTCACCCTTCTGCCTAGTCACCCTCCTCCCCTAATCACCCTTCTTTCTAGTCACCCTTCTCCCTAGTCACCCTTCTCCTCAGTCACCCTTCTCCCCTCATCACCCTTCTCCCCTAATCACCCTTCTCCCCTAATCACCCATCTCCCCTAATCACCCTTCTCCCCTAATCACCCTTCTACTCTAATCACCCTTCCCCCAGTCACCCTTCTCCCCTAATCACCTTTCTCCCCTAATCACCCTTCTCCCCTAATCACCCATCTCCCCTAATCACCCTTCTCCTCTAATCACCCTTCTCCCCTAATTGCCCTTCTCCCCTAATCACCCTTCTCCCCTAATCACCCTTCTCCCCTAATCACCCTTCTCCTCAGTCACCCTTCTCCCCTAATCACCCTTCTCCCCTAATCACCCTTCTCCCCTAATCACCCTTCTCCCCTAATCACCCTTCTCCCCAGTCACCCTTCTCCCCTAATCACCCTTCTCCCCTAATCACCCTTCTCCCCTAATCACCCTTCTCCCCTAATCACCCTTCTCCCTGATCACCCTTCTCCCCTAATCACCCTTCTCCCCTAATCACCCTTCTCCCCAATCACCCTTCTCCCTTAATCATCCTTCTCCCCTAATCACCCTTCTCCTTAATCACCCTTCTCCCCTAATCACCCTTCTCCCCTAATCACCCTTCTCCCCTAATCACCCTTCTCCCCTAATCACCCTTCTCCCCTAATCACCCTTCTCCCCAGTCACCCTTCTCCCCTAATCACCCTTCTCCCCTAATCACCCTTCTCCTCAGTCACCCTTCTGCCCTAATCACCCTTCTCCTCTAATCACCCTTCTCCCCTAATCACCCTTCTCCCCTAATCACCCTTCTCCCCTAATCTAATCACCCTTCTCCCCTAATCTAATCACCCTTCTCCCTAGTCACCCTTCTCCCTAATCCCCATTCTCCGCAATCACCCTTTTCCCCAAGTCACCCTTCTCCCTTGTCACCCTTCACCCCGTTTTCTTTGTCACGTCCTTCGTCTCCAGATTAATATCCATTCCTTAAGGATACATAATAAAGGACTTCGATTCCTCTTAGCTGCTTATAGGACAGGATTCGCCTCTCAAGATCCCTGGTGGTAATAGGACTCGGCAGGATTCTAAGGTGATCAATCTTAGTCTCCTTTTCCGCGCTTCCTTCGACCCTCCAGTCAATTACCTCCGCCCTTTGTACGCCATCGCTAACTTTCTATGCCTCGCTAATGTTACGAGGCTGTGTAGGGGATTAGCTTATATCCCGTTCCCTTGTTGGTCCTGTCTTCTTTGTTTCCTCCTCTCTCCTTGCTTTATTCAATTTTCTAGTTTCTTTTTCTCCCTTTTGTTTCTTCCTCCCTTTGTTATGAACCTTGCTCCCTTTTCCCTCCAAGTTCCTTCCTTCTTTGATTCCTCCTCTCTCCTTCTTCTCTTTTCCTATGTTATTTCTTTTTCCTTTGTATTCTCCTTTCTCCTTGTTTTGAGCTTTATCACGACCCTTTTTATTTTTGTTCTATTCTCCCTTCTTCCCTTCTTCTTTGTTTTATCTTCTTCCCTTGTTGTTAGCCTTGTTAGGAACTTGCTATCCTTGTTTTCTTTCCCTCTCTTGCTCCTTTCTTGCCCTTTGCTTTATCCTCTCCGCTTCGTTGCGACCCTTGTTATGAACTTTCTCCTTGTTGTGAACCTCCTCCTGGGCTAGACTTGTTCCCTGCTGTCCCCCCTTTGGTTCCTCCTCTCTCCTTGTTCTATTTTCCTTTCTTGATCCTTCCTATCCCTTGCTTCCTTCTCTCTCCTTGTTATGAATCTTGTTATAAACTTTCTCCTTGTTGTGAACCTCCTCCTGGGGTAAACTTGTTCCCTGCTGTTCTCTCTTGTTCATTCTTTTCCCTTTGGCTCCTCCTCTCTCCTTGTTCTATTTTCCTTTCTTGATCCTTCCTATCCCTTGCTTCCTTCTCTCTTTTTGTTATGAACCTCCTCCTCGGCTAGATTTGTTCCCTGTTGTTCACCCCTTGTTCCTTGTTTGGTTCCTCCTATCTTCATGTTCTATTGTCCCTTTTTGTTCCTTCCTATCCCTTGTTTCCTTCTCTCTCCTTGTTATGAATCTTGTTATGAGCTTTTACCTCCCTGTTATAACCTTACTCAGGGGTTTGCTTAGCTTGTTCCGTTTTCAATTCTTGTTCCTTCCTTCCCTCTTTGTTTCCTCCCTCCTCTCTCCTTGTTCCTCCGTCCCTAGCTGCGTTACCCTTCCTATTTCCCTCCCTGTTCCTCCTTCCTTCTTTTACCTTTAGTTCCTTCCACTCTCCCTTAGTCGCTTGTGCTATTTTTCTACATCTTCCTCCTTTACCAAAAAGAGAAAAATGGAGGAAATAGAGTAAGGAAAATGATTCATGGAAACATGGATGAACAGGCTACGAAAAGTCTGCTACCTATTAAATACGCTGCCTGCTTTTGGGATTTAATCTATATTCCTGGCACACCAGTATCCTATTGTACAGATTAAGCACTTGCCGCACTTTGCTTTGGAGGTGAATGTTTTATAGTTCACCGTAAGACCCTTCACCTGTTTAATTTCAGTTGTACGTGAGTTCGCTGTTTGGTCATCTTAAAACATGCATTTGATTTCAATGTTTCCTCCTGCCTACAACTTGACCGTTTTCAAGAGGAGAGAATAAAATACAACTCGTCAACCGATTCTGAGCCTTTTATGGCTACTCTTACTAACAACAGTTTGCAGGAGCAGCACCAGTGGACTTTTTTTCAATTGAACTGCCGCGTGTACTGTAAAAGAATCTGCCTTCATTTGGCGTTTCATTTTTGATCCCTCCGTCGTTCGTATCAGAAAGCAATTGCAATTTTTCATGTTTTCTTTGGGTTTTCCAAGTGAAAATGGGCATCAATTTCATAGAGGTTGTGTAGCGAAGAATTACGAGAATGGTTCACGTACAAAAAAAAATACCACTTGAATCAAATTTTTTTCAATTGTTAGAAAAACAAAAAAAGTTTCACAAATGTATTATGATATCGTTACAATGTCAAAAGATAAATGAACTGAGAATGATTGAGACAGACAAGAAATGACTTACGTATGAGTTAGTAAATTGAGGGAGAAGACTTTGCAGGCATCGGATGAGCGCCAATGCAACTGAAACGCTCACGAGAAGGTTGAGTAAATTCTCGGCTGGGATGACAAGTGGTGACAGGCTTACAGGACCTGCCTTGCTTGGACCGACTGACTTCTTACCGACTCATTATAGTTTTGTTTTTGCGCTCTCCCTCTCTGTTACTCTTCCTTCTTACCTCTGCTTTCACATTCTTCTACTTCTCTACTTCCACATTTTCTACTGCCACATTTTCTACTTCTACTCTCTACTTCTACACTCTACTTCTTACCACTTACTACTTACTACTTACTTCTGCTCTCTACTTCTACTCTCTACTTCTATTTTCTACTTCTGCTCTCTACTTCCACTCTATTTCTATTTTCTACTTCTACTCTCTACTTCTACTCTCTACTTCTACTCTCTATTTCTACTCTACTTCTACTCTCTACTTCTACTCTCTACTTCTACTCTCTATTTCTACTCTACTTCTACTCTTTACTTCTACTCTTTACTTCTACTCTCTACTTCTACTCTCTACTTCTATTTCTACTCTCTATTTCTACTCTCTATTTCTACTCTCTATTTCTACTATCTACTTCTACTCTTTACTTCTACTCTCTACTTCTACTCTCTACTTCTACTCTCTACTTCTACTCTCTACTTATTATTACTTACTACTCACTGCTTACTACTAACTACTTACCACTTACTACTTACTTCTACTCACTTCTGCTCTCTACTTCTACTTTCTACTTCTACTCTCTACATTCTTTACTTCTCTATCTCACATTCTATACTTCCTCATTCTCTACTTCCACATTCTTCTCCATTTGTCTTTACCCATTCTTTGTTTCTCCTCCCTGCCACGCTCCCTTCTTTCCTTTATTTCCCTTCCCCCTTTTTTGTCATTACTCCTTTACTTCTCCCCGTCACTTGTCCTTTTTTGCCTCTACTTCCACCTCCTTCTCCTTTTGTTATCTCGTCTTTACTTCTGTTCCCTGTCATTCGCTTTTCTCGTTTTTTCTTCCACCTTCTCCTCCCTTCATCACCCCTTTACGTTGTCTCCCTGTCACTATTCCTTCTTGCTTCTTCTACCACCTTCTCCTTCCTTTGTTATCATTCCTTCTTTACTTCTCCTCCGTTACTCGTCCTTCTCCTGTCCACTGCCATCTCACTTTCCCTTTGTCATCCTTCCTTTACTTCGTCTCCCTTCCACTCATCTTTCTTGTATCTCCTACCTCCACCTCCTCCCTTTATATAAATTTCTTCTTTACTTCTCCTTGTCCTTCGTCCTTCTCCCCTTTACTGCCATTCCTCCTTTCTTCTTTGTACGTTCTCCTCCTCCTCTCGTTCCTCCATCCCTCCACCCACACCTCCACAAGTTGCTGTTTTTCTTTACATCTCCATCTTTGTTCCTGCTTTCTCGTGCGGTGTGCCTCTTTCTGTCTTCTGTTCCCCTTGCTTCGTCTCCCCTTCTTCCCGCCCTTCGTCATTTTTCTTTGGTCGGACTTTAGGACACGTGCCTGAGGGAGTTTGTTTATATTTTTGTTGTTTAATTATTTGCTTGTATTGGTGCTGATTGTTGTCGTTTTGTTAGGTACGCAAACTTATTTATGTGGTAATTGCTGTCTGTCGGTCTATCGGTTTATCTGTCTGTCTCTCATTCTGTCTCTCTCTCTCTCTCTCTCTCTCTCTCTCTCTCTCTCTCTCTCTCTCTCTCTCTCTCTCTCTCTCTCTCTCTCTCTCTCTCTCTTTTACATCGTTTTATTGTTTCAGCGTGATCTCTTTCGTTTTATATTTTTTTCGTTGAACTTTTATCAAAGCTTTCACATTTTCTTTTTGTTTCATTGTAGTTTTAAAATCTTGGTATGTTTTTTTTTGTTGACATTTTTTTTCTTTCGTTCAGTTTTCTCTTCAACTTATTTATCATTTCTTTTTATTTCAGACAGTTTTGATTTTTACTTATTTTTTATCTTATTTAGTTATAGTTATCTGTTTTTGTGCGTTTTTATCTCGTTTTCTATTTCTGTGCTGCGGGAAGTATTTCTCCCTATTCTAATTACCTTGCGTCCCCTCTGCGTTGCTATCCTTTGTTCCTCCGACCCGCTCCCTTTTGTCCCTTAATCCTATATCAACATTCCCTTTGTTTTCCGCATTCTCCTATTTCCTTTGCTGACACGTACAAATATTTCCTGAAGAACGCATTACTCTCTTTTCTCTCCTGTCTTTCTATACCTATCTCTGTTTATCTGTCTATT
This sequence comes from Eriocheir sinensis, assembly GCF_024679095.1. NCBI lineage: Eukaryota > Metazoa > Arthropoda > Malacostraca > Decapoda > Varunidae > Eriocheir > Eriocheir sinensis. The sequence goes on from NC_066547.1 coordinate 12,340,785, forward strand.
TCTGTATATCAACTATCTTCCCACTGAATAGCTTTCCTCTCCCTCCTTCTCCACCTCTCTCCCAAAATACCTCTTCTCTCCCTCTCTTCTCTTTCTATCCCCCTATATCTCTTTCCTTTCCTCCTTTTCCTCTCTTTCCACACACCCTTCTGTTTATCTTTTCCTCATATAACTCTTTCCTCTCCCCTTTCTCTATCTACTTATCTCTTCCCTTCCTTTCTGTTCTCTATCTCTTTCTGTCTCCCATTCCCCCATTCTCTGTTTCCAAACACTGGCTGCAGGCACGTTTTCCTCTTCAGGAGAGCGGCAGGTGCTCTTCGTAACGTTACCATGGTCACGGAAACCCATTAGAGATCCGTTCAGACCCGTTCATCCCTCAGACGCACCAAGAACCTTTTATTTTCATATCAGTACAAACAAAAAAATTGGACCTACAACTTCTTCAACAGCCTTGTCCAGCCCGACGAGCAGGCCCAGCTTGTCACTCGCGGTGCCTCGGTGCCTTGGTGCCACCTGGAGAAGGCTTGTCCACTGCTTCGTTGATTTCTCTCTACCTCTTTCTTTCCCCCATATATCTCTTTCCTTGCCTTCCCTCTATCTGTCTTTTCTTCCCCCTTTTTCCTCCCTTCATCTCTTCACCCCTCTTCTTCCCTTCACATTATCTTCCTCCCTCTTCCTTCCTCTTCCCTCGCCCGTCTCTCACCTGTCATCGTGTTCGTCATCGGGAAAACCTTCTCTTGATTGGCCGCAGTTCTCCTCGTCCGCCAAGATGAAGAGGAACGTAATGAATCCACAGCTAGCCCGACCATCCGCCTTCCTTTCCTCCTCTTCCTTTCCTCATCCTCTCTCTCTTTCTCTTTTTCTTGACTCGCTCTTTCTTTCTCCTTGTTCTTAGTCTTCTCTTCCACCTATTGTTTTTGTTTTGTTTTCATTACATTTATATCTTGATTCGTACCACCTTCCTTACCCTTTTTCTCTTTCTCTTGATTCACTGTTTCTTTTTTTCTTTCTCTTCCAATTATTGCTTTTTTCGTTTTATTTTAATTTTTATCTTGATTCGCACCATCTTCCTTCCTCTTCCTCTCGCTCTTGACTCGTTCTGGCTCTTTCTCCTTCTTTTCGTCTATTGTTTTGTTTTGTTTTCAATTTTATCTTAATTCTTACCACTTCCCTTCCTCTTCCTAGTTTTCTTTCTCCTGACTCATTCTGTTTCCTCTTTTTCTTTCTCTTCCACCTGTTTTGTTTTGTTTTTGGCCGGTTTTCCTTTGTGTTCTTATTCGTCTTGTTTCCTTCTCTTTTTTTATTTTTTTATTTGTCGCTATTCGCCCTTTTCTTTCTCCTTGTATTGCTTTCGATTTGTTTTATTCATTTTATTTTTAGTCCTGTCTCCTTTTTCTCCTCCTTTCGTTTTGTTTTCTTTTCATTGTTGTCTTTACTAGTTATATGTCTGTCTCATCCCTTTTCTTCTGGTTTTCTTTTAATTTGTCTGTAGCCGTCCTGTTTTCTTTTTTTTTTGTTTTGTTTTCATTTTAGTCTTTATCCCTCCTGTTTCATGCTTCTTTTGTTTTCCTTTCATTGTTGTCTCCACTCGTACGGTTTCCTTCTTCTCGTATTGTTTTCTTTTCATTTCCGTCTTGTCCTGTTTTCCTCTTCGTCTCTTTGTTTTGGGTTATCTCTCTTTTCTTTTTCAACTCTATGTAACTACCACCACCACCACCAACAACAACAACAACAACCATCACCACCGCCAGGTATTGTCAGGTGTCCTTTACTAATTCCAGGATATCCCCGTGTACCTTTTCATTACCCCTTCTCCCCCCCCCCTCCCCCGCCCGTTCCCGCGAGCCTTCAGGTACGGAGAGGTGAAGAAGGAGGAGTTGAGGGCGAGGCGAAATCGTGTCTCGAGGGAGTGGCGGTGTTGGTGGAGGCGTGTGTTGGCTCTACTTTTTCTTTGACTCTTTTCATCCTACTCCTATTTTTCTTGCCCTCGTTTCCTGCCTCATTATCGACATCGCTCCTAGTGCCCTCTTTTACCATTCCTGTTTTATTATTTTATTATATTTTTTCGTTGTTTTTCGCATTGTTTCCCTCTTTTTCCTATTCCTATTTTTCTTCCTTCCTTTTCTCTTTTTTTTTTGTCCTCTCCTCGTTCCTTGTATCTCTGCTTTCTTTTTCTCGTATTCCAATTATTTTTTTTCCTTTTCTTCATTTACGCTTTCGTCCTTCGCGTCGTTGCTCTCTTCTCATATTCTTCTTCTTCTTTTTCTTTTCCTCATTTTTCGTCCTCATTAATTTCATCACTGTCTTCTCTTCCTCCTTTTTTCTCTTCCTTTTTATCTTCGTTTGTTTCATCGTTGCCTTCTTCTGCTTCTCCTCCTCCTCCTCCTCCTCCTATTCTTCTTTCTCTTCATTTTTGCCTTCGTCCTTCGCATCGCTGTACTCTTCTTTTCCTCCTGATAATATACACACAGATACGTACACAGGAATGAAAGAGAATAATGATTGAAATTCACAAAAGATCGTGTGTGCGTTTTTATTTTGTGTGTGTGTGTGGCTGTGCGTTTGTGTGGGTACGTGAGTGCGTGCGTGCTTTGATCGTGCGCTTGTGAGCTTGTGTGTGTGATGTAGTGTCTGGGCTCCCTTTGTAAGAGTCAAAAAAAAAATCAGTCGTGTTTCTCGATGTTTTTCTCGTTATTTTTAAGTATATCTAGGTTTTCTGAGCGACTCTGACCACTCGACCGAGCTCCCGTGGAAACTGTGTTGGGAACTTTGCACTAACACCTTCTGAAGCGTCTCGACTTGCTGTGAAAGTCATTTGAAGTAACATGAAACTCGTTTGAACTGCCAAGAGCTTACTAACGTATCAGTAACCATGAAACTCGGTAAATATTTATATTCATAGATTTTACGGAACACTCATTGATATATTTAATTCAATATTGCAAATACACATAATTTTCCTTCATAATATGCACGCTTTAGGCCAGTATTGATTGATGTATACGTAGCTACTGTACTGAAAATAATATCTTTGTATATTTACCCCTATTTTTACTACTCAGGATCTTTACTGGGAAACTTAAAAAAAAAAAAATTGATTAATAACTTAGAAGCGTCCTCAAAGTAACCCGAAACCTTAATGCACCTAATAATTCTTCACTTAATATTAAACTAAACATAACCGACACTTCAATCCTTTTTACACACAACGGCACAAACATGTCTACCGTAAAAAAAAAACAAAAAATAAAAAAAATCCCCCAGACACACTCCTGACACTGGGAACTCGTCAGAACAAAAAAAGTAGATCTTGTAATACGACAGGCAGGAATTTGTCATTAGTACCGTATACCTGTGAGGTTTCCCACAGGTAACCACGAAGTGATGGGGAGCGGGGCGGCGTTAATTATTAGTTTTCATCTTCGGGGAGTGGGGAGGGAAGGCGAGTCACTCCTGATGCCGCCAGAGGAACGAATGAAGGAAAAAAGAGGAAAGAGAGAATGAGAGGATGGAAAGATGTGGAAGAGGGAGCTATGAAAGTATTGAGAAACAGGTGGGAAAAGGGACGTAAAATGAAAGGGTGAAGAAGATAAGGAAAATGAGAATAGCGAGTGAAGGGAAAAAGAGAAAAGAGAGAATGAGAGGATGGAAAGATGTGGAAGAGGGAGTTATGAAAGTATTGAGAAACAGGTGGGAAAGGGGACGTAAAATGAAAGGGTGAAGAAGATAAGAAAGATAAGAGGATCGAGAAGATGGAAAGAAGTTAGGGATATATTGAAAAACTGATGTGAAAGGGAGAGTGAAGTAAAAGGGAAAGAACAAAAGGAGGAGGATGAGAAAAATGCGAAGATGGAAAGGAAAAGGAGACAGGTAAGGGGGAGAGTTATGAAGATATTGAGAAACAGGTGTGAAAGGGAAGGTGAAAACAAGGGAAAGGAAAACAGGTGTGGATGTATGACGAGAGGCGAGAAAATGATGTAAAAGGGAATTGAAAAGAAAGGTATAAGAGGTGGATCAGGAGATAATAGGTAAAGTAAAATTGAATAGAAGAAAGATAGGAAAAAGTGGTATCAAAAGAGGAGAGATGCCGTAAAAGAAAAGTGGTAAAAAAGTGGACGAGAAAGGGATCGAAGATGAGGTAAAAGGTTAGAGAAGAGTGTTAAGAGAGGTGAATCAGGAGGAGAGAAAAAATAAAGACAAAAAGATGCAAAATAAAGAGAAAAGGATCAGAAGAGGAGAAAAGGCAGGGTAAAAGTGCGAAAAAGATACATACTTGACAGATTTGGAAAGTTAAGGAAAGAAGTTAAGGATGGAAACATAAATAGTGAAGAGGTCGAGCTCGAGAGAGTTATATAAAGAAAGGGGTGTTGTAGATGTCTCAAGGTAGAATGGAAAAAAAGGGAAGAAGTGTACGGTAGAGAAATCAAGAAAGGACAGGCTGAAATATTGAAATCGGCGGAGGTGTCAAGGAAGGTGTAGTAAAAAGTGAAGGAGTGAATAGTGAAGCGAAGGCGAGGGAAAGGTTGCGGAGGCGTTGAAAGAAAGGATGGGAAAAATGAAGAAGGAAAGAAGAATGGGAAATGATGGGAAAGAAGTAAAAAGAATTGTGTGTGAGATAAATAAATAAGATGGATAGATAGATAGATAGATAAAGGGAAACGAGATAGATATAAAAGGGGTAAAAGATAGATAAAGGATAAGAAGATAGATTTAGAAAAGGAAAAAAATGGTTGATAGAGAAACACAGAAAGATAAATCGAAAATATTGATATAGACAAAGAAAGGTGGAAGAATAAAGGAAAGAAAAGATAGATAGATAGATTTTTAAAAGAAAAGATAAATATAGACAGTGAAAGAGAAGATTGACAAAGAAAAACAGAAAGAGTGAGAGAAAATACTGATAGAGATAAAGAAAGGTTGAGAGATTAAGGGAAGTAAAGAGAGATAGATAGATATAAATAGGTAGATACAGATAGACAGATATAGAAAAGAAAAGAGATATAGAAGGGAAAGAGAAGACTGGCAGAGAAACATAGAAGGAGGGAGAGAAAATATTGATGTAGAAAGGTGGAGAGATAAAGGGAAAGAAAGAAAGAAAAAGAAAGAGAGAAGGAGAGAAAGTGTAAAATCTCCTCCCGCCTTCCCTCGCCGCCTCCGCTCCGCCACTCTTTCTTGCTCTCAGTCACTTATTTTTCCCTCCTGTAGCAAATCCAGCCTTTCTCTTTCCCGCTTTTATAGTGCATTCATAACTCCACACTTTTTCCCTTCTCTCTTTCTCTCTCTTTTCTTTCCCAATCTGTTTTTTTTCTGATCTTTTTTTGTGGACTGACCATTTATTTTTCCTTTGCCGCATTCTCTCTATTCCTTATTTATTCCCTTTCAGTTCTGAGATTCTTTTTCTCTCCTCCGTTCTCTCCTGTTCCTCTCCTTCTCATACTGTAGTTGCGTGACAAAGACCCATATTCTCAGACATTTCAGGCTTACACATCACACTCACATTTGATAAGGCTTTCGTAGACGCTGTGTGAGTATTTCCATTGGTAGTTTTATGAGCCTGGGAGGTGAAATGTTTAAGAGGAGGAGTCAAAGGGTGGATTCCGTACTCCGTCAAATCAGTTCAGAATCGCGGAGTTTATGGCAATGCTTCTGCACCTTAAATGGGGGAAAAACACTCATGAGAACCCGACTAATATCCTTTGTGGCCTTTGGGAGTATTTCTTGTGAGAGTCGAAAGCGTCTGAGAAATCGTGACAAGAAGCCGGAGCAACGTTACCAGATTATCGTACGCACAACATTGTATTTTCCGGTTTCTGTCCTATAAATATTGCAAAAAAGGGCATCAATAATTACCTATTTAACAATAATTATAAATGCATATCGTTATCTTTGTGGGTGCGATAGTTTTTGGTCAGAAATCGGCAAAAACAATACGCCAATTACGACACTTTGGTAACGTTGAGCCGGAGATTGTGAGAGATGAGGATTTGAGTCTCGGAAAAACTTCAAAAATACGTTCCCCAATTCTCCTGATTCTTAGGTGTGTCGGAGGGACGGAATTTTAACCCCATGGTATTTATATCCTTCGACTCAACCTATTGCTCTGTGTTTAATGATAAGTGTCAAACGTATTCTTGCAGTTCTATAATATCTTTTGGGGAGGGACCGAGCGATTTTTTTTCTGTTCCATTTCGTGTTTTGGGTTAAGTTTTCACGAGGTTTCTGGCACAAGGGGTTTCGAGAGGTATGGTTTGCGAAGTCGTATGAAACCTTGTTAAGAAAAAAATATATATATGTGTGCAAGTATGACCTCTCTCCCCCTCCGCCCCGCCCCTCCGCCTCGCCCGCCTCCCGCCCACCCACTCACTCACCCCCCCGCCCCCCCTTTCCCAGCCCCGCCCGCCCGCCCTAACACTAAATGATGGAGCTTCAAGAAGACACTCCGCTCACTCCGCCCACTCCGCCTTTTCCCCCCTCCTCCCCTTCCTCTCTTATCTTCTCCAGTTTCTTTCTTTCCTGAAGGAGAAGAGACAAAGTGGAAGTGAAATTGGGACTAGGAAGAAGAAGAGGAGGAGGAGGAGGAGGTGGAGGGGGAGAAGAAGGAGGAGGAAGAAGAGGAGGAGGAGGTGGAGGGGGTGGTGGGGAGAGGTGGAGGATTAGGTGAAGGGGGAGAAGGAGAAGGAGAAGACGAGAAGGGAGAGGAAGAGGAAGAAGAGGAAATATAAAAAAAGGAAGATGAGAAGGATGAGGACTAGCAAGAGGACGAAGACAAGTAAAGAGGAGGAGGAGGAGGAAAAAGAGAAAGAGAAAGAGAAAGAAAAAGAGGAGGAAAGAAGAGGAGGAGGAAGAAGAGGAAGAGGAGGAAGAAGAGGAAGAGGAATGGGAAGGAAAGCTGCGAGTCTCTCTTATATTTCAAGATTTTAGAGAGTGGATTGTTACAGCTGTTTCCTCCTCCCTCCACCTGTCACACACCTTTTTTTCTCTCACTCTTCTCTTTCCCTCCTCCTCCTCCTTCCCTCTTCAATGTGTCTCCTTTCTTTCTCTCTCCTCCCTCATTTGTTTCCTGTGACCTATCGTCCTCTTTCTCTCTCTCATTTCCTTCTTTTTTTTCTTCCCTTCCCTTCCTTCCCACGCCATCCTTCCCTTCCTATGAACCTCTCTTTTCCCTCTCCTTTTTTTTTTTAATTTTTTCCCTTCCCGTCCTTCCCTTCCCATCCTTCCCTTCTTATCTCCTTCTCCTTTCCCTCTCCTTTTTTCTTCCTTTCCCTTCCTTCCCACCCCATCTTTCGCTTCCTATCTTCCTCTCCTTTTTTTTCTTCCCTTCCCCTCCTTCCCATCCCATCCTTCCCTTCCTGTCTCCCTTTCCTATCCCTCTCCTTTTTTTTCTTCCCTTCCCTTCCTTCCCATCCCATCCTTCCCTTCCTGTCTCCCTTTCCTATCCCTCTCTTTTTTTTCCTCCCTTCCCTTTACTTCCCTTCCCATTCCATCCCATCCCTTTCTGCAGTTGCGGCTCCTAGATATAACACCCCAATAATCAATCAATCGCATCCCTTCCCATCCCATCCCATCCCATTCCATCCCATCCCATCCCATCCCATCCCTTCCCTTCATTTCCAGATCCGTCATACACAGACACAATAAGTCCTCCGCTGACAATGTCCTTTCCTCTATCCGTATCTCTCTGTTCCTCATCTATTACCGTCTTCATTAACCTTCGTTTCATCCGGCTTCGAAGAGTTCCGCTGTGCCTCGCTAATGACCTGTCCAGCTCCGCGAATCCGAAATGATTTGGCCGAGTACGGATTTTCCCCTTTGTTTTTCGTCTCTTCGCTCTCTGGCTCCTATTCTTAAACTGTTTACCTCCCACGCGCATACATTTAATAAAGCTTTGGTAGGTGTTTGGGACATATCCTGGGGTCTTTCCATTCCTTTCCCAGCCATTCCCATCCCAGTCATGCTTCTCCATTTCTTGTTCTTTTTCAATCTTTTCTCCATCCCTTCCATGCCTTAATTCATCTCTCATCCTTTTCCAATCTTTTCTCTTCCTTCTTTTCCCTTCCCTTTCCTTCCCTTCCCTTCCCTTCCCTTCCTTCTCCTTCCATTCCCTTCCCCTTCCTTTCCCTCTCCTTCCATTCCCTTCCTTCTCCTTCCATTCTCTTCCCCTTCCTTTCCCTCTCCTTCCATTCCCTTCCTTTCCCTTCCTTCTCCTTCCATTCCCTTCCCCTTCCTTTCCCTCTCCTTCCATTCCCTTCCCTTCCCTTCCCTTCCCTTCCCTTCCCTTCCCTTCCCTTCCATTCCCTTCCCTTCTTTTCCTTCCTTTTCCCTCTTTTTCCCTTCCCTTCCCTTCCTTTCCCTTCCCTTCCCTTCCATCCCCTTCCCTTCCCTTCCCTTCCCTTCCCTTCCCTCCTTTTCCCTCTCCTTCCATTTCCTTCCCTCCTTTCCCTTCCCTTTCCTTCCATCCTCTCCCTTCCTTTCTTTCCTCTCCCTTCCCTTCGCTTCTCTAACCTTCCCATCCCTTCCCTGGTAGTAGTTTGACCGTTCTCCTGTGCCGTGATGGTGAAAAAACACGAATGAGAACCCGATTAATCTTTGTTTGGCTTTTGGAATAGTTGCACTTATTTGTTTATGTTATTATGTGATTTTGCTCTTTAATTAAACGTTCAACCACACGTACGTTTCTTTGTTCATCTTGACGCGTGTTTTTTCATTTTTTTTGCGGTGTTTTCTCGAGATTAATCATTTTTTTTTTTAATAGTTCGAGGTTTAATTTTCATGCTTTTGCGAAATGTCCGTGATTCGTCTCGTTTTCTTTTCTTTCTTTTTTTACTTTCTCGGCAACACTGAAAAAAAAAATCACCAAAGAGTAGTTAAAAGGAAGTAATTAGTGGGCTTCTAAAGACTTTTAATTTCTCCTCTCCCTCCTTTTTTTCTCCTATGTAAAGGAAACAAAAAATGTGTGTGGGGGGGGGGGGGTGCGCGTGTGTGTGTATATTCGTGTGTGTCTGGTAAGGAAGATGATGATTCCTTAATTAATCTCTCTAGAAATCGTCTAATCGTCTCCTTTTTAGGTCTTCTGATGGCGGAGGAGGACGATAGGGAAGAAGATAGGGTGATGTGACGGTGGGAAGGAGGGAGGGAGGGAGGAAGACTGAGGATGGGAAAGGAGGGAGGGAAGGAAGAGAGAATGGAAAGGGGAGAAGGAAAAGTGTAGAGAGAGGAAGGCTGTGAGGGTAGAGAGGAGAGAAAGGAAGGGAAGGGAGAGAGAATGGAGAGAATGAAGTTAGAAAAGGGGAGAAGATAATAGTTGCAGGTAGAGGGAGATTGAAAGGGGGGAGAGGATGAAGGGAAGGAAAACAGTATGGAGAGAGGAGAGGAAGAAAAGGAGAGAAGGAAGGTGTTGATAGAGGAAGACAAAGGGAGTGGAGGAAAGGAAGGAGGAAGCGAGGGGAAAATGAGAGGAAAGAAAAGGGAAGATGGAAGAGGTGGAGGGACAAGAGAAAAGGGAGGGGGAAAGGAGAGGAGGAAAAGAGGAGGAGAAAGAAGGTACAGAGAGTGAAAGGAAGACTGTGAGTGCAGAGTGGTGAGGAGGAAGGGAAGGAGGAGAGAACGGAGAGAGGGGAGGAAGAAAGAGGGAGGAGGAAGGTACAGAGAAGACTAAATTAGTAAAAGATGGAGAAGGGGAGGAAGAGAGGGAAGAGAAGAGAGAAAACTGGATTTGTAAGTGAGAGAGAGAGAGAGAGAGAGAGAGAGAGAGAGAGAGAGAGAGAGAGAGAGAAGGGGAGGATGAAAACACAAAAGAAGGGGATAGAGGGCGCTGATGTAACTTTACCTAATTCTTGCGCTAAAACAATTACTCCTCGCCATTCTCTTCCTTCGTTTTATGCTACAAGGAGGAGAGAGAGAGAGCGAGAGAGCAGGAGTCAGAGAGAGAGATAGGGACGTGAGAACCTTCCACTAGTCTATATTAACCCTCAAACTACTGCAAACATAACAAAAACAGGTATTATGGCACTGAACACGTGACACAATAACTCATGTACATTTTCACCTTCATCCCTTTCGTCACTAGTGTTTCCGTGTAGCTCCGTCCTAAGTCTTGTATTTCCTCAGTTACTTGTCTATGTCATTGCGGTCGTGTAGTTTCTCCAGCATAGACTTCACAACTAGTTGACGGGAAATCTCTTCAGTCTTGGCGCGCTGGCTTCGCGTAAGGGGCCGATTGTTATGGCGACTTTCACTGCGACAACTCAAACACACTCTGCGTTCTTACTCCGAATTTAAGTGGAAACAGGACGAAATCTTCAAGTTTTAGTGCATACAAGCAGGCAGGAGTGTCTCTAGAGTGATTTGGTCGAGGATTCAAGGTAACTTATATAAAATAGCACCATGCGTGCACTTTGAAAACGTTGTGTAAAAAATGGCAAATTTGCGTAACTTTAGGTTGAAATCTTTACGTAAAATGAATGATAACTGTAGGATAGTGAAGTCCACAGTTTTACGTACTAGGAAACAAGAAATGTACGTTTAGTTAGTGCCTACATGGCAACTCAGCTCAGTTCCCGCGTCGCCTAACTCGCCTTAGGCACGCAGTCAGCTGGGCACTTCCCCTCTGTAAAGGATTATCGCTGTCCTGCCTCTGTTTACTCTCCAAGTAAAGGACCTACAGTTAGTCATCGTCTCTGTACCCTTCCCCACAACTGCAAGGATCCAGAGGACGATACAAGAAGACACAGAAGGCAGTGGATCGAGTGGAAGTGACGGAGGAGACACAAGATAATGAGGACGCCGCGACCCCGTGGAGTAAACTGTGGAGGAGCCGTACTACGCCATCAGTGCAGTGACTCAGTGTTGTGTGCAGTGCAGTGGTGTGTTCAGTGCAGTGTGGTAGTGAGGGGGCTGTTCACTACGTCCTACGGGGTCGAGTATGTGTGCATGGGGAAGGCCAACTCTGACCCGACTGAGCACTCTTTCGGCAAGCGCCGCACCATGTGCGGCGCCAACTACTGGACGAGCGTGCAGAACTTCATGGTGAGCAACAGGTTGGCCCAGCGCCTGCATTTGCTGAAGCTCGTCGGGTTCTTCCCCGGGGACGTGCAGGCCGACCTGGACCGGGCCAAGGCAGAGGAGAAGGAGGACGACGAGGTGAACTTGGCCCAGCTTGCCAGGGAGCTGGCCGACGACCAGCCGGACCCGCCGACGGACGAGTTGCTCCTCGCCGCGGTCGGCAACTACGCCGGCTACCTGGCCAGGAAGGTCCAGGCCAACTCCTCTGTGGCCGAGTGCTGCAAGCAGGAGCTTGCCCAGCAGGAGGAGATGAAGATTACCGTGGAGCTCGAGAGGGGCGACCCGCCCTCTGTGATGTTCGACGCCCTGGTCGAGCTGGTCGACAGGGGAGAGCTGGAGACGGGCCGGGCGGTCCTGAAGCGGCCATCTCTCCCAATGGCCTACATGGCGTCCTTCGGGATGTCGCTGTGGGACTCCCTGATGTGCAGGGAGGACAAGAAGGAGCGCAGGTTGAGGTTCCTCTCCCTTGCCATGCGCCACAGGGACGGGTTCAGGCACCTCCTGGAGTTCCTGGCGGCCTCAGACCCGACCTTGCAGGGGTACAGGTGCCAGGAGGGGCACAACCTGGCCAACACCATCTTGCCGCACATCAGCAGGTCCCTCTTCAACTGTTTCGGTGCTAATTTCTCCAAGGACGTGACCTCAGAAGCGAGGAAGAACAAGGCCTTGAAGCAGCCGACCGGCAGGAAGAGGAGCAGTATCGAGGAGGGCAGGAAGGAGACGGCGAGGAACAGGGACGTGTACAAGTCCAGGAAACTGACCGGGGCTCACAAGTCATAGGCCAAAAGGCTAAAGTGATTGTTCAGGGACGAGGGCCAGATAGCCGGCAAGACGTGCTGCGGCAATAGTGACATCGGAATTCAACCAAAATAAGTTGTGATTGTATATAGGAAAATGAATATTTTGCTTTTGTTGAGTAAAATTAAGATGTTTCTGCATGCTTTCCTCAAGTATTAAGTTTCTAATGTGAAAATTAAGTGATTTATTAGATGTTAAAAACTTACGTAAAAAATTGCACTAAATAAAAAAAAATAAGTAGCTATTTCGGGCAAAAACTTATAAGATATGCTAAATATTGCTATTGATTCTGAAAATATAAGTGATTATCTCTGCATTTGGTGATGTTTGTGCATCTAGCGTAAAATCTGAGGATTTTATAGCCTTTTTAAGTTTTGTTATACTTATATAAAAAACAATTAATCGGGATTTTATTAGGGAACGACTTTGAATTTTTTGATACCGCTGCTCATGGAGACTCATATATGCCTAAGGGAGGTGCCTGTTTTAGTTTCAGGTCGCTAGCTGCTTTGGTTTTGAAAATATTTAAATTTTAAATTTTTGAAAATCGGCCCCCTGCGAATCGGCCCCGCGCCCCGTTTCCCGTCAAGAGATTGTGAAGTCTATGTCTCCAGTTAGTCTTATACTCTGTTACCTCTCTATCTCATTGTTCCCGTGTTGCTCCGTATTGTCATGTATTTCCTCCGTTATCTTTTCATCTCATTGTTCCCGTGTTGCTCCGTATTGTCATGTATTTCCTCCGTTATCTTTTCATCTCATTGTTCCCGTGTTGCTCCGTATTGTCATGTATTTCCTCCGTTATCTTTTCATCTCATTGTTCCCGTGTTGCTCCGTATTAAGTCGTGTATTCCCACCTTTACCCCTTCTGTCTCATTGTTCCCGTGTAACTCCGATAAAGTCACAGGTAATACAAATAACTTTCAAACGTTACACACACCTGGCCATTCACTTTTCATCGCCCTTCCCTTCCTGGTCACACAAATATTTCTCGCCTCGGAGCAGCGCGAGTAAATCCGAGTCCCTTGTGTTGAGCCGCTGAATTATGAACGTGAGATTAATTAGTTAAAGTCCTCGGTAAACTGTACAATCGCCGGAACACTGCACCTCAGCTTGATAAAAGACTACCAAGTTGACACCCACGAGTGTTGCATGCAGCCTTGCAAACAGTTGAATTATGACACAAAACGAATGTTCTCGGCGACATGTTAAATTACTGTCGGTTAAAAAAAAAATGAAGTTACATGCACACCATGTTCCATTAGAACAAGCAACGTTTAGCTAAAATATGACAGAAAGATCAAGGAGGTGGGGGCATATGCTATAGCTGGGCATGTCTGCAGTGCTCATCTCCGTCCCAGTGGCCCTTTGAGCCTGTGGTGGAAGAACCCATTACCCCGGGACACAGGTCAGTATAAAGTCCGGGATTGCCAAAGTTTACTTTCCATAGGTTTTCCCAGGTACTCATTAGCGACTAGTCCGAAGGGGAAGATAAACAGTTAGGTGAGCTGCACGCCGACTGCCCGGACTGGAATTTAAACCCAGACCCGCTAATTCGTAGCTAGGCACGCTGACTAACTTCTCCACGGAGGCGCATGAATAAACATAAACATATATATTTAACGGCATTTTAAATTACAGAAACCATACATTTTAATACGTGTGTTGAAAATTATCATAAATACAAAGTCGAAGTTACATGCATATATAACATCAAGAACATAACAAAAACAAGTAACAATCAGCTAAAGTATGGCACAGACCTATATTTTCTCAGCGGCTGTTTAAATTAAAGAACCAAATACATCTGTATCTGTTGTAGATACATGGATAGAGTTGAGCTGTTGTGTAATATTAACGGGCACACTCCGAGTGTTGTTGAATTAATGGAGGAAAGGACTTGTAAAATATATACCATGAAGAGAGAGAGAGAGAGAGAGAGAGAGAGAGAGAACAAAAGAGGCAACAAGAGAACGAGAGAGAACCAGAGATAGAACAATAGAAAGAGAACAAGAAAGAGAACAAGGAAGAAAACAAGAAAGAAAATAAGAAAGAAAATAAGAAAGAAAACAAGAAAGAAAAACAAGGAAGAAAACAAGAAAGAAAAACAAGAAAGAAAAACAAGAAAGAAAACAAGAAAGAAAATAAGAAAGAAAAACAAGAAAGAAAACAAGAAAGAAAATGAGAAAGAAAACAAGAAAGAAAATAAGAAAGAAAACAAGAAAGAAACAAGAAAGCAAATGAAGAAAAGAGAAAACAAGAGAGAACAAGAGAGAGAACGAGAGAGCGAGAGAGAATCTGTTTGCAGGAGTGGGATCTGTGGCTTCCAAACTCCCTCCGCAGATGTATTTTTCAGCTGGCCCGCGCTCGCATCGGGGTCGGGTCAGCTCAAAGAACTCGTCCCGCCTTGATTAATGTGTTAGGGTCCGTTGTGGAGAGTTGTGAGGAGGAGACGAGGGAGGAGATGAAGGGAAAAATATGTATACAGTAATTATTTTCCTTACCACACGTGACGAGACCAGGATTGAAAGTTAGATAGACGGAAGGAGGGGTAAAAAAATATATATAAAGGCATAGTGTTATAAAGAAATATGCGGCGTGACAGACACAGAAGAACAAACAAACTGACGAACATTATACCGGCAAAAAAATAGACGGACAGACAGACGGACATACACAAAAAACACAAACTCAGACACAAAAACTCGGACAGGACAGATATATACACACACACAGACACACACACACAGTCTCTCCCCCTTCTTCCCCCCACACAAAGATGAATACATTAAGACTGACAGACTGAAAAGTGTGAGTGTGTGTGTGTGTGTGTGTGTGTGTGTCGCCCCCCCCCGCCCGCCCGCCCCATCCACACTGACTAATGCGGCAGGACGGGGCTGAACATGCTGGGTGCGGTGGCTGTGGCTGTGGGGGCGCCGGAGTTTAGGGAGGAAAGGGAGTGTAATCTGTCGCGTATTCCCCTCTGAAAGGACGTCATCAGCGCGTCTCCCCGGCCGGCAGACACGTGTTTGGAGAGCTACACAGATTAACACACAGGCAAGCCCCCCTAATCCCCCCCCACCCCCCCCACCCTTCAAACACACCTGCATTGAGTTCTGAGATAAATACTTAATAGAGAGGTACAAAAATAGGGAGACATACACACTCACAGATATACAGTTACCCTTTGACAGACATACATACATATTTTTATTCATACTTGCATGCAACTGTATACATGAATATTCGTGCAATGTGTGTGTGAGTAACTGTTTTTCTTATAATTTAATTCAGTTTCATTTATATATTCTCTCTCTCTCTCTCTCTCTCTCTCTCTCTCTCTCTCTCTCTCTCTCTCTCTCTCTCTCTCTCTCTCTCTCTCCCCTTATACAATTCCATCCTCTCTCTCCCCTCTTTCATTTTTCCTTCTCGCTCATGTTTTTCTTCTCCAGTTCTCATATTCTTTTCCCCTCTGCTTTCCTTACATTATTTCTTTATCCTCTTATCCCTCTATCTCTGCCTCCCTCCGTTCGTCCCTCTCCTGCTCCGCCATTTATTCCCTTCCTCCCTCTCCCCTCTTTTTCACTTTTATTTTTGTGGGTCGTTTTCTTTCCTGCAGTTTCCCTTCTTAAATCCCATCTTCTTTTTTCTCTCTCTTTCCCTTTCGCCTCCTTCGTTCCGTTTTCTTATTTGCATTCTTTGTTTACTTTTTTTATTTTATTGAAGGACTCGCCAGGTTGAAATTTTCCTCCTCCTTCGCCTTTTCTCCTTTTCTCTTTTAAATCCTCTTCTTTTTGTTTCCCTTTCGCCACCTTTGTTTATTTTTCTTATTTACTCTCTCTCTCTCTCTCTCTCTCTCTCTCTCTCTCTCTCTCTCTCTCTCTCTCTCTCTCTCTCTCTCTCTCTCTCTCTCTCTCTCTCTCTCTCTCTCTCTCTCTCTCTCTCTCTCTCTCTCTCTCTCTCTCTCTCTCTCTCTCATAGCAAAGCCCTTTCATCTCCATCTCATTTTAAATCTACCAAACTCTCACCCCTCCACCCATTTTCCCTTTTCTTCCCACCCATTCTTTTTTCCCCCCATCTTTTCTTCTCCCGTCCCAGCATCCCTCGACACCTGCCTCTTCCCACCCTCGAGTCGGCGTGAGTCAATCTACCTGAGCAGATCAGTTCCATCTCGCCAGGTGATGATGGGAAAAGTTTGTCTCCTTCCCCTTCTATATGCAAGTTAGAATGATGGGGGAGAGGAGGAGGGGAGGGGGAAAGTCAGTGTGGGAGGTGCGTAATGGTGGTGATTTTGATGGTGGTTGTGGTTGTGGTAGTTTTTCTCCTCCATTCTTATAAGATATTTAGAATGATGAAAGGGAAAGGGGAGCTGGTGATGGTAGTGGTTAGGGGTAATGACTGGGTTCGTGATGGCGGTGAGGGTTGTGGTGGTGTTGGTGGTGAGAGTAGAGGTAGTGGTGGTGATAAGATTAGGGGTTTTGGTGGTGATGGTAGTGGTGGTGGTGGTGGTGGTGGTGGTCAGCTTTACCCTCACCACATCTCCCAAACTTCCCCTTCTTCCCTCACTCTTCTTTCTACCCTTCCCACTATGCCTTAACTTTGTGGTTGGTTGCTAGTTAAGTCTCCTGTATTTTCCAACACTTTATTCGTCCCTACTCTCTTTCTTCCGGTTACAAAGTTGCGCAATGCTCGTTAGTTACAGCTTTTAGAGTTTTGATAACCATTCTTCTCTACTCTAGGACTCCACAGGGCATGAAACAAAGTAAATATTCGTAGCTCACTTTTTCTGACACCTGATTCCTCCTCCTTCCTCCTCCTTCCTATGGTACGATGTAATTTTTATGTTCTCGTTTCAGCTTTTCTTTCCTCTTCTCCGATTCCTTTCTTTTCTGAGGCTTCATAGAGTACGCTGATATTTTCCGTTTACCTTCCTCGGCTTCTCCACTGATTCGATTCCGTTAGGGTCTTTGCAGGGAACGATACACCGCTGATATTTTCTGCTCTTGCATACCCTCTTTCCGTTTTCCTGTTTCTTCTCTCTCAAATTCTTTTCCTCCCATTTTCCTCCATATTTTTCTTCCTCTCATTCTCCTCTCCAATACTCTCCCTTAAATTTTCCTCTCCAATCTCTCCCTTCATTTCGCCTCTTGTCATTCTCTCCCACCAATTTTCCTCCAATTCTCTTTTTATATTATATCTCCAATTCTTTCCCTCCAATTCTCTTCTGTATTCTCCTCCTCAAATTCTCCTCAAATTTTCCTCCACAGTGTACGATTTGCCACTTTATGTGCGGCCTATAGCACGGGTAAGCTTCTTGAGGGGCCATGGTGGTTGGCCCCTCCCGTTAGTGGCTCGGGCGAATTTTATTTAAAGAGCTGCCGCGATATTTATGACTTGTGACATGTAACTCTCCACATGGTCCGTGCTGTCCCTTATTGCTCCTTTTGACCGAGGTTGATTGACGGATAGTTGGACAGCATGTGGGTTATCTTCGGCCACCCGGTGATAATTGAAATTTGCCATCTGATTGTGTATGGCAGGACTCGAACCAGTGTCTTCAGAAATACCATGTCCGCGCTCTAACCACTTGACCACTGCCTCCCTTGATGTTAGCGGTTCACTTTTCCTTCTTCCTCTTCTGGTTCCTTTCCTTTCGAGGCTCTCCACAAGACACAATATAATGTCAATGTTCCCGGTCCACTTTTCTTACACTTTTCCTTATACTCCACTCCCCTTCTCCCCCCTCTCAAGGCACCACTGGGTCCTGTTCGACGTTATTATTCTCAATTTTCCATCCCAACCTCCTCTGATTCCTTTCACAGGCTCCACAGGGCACGACATAAAGCTGACAGTCCTCGGTCGCACTCTCCATCCTCCTTTTCGGGTTACTTTCCCTCCTGATACTCCACGGGACACGATGCAAAGTTAATAGTCACTTCGCCTTAAGTCCCCGCGTGATTTCTTAACTTGTCAGCTTCCACGGAGCAAGATACAGCACTGATACTCTCTGTTCCCCTTTCTTTCTTTCGTCCTTTTTTTATTCTTCTTCTGAGGCTTCAAAGGGGACGAAATAACACTGATATTCACCCTTAACCCTTAACCATTCCTTCCGAGACTCCAAAGGGTACGATGTAATGCCTTTTCTGCCTCCTCCGTTTGTTCCTTCTCTCCGCGGCTTCAAAAACACGACAGAACACTGATAAGAGCTGTCCATCTCTCTTCTACCTCACCTCAGTCTTCCCTTCCCTAGTGTACCGCAGGACACAGCCAAGGGTTTCTAAAAGAGTGAGGACATGGCATAGGTCAGAGGAGGTGGGGGGATGGGCGGACAGCTTCACTCGTCGCCCCAGTGTTTGCTGCCAGTGATGAACGGCTCGCTTACTTCATTTGCCTGGTGCAGTCATATTATGTTCGCATAGTAAACCACCCACACCCACATCCCTGACTCCGCCCTGCCACTCCCTACCAATCCCCTCCCGCCTTCTGCAGCTGTCCATCGCCACCCACACCCGTTCTCCTTTCACTCCGTCACCAGCATCCTTTCTTTTACGTCCCTTCCACTGATGTCCCTCCTCCCATGTACCACCTTCACCAGCTATCCAACCTGTCCACCTGTCTGTCTTCTCCCCAGCCCTACCCTCCCACCCTCCCACCGGCTCTCCTTTCACTCCACCACCAGCATAATTTTTTCTACATCCCTTCCGCTGCTGTTCCCCCATTCCATCACCACCCTCTATCCATCCATTCCCTTCCGTATCCTTACCCCTCCACCGGCATTCTCTTCCTCTTCCCTCCCATAGCTTTCCTCCCTCTCACCCACCCTCTTCCCTTTCCTTATCCCACCTCTAGCATCTTTTCTCCCATGTCCCTCTTTTTAACTGTTTACTACCCCCCCCCCCCCTTATCATCATCACCTTTCGTCCCTCCATCCCTCACGTCTCCCTTATAATGCCACCTTCCTCTCTCCCTCTCCCTTCCTCCCTCCTGTCCTCTCTCCCCTCTCTCGCAGCCTATCCTCCCTTTCCTTCCTATCAAACTCATCATCATCAAATTTCAGCTCAGTGAGTCTCGAGTGCAAAATTTTCCTTTCCGCTTCATTTTCTTGTGATTAAATTTTTTCATTGTTTGATTATTTAGTTTTGGTGAATATTATTATTTTTAACGGAACTTGCTTCGATGAGATTTATGATTTATGATTTATGGATAGTTGATAGATAGATAGATAAATAGGTCAATAGGGATAGATAGGTACATAAAGGGAGATTAAGTTTATTCCTTTCTATTTATTAGTGCAGAGTTTACAAAGAGGGAAGGAAGGGGGGAGGAGAGCAAAAATGTAAATTAAATAAGAAGCTGAGAACACAGAATGGAAGTCAAGAGAAGGGCAAAGAAAGGAAGGAAGCAGTGAAGTAAGGAAGGAAAGTTATGGAAGGGAAACGAACAAGGAGAAAGAGTCAAGGAGAGGGGGACAAGAAAGGAAGGAAGTAATTAAGTCAGGAAGAAAAAGAGAGGAGAGGAGGAGGTCAAGGAGGAGAAAATAAGCAAGAATGATGGAATGCAGGGAGGAGACACAGGAGGAAGAAGGAAAAAGAGAGGAATTCTGCAACTGAAAAAAAAATGTTAGAGTGAAGTAAAAAAGTGAAAAATGGAGAAATTCTGAGACTGAAGGATAAAAAAAAAATGTCAGAGGCGAAAAAAATAGAGAAAGAAAACAAGGAAAAAATATAGATGTTTGTTTAAATGGATTGTAGGTATAAAAAAAGGTGTCTCACAAGTTACTTCATAGGAACCACAACTTTTCAAAGGGATTTTAGCAAGTTTGACCACTCCTCTGAACTTTTTTTTTTTTTTTTACAGGGGCAGTGTTTAGCGGGCTTTTTATGCTCATTATTATTTTTTTTTCGCCCTTGAGCTGCTTCCTTTACAGTAAAAAAAAGGATTCATATTCTTTATCCCAGTCACTATACTTCATTCCCCTCCCCTCCCCCCAAGTCCCATCCCTCATTACTTATTATTATTTTTTGGGGTGTTTTCCAGTGTTCGAGTCCTATGTTCCCTGTTGCTATATTCATCCTTTGCGTTCTAACCCTCTTCGCTTTATTTTTCAGTCGTGTTTTAATAGGGAGGGGAATGCTTTATCTGTCTCTATACTTATTATTGCATTGATCTGACACCTTAGGATTTGTACCCTCGTCACCGCTACCTCCAACTTCTCCATCATTCCCGTTCTCCTCACCCTCCCTCCCTCTCTTTCGTCCCCTTCCATCCCACCCTCCTCACCCTCATCGTGCTCTCTGTCCTGCTCGTCCTCCTATCCTTCCCTACCCTCCCTGCCCTTCCCGTCTTCCCTCCCTATCCCATCTTCTTTCCTGCCCTTCCCATCCTCCTTCTTTCCCTTCCCGTCCTCCCTCCCCTGCCCATCCTCCTTTCTGTCCTTCCCACCCTCCTTCCTGCCCCCTCCTTCCTACCCTTCTCACCCTCCTAGTTCTCTCTATCCCTTTGAACAAGACTGATACACTTTTTTCTTTATGAAGCATGACTCGAGGACGAAAAGACCAAAAATTTTCTCAGTTGTGAATTTCTGGCTAATCAATTCCTCTATCTCCTTCCCCCCCCGTCCCCGGTTCCTGTACATAACGTTTTCTCCAACTGTATCCTACTTTTAATCTCTATTTTCTTTTATTTTGTTACCTTTTCCCTCCCAATCTAGAGTTTCATCCTCAGTCGGAATAATTCGTCTTTTAGTTTCACATAATACTTAATCCTCAGTTTCATCCTACACCGGCATATTTAGTGATTTTGTTATGTAATTCTTAATCCTCAGTTTCATCCTACACCGGCATATTTAGTGATTTTGTTATGTAATTCTTAATCCTCAGTTTCATCCTCCACAGGCATATTTAGTGATTTTGCTACGTAATTCTTAATCCTCAGTTTCATCCTCCACCGGCATATTTAGTGATTTTGTTACGTAATTCTTAATCCTCAGTTTCATCCTCCACCGGCATATTTAGTGATTTTGTTACGTAATTCTTAATCCTCAGTTTCATCCTCCACCGGCATATTTAGTGATTTTGTTATGTAATTCTTAATCCTCAGTTTCATCCTACACCGGCATATTTAGTGATTTTGTTACGTAATTCTTAATCCTCAGTTTCATCCTCCACCGGCATATTTAGTGATTTTGTTACGTAATTCTTAATCCTCAGTTTCATCCTCCACCGGCATATTTAGTGATTTTGTTACGTAATTCTTAATCCTCAGTTTCATCCTACACCGGCATATTTAGTGATTTTGTTACGTAATTCTTAATCCTCAGTTTCATCCTACACCGGCATATTTAGTGATTTTGTTACGTAATTCTTAATCCTCAGTTTCATCCTACACCGGCATATTACGTCGCCGGGTTCGTTCAAGACCTCAAGTCCTGACCATCGTATCCTCAGAACAGTCCTTGGCAGTCTTTGGAGCAGTAGTAAATGCGAACACCATCAACTCCTTCAAAAATCGAATCGACCGCCATTTCGTTGCGTCAGGAGTAAACTGAATATCGAGGTGCTTTAATCTGCTCCCCAGGCCCCAAGTGGATGTCGAGCAGATTAAATCACCAAACCGGGCAACCTCGTAGTGAGTTAATAGGCTTTCTGTTGCCTGCAATTCCATGTTTCCATGTTTCCTTCCCACCCTCCTTACCTTCCTCGTTCTCTCCATCCTGCCCGTCCTCCCTTCCTTCCCCACCCTTCCTGCTCTCCCCGTCCTCCCTGCCTTTCTCACCCTTACCCCGTCCTCCCCACCTTCCCTACCCCAGCCGCCACATAAACCTTACCTGAATCCCACAGTCCCCCAGATCCCCCATAAATCCACACTCGTGACCTAGAAATTCCCCACAAATCCTGTTTTAAGCTCCTATCACCACCACCACCACCACCACCACCACCACCAGTACCACCACCACCACCACCACCACCACGTCCTCCTCCAGCACCTCCACCATCACTTTGCCTTCCAAAAATACTCACGTTCTTTATGGTGTAGTGTTTTCTTCGTTTCCTAGTGCTACGTGGATTATTGAAGCGAGCGAAGCATGAGGAAGAAGGAAGAAGGAAAGTAATAGGAAGAGAAGGAGGAGGAGGAGGAGTACAGGTGAGAAAGAGAGCATAGAGGAACTTAGTAAGGTAGGTAGGCAGGTAGATGAGTAATTAGGTAGGATTGTTAGCTAAAAGTAAAGCAGCAGAAAGAGAAAGGAGGAAGGGAAGTATAGGCAAGAAAGGGAAGACAGAGGTAGGTAAGTAGGTAGGCTGGTGGGTAGGTAAGCAGATAGGTAGGGTCGTTAGGAAGAAATGAAGCAGGAAAAGGAGTAAGAGGAGGAGAGAGCGAGGAGGAGGGAACAGAGAAACGTAGGTCGGTAGAAAGACAAGTAGGTAGATAAAATTGTTAGTAAGAATGAAAGCAAGAGAAGGAGAAAGAGAAAGAGTAGGCGAGGAAGAAAGGACAGAGAAAGAAAGGAATGTAGTAATAATGTATGTTTTTTTTTTTTTACAACAAAGGAGACAGCTCAAGGGCACACAAAAAAGGAAACAATAATAAAGAAAAAGCCCTCTACGTAGGTATATTTGTAGGTAGGTCAGTAGGTAAAGATGTGGAGAGGTAGGTAAGGTCGCTGGGAAGGGAGAGCAGTGGGGGTAAGGTAATAAATCACAGCTCAGGTATATGCAAGTTGTTCCTTTCTGTTGATGGACGTGAAGTTGTCGTGAAGATGGACGAAGGGAGGGCGGAGAACGAGGGTGACACGGCATGGTTCCTGGGTACGTGTGTTGCTCTTGTGTTGGCGTGTGTGTACCTGCCGTGGCAAAGGGGGAAACAGGTAGAGACGAAGAGGAAGTGAAGCATGAAAGGAAAAGAGAGTAATAGCTAAAGGAGATGGAAGGAAAGAGGAGACTAATACAAGGAATACGTGAGAGAAACAAGGATAAAAGGAAGGGGATAAATGAACAGGAATAATAGCCAATAGAAAGGAAGGAACGAAGGGGAGAGTAATACAGGGAGTGTGTGTAAGAGGAAAATTAATTTGATAGAAAGGAAAAGGAAAGAGAAAGATACAAAAGGTGGAGACAGAGAGGGAATGAAAGAGAGAAGGAAAGGTAGAGGAGGAATAAGACATAAAGCGGAAAGAAGACTATACTAATACGAGGAAAATGTGTAAGAGAGACTAGGATGATTGGAAGGTAAAGAAGGAAGAGAAGAAAAAAGTAGAAGAGAAATAAAAAACGGGAGAGAGACAGAGGAGTTTGGTGGAGAAGGAAGGGAAAGAACGGAAATATGAAAGGGAAGACCCAGGAAGAGGAAAGGGAGTGAGAATTGTGGTAGAGAGAACATGAAGGAAGAAAAGGAAGGGAGGATAGGAATGAACAGACAGACATAAGGTAGGGAAGGTGGGAGGGAGAGAGAAGAGGAAGAGAGAGAGAGAGAGAGAGAGAGAGAGAGAGAGAGAGAAGAGAGATGAGAGAGAGAGAGAGAGAGAGAGAGAGAGAGAGAGAGAGAGAGAGAGAGAGAGAGAGAGAGAGAGAGAGAGAGAGAGAGACGACAAACGGACTCAAACATTCTGGCTCTCTTATATTCACACAATCTCGGCCTTTCTATCATCATCATCATCAGTTGCAGAAAAGAAAATGGAAAAGACTCGACCATTCATAACTAAAAAAAAAAAATTCGCGTATCACCAACACTCAAAAGATCGTAAATAAATAGATAAAAAAAATTATGTCAACAACAACAACAAAAAATGGACACGCAATTTATTTATTTTTCTCTTTTTGCGTTTGATCCAAAATTTAAATTACCTGATATAACGAAGGTGCTTTTTTTTCTCTAACGGGTAACCAGAAAAAAAAGGAAAATAAAAACAGCCGCGTTGTGAGTGGTCCTTTTTTTTTCCTTTCCATCGCTCACAATTATTCGTGTTTTCCTCTAATGGAACACCAATGCGATTAATTAAAAGCTGCTGCCTGTGTGTGTGTGTGTGTGTGTGTGTGTGTGTGTGTGTGTGTGTGTGTGTGTGTGTGTGTGTGTAGTAGAAAATGTTACTGTGTTTGTTTGGTTATTGTTATCGTCTGTGTTACTGTTTGTGTTTGCACTTGTTTGTTGTTTTTAGGACCATCGTATTTTTTCATTCTCTATTCTTTCATTTTTCATCATTATTCCTGCCGTTATTTTTTATCATTATTTATTATTACTACTGTTTCTATTCTCATTATCATTGTTATCGTCATTATCATTCACAGCCAAACACTGAATGCTAATTACTCTGTCACCAATACCCCGAACCTAATCACAAATGTTTTCGTTCACAACACAAACACATCCGCATTCTTTTATTATTTTTCACGATTGATCGCGACTGATTTGTGTTGCGATGATGCGTGGAATTTCGCTTCGTAACGTGACTTGCAATACTGCCAGGTTGCGTGCGTCAGGGGGATAGTTATGCACGCACGACACACACACACACACACACACACACACACACACACACACACACATCTAGGGGACAAAGTTACTAAAGTCTAAAGTTTCACGTGGGGAAAACAAACTAATTTATAACAATGAAAGTTTACTCTCAGCGGAGGAACACAAGCAAAGGACGCGGAGGGAAAGTGAGGATGAAGTTCGAAAAAAAAAGATGAGTGAAAGAAGGAAGAAAGTAAAGGAGGAATGGAGAGGAGAATGATAATAGAAAAGAAAGGGATGGATGGGGAAAAAGACGAAAGGGAAGAAAAAAGAAGTAAGAAAGTCAGGAAAGAAGAATGAAAGGAAAGAGAGAGGAGAGGAAGTAGCCTAAGGAAAGAAGAAAGAAAGGCACTTAGCGATGAGGGATGGAATGAAAAAAAGAAGGAAAATAGAGAGGAAAAAATGAAGAAAGGGAGGAAGGAACGGAAAAATAAAAATGAAATGAAGGAAAGGAGGATGACAGAAAGGAAGGAAGCATGAAATGAGAAATTATATAGTGAATTAATGAGTGAGCGAATGAAGGAAAGAGGAAGAAATAAAGATAAAACGGAAGTAATAAAAACAGGCGCGCAGGAAACAAATATGGAAGGCAAGAATATAGGAAAATCTGACGAGACGAGGAGAGGAAAGATAAAGACCGCCATAAAACAAAAACTTGAAAGGAAAAAAAAAACTAAGAGAGCGAGGAATATAAGGAGGAAAATAAATCGAAAGAAGTTTTAAGAATGCGAAGGGGAAGACACGCGGACGAGGAGTTACGATGAAGGGAAAGATGGAAGGAAAAATAAGAGGAGGAGGAGGAGGGATGGTTGGGTCAGAAAGGGAGACAGAGGGAAGAGAAGAGAGGCTAAGTAGGAGGAGGATTAGGAGGAGGAGGAGGAGGAATGGAAATGCAAATACTTCTTCATTTCGGTGAGTCATCCGCGAGACAAGGCCGCGACGATCATCAGCGCCCTTCCTCCGCCACGCTAAGTAGTTCCCTCTTCCTCCGCCTCCTCCTCCTCTTCCTCCTCTTGCTCCTCCTCCTTCTTCCCGTAAACCTTTTTTTTTTTTGTCTCTTTTTAGCAGATTTATGACGTTTTGCTCCTCGTCAGTGACCTAAACCCTAAATCTGCCCACCTCTCTAAGGGATAACGGAGATAGAGATATGAGTAGAAATATTATGCGTAGAACTTGCTCGAAATATTTGCACAAATTACGTTTTTTTCTGTTTTTTTTCTACGTTCCTTCTTCCATTTTATTGCGTCCGGTGTGTGTGTGTGTGTGTGTGTGTGTGTGTGTGTGTGTGTGTGTGTGTGTGTGTAAATTAATAACGATATTTTTATTTTTTATTTTTTTTTTATTTTAGGGGGTTTGTGTTATTTGATTATTTTCTTATTTTCCTTTTTCAGTGTGAGTGAGTTTGCAATTTTCTTTTTTTCTAGCTTTTTTTGGCACGTTTCTTGACCTTTTGCACTGAATAAATTGTGTTGGTTTTGTTTTTGTTGCGCGGATTATCTTTGCGAACGCTTAAATTCTCTCCCTCACATTTTCAACGCGCTCCGATTTTTCTTCTAACATTTTACAACAACGTCGGACTGATCATGTTTATCTTTTTTCTCCGCCTCTTTTTACCTTTCTCTCCTAATGCCTCCTCACTCCATCCTTTCCCCTTCAATTTCCCTTTTCACTGCCCCCTCATATTTTTTTCTCTTCCTCTTTTTATCAATCTCTCCTAATGCCTCTACGCTCCTTCCTTTCCCCTTCGTTTTTCCTTTTCATTGCCTCCGCTTTTTTTCTCCACCTCTTTTCATGTCTTTCTCTCCTAATTTCTTCACACTCCTTCCTTTCCAATTCGTTTTTCCTATTCACTGCTTTATTTTTTTCTCTACCTCTTCTCCCCTCTTTCTCCAAATACGTCCTCACTTCCATCATTTCTCCTCCTTTTTCCCTATTCACTGCCTTCTCCTTATCCTTTCTATACCTCTCATACCTTTCTCCTAACGGGTCCACCTTCTCCCTTCCTTTCCCCTTCATTTTTCTCTTTCACTGCCTTCTCAGCTTCTCATTTCCCTTCCTAACGCCTTATCTGCCCTTCCACGCGGTCCTTCCCCTCTCCTCTCCTTCCCTTTTTTTCGCCTCTCCGCGTCTCTCTCACCCTTCGCATATCATCACGCCGTCTTCCCTCCCCTTCATCCGCCTACGTATCCATCCTTATTACCTTTCACGCTTTTCTCTGATTAATACGCATTCGCCTTCTACTACTCCTTCTACTTCTATACGATTACTCTCCGCATCCTTCTTCTTTTTCTCGACTGCTATTACAACATTACTACTGTTCTTATTTCTACTTTTATTTCTACTACTACTTCTGTTCCTACTCCTACATTACCTCCTGGTTTTTTTTCCTTTCTTTACCGTACAGCGTTTCAAAATAAGTTTATATATACACACAAACCCACGCACAAACACACAGAGGCAGACAAAGAAACAGACACAGATAGACAAGACACACAAACACATATATTTTTTTCTCCCTCTTTCCCCTTCTCCGTCTGGAAGGA
The DNA here is from genome assembly GCF_024679095.1 of Eriocheir sinensis. Lineage (NCBI taxonomy): Eukaryota > Metazoa > Arthropoda > Malacostraca > Decapoda > Varunidae > Eriocheir > Eriocheir sinensis. The sequence goes on from NC_066547.1 coordinate 12,367,691, forward strand.
GGGAACACACACTGACTTCACCAACTAACCAACCGACTTACCGACTTACTGACTGACTGACTGACTGACTTACTCATCTTTCTCCTCCTCTTCGTCCCTACTACCTGGTCGTATTTACCTGGCCTTTATTAAACAGCCAAGTCTCTCGTTGTTAATTTAGTCCCCCCAGCCTCGGCCATTGTTAATTTTGGCAGCCAGAGAATGAGACGAGAAAAAGAATAAGGACCCCAAAAAGGACTCGCGTGTGTAATATACTAGCCCGGGAAAATTTTAGTAACCCATGGGGAAGGGGGGGGGGGGGGAGAAATAGAAGAAAATGGACGAAATAGAGGAAACACGAGAAAAAAAGGGAAGTGAAAACAAGATAGAAAAAGGGGAAACAGTTGAGAACAAGAGAGAACGAAAGAGAACGAGAGAGAGCAAGAAAAGAAAACGAGAGAGAACGAGATAGAGTGAGAGTGAACGAAAGAACAAGAGTAGATAGGAGGAAACAAGAGGAAGCGAGATATAATATAGAAAAGGAAAGAGAAGCGACAAAAGAATGAAAGACAAAGGAAAACAAAGGAAAACAAGAGATGATAAAACAGGTGAAAAAAAGAGAAAACAGGAACAGGCATGAAAAAGACAAGTAAAAGAAAAGAAAAAACAAGAGAAAACAAGAGGAAAGAGAAAATTAAAAGCAAAGGAAATGAGAAAACGTGAAAGAGAAAACTAGAGAAAGAAAAACAATACAAAAATGAGGATACGTGAAAAGGAGAAACAAACGAAAATGAGAAAGGAGAAAGTGAGAAAACAAAGGAAATTAGGAAAACAAGAGAAAAAGAGAAGAGAAAAATAAAGAAATAAAGAAGAAAGAAAGGACAAAAGAAGGGAGGATTGATAAGTGAACTAATTAAGAGAGAAAACTAAATAACGCACTAAGCAAAGGAGATGAAAGAGAGGGAATAAAAGTAAGAGATGGGGAAGAACGTGAGTGAGTGAGTGAGTGAGTGAGTGAGTTATAGAGGAGTGAGAGGGCCGCATGCCAAGTCATAACGGGGTGCATGAACATAAACTGAGATGAGGAAGAGTAAGTGGCGCATGACGGACAGACAGACAGACGGGCAAAGAGAGAGAGAGAAACAGACAGATAAAGACACAGATAGAGAAACAAAGACATCGAGAAACACAGATAAAGAGACAGAGAAACACGGGCAGAGAAACAGACGGATAAGAAACAGACAGGAGAGATAGACAGATAAGAGAAACAGACAGAGAAGAGGAAAAGACAAACAGAAACGCAGATAGGAATAGAGACAAACACAGACAGAAACACAAACAGAAAATCACAGACAGAGAGACAGACGGTGAAACAAATATTGAAATAGACAGAGAAACAGACATAGATAAACTCACATAAACAAATATAAACAGAAGCACTAAGAAAACAGAAAGAACCAGAAACAGACACCCAAAAACAGCAAAACAAAACACACGAACCAAGCAGACAAGAGGAGACAAGGAGGAGGGCGGGCGGGAAGAAGGCGGGAGGAAGGGAGGGAGCCAGAGTCGAGGGTGCCAGAGCTAGAGGGCCAGGGCAAGGGGGGCGAGCTCGGTGCCACCCCGCCTCTCCCCGCCTCTCAGTCTTGGCGCCTATCGCGGAAAAGAATCTAGATGAGGCGGGGAAGAGGCCGGAACACCTTCTTCGTCTGTCGGAACGCGAGACTACTCCCGCCGGTGCTTCCTCGGGCTGTGGGGCGCGAGGAAACGCAGAAGAGGTGAAGAAAGAAATTTTGGGAGAAGACAAAGAGAAAAAAAATCAAAGGAAAATAATTAATAAGGGAAAGAAAAGAAAGAGGAAGGGGAAAAGAAAAAGAGAAAAAAAGAGAAATCGAAGGAAAAAAATATATAATGGAAAGAGAAACAAAGAAAAAAATAAGAAAATAGGAGAAAACTAGAGGAAACAAGAGCAAAAATAAATAGGAATAGACAAGGGAAAGCAAAAGAGAAAATGAAGGCTTGAGGAACATAATTAAAGAAAACAGAAGGAAAAAGACTTCAGAAATCGCAGACGGGTTGAAGAAAGAAACTGTGTAAAGAAATAGTAATTCGAGAAAGGAAAAATGAAGGTCTGAAGGATGTCACAGAGGGTTGATAAGGAAGATAATGTAAAGTTAGAGGCACACGCTATAGCTGCGCGTGGCCTCGGTGCTCATCTTCGTCGCATTGGCCCTTGAGCTTTTTTGGGTCAGAACTGATAAGGAACTGATAAGGAAGCCAAAGGGAGCAGGAGTCGAAAATGTGGAAGGAGCTTGAGAACTGTGAGTGGGAGGAAGAAGAAAGGCAGAAGGAAAGAGGATCCGAGTAAATTTGAAGAGACTTGAAAACTATGTGAGAGGGATTGATAAGGAAAACGAAAGGAAAAGGAAACTATGGAGAATGATCAAATCTTTTTATGTTTTGATTTTTTATGAGAAAGGAAAAAGACAAGAAAAAGAAATCGTAGAAATCTGCTGAATGGAGGAAGGCAAGTAAAGGAAACATAAGTGGAAACAAAGAATGGATATAAAAAGAAGGGAGTAAAGATAAAGAGATTGGAAGCTTGCAAGGAACCGATGCGAGAAAAGGAAAGAATGAAAAAAAAAAGAAAAAAAATAATGGAGATATGAGAGGGCGATAAGAACGTAAAATGGAGAAACAATGGATTAAAAAAAAAAAAAAATTGAAACGCCAAGGAAAAAAAAAGTTAAAAAGAAATTATATACACAAAGAAAAAAATCTAAAAACTAAACATTGAACAACCTAACGAGTGAAAACCGCCCGCTGCCAACACCCTCTGGTCGGAGTACTCAAAATATAAAAATATGATATTAAGTCTTGGGTGGGGTCCTGCCCTGTTTCACCTCCCAAAACTCGTACTAGTTTTATTTTTGAACTCGGTGACCTTGACCTTTGACCTTTGACCTTGAAAATCGAAGCTATCCTGTGTGGGGCCATTAGTAATCCACCTATGAAGTTTCAACATCCTAGCTGTAATGGTTCAAAAGTTATCGCGTTACAGACACACACGCACGCGCAAAAAAAATTACACAACTGAAAACAATACCTTCCGCAAAATTACTTTCCGGGCGGTAAAAAAAAAAAAAAATCAGCCATTAATTTTTGGGCAATATATATATCCAATTAAGAGGAAAACTCAACCCCCCCCCAAAAAAATGACGCTAGACTCGCTTAACATTCTCTCTCTCTCTCTCTCTCGGCATCAATAATAAAGAAAATAAAACACAAACGCACACAAAAAACATCTTCACACTTTTTAATTGCACTCCCTCGCCGCCGGTAATCTTTGAAACAACAATTACTGGGATTCCTCGAGCGCGCAGGGTCGCCGCCTTTACGTGAATAATTTAATATCGGGTGGAGGAAAAGCGTTCAGTGGCCCGCGGGAGTCCTTCGCGAGGCATTTTTTTTAACTCGTGTCGCGGAAATTCCATAGTACACAGAGAGAGAGAGAGAGAGAGAGAGAGAGAGAGAGAGAGAGAGAGAGAGAGAGAGAGAGAGAGAGAGAGAGAGAGAGAGAGAGAGAGAGAGAGAGAGAGAGAGAGAGAGAGAGAGAGAGAGGAGGGTGATGTATTGCGTGTTGAAGATGGACGGATGATGATAGGAAGAAAGGAACGATGGAAAGGATGATAGGAAGTAAGAAAGGAAGGGAGGAAGGATGTAAGGACTGAAGGAAGAAAAGAAGGGAGGAATACTGCAGGCGAGTGATGGGAAGAAAGAATAATGTAAGAAAGAAAGAGAAAGGAAGGAATCATGGAGAACAAGGAAGGAGGGAAAAGATGGAAAGAGGGTAAGGAAGGAAGGAAAGAGGGAGGGAGAGAGGGAGAGAGGGAGTGATAGAGTAAGAAAAAGAAGGGAAAGAAGAATGATGGAAAGGAAGGAATCATGGAGAACAAGGAAGGAGGGTAAGGAAGGAAGGAAAGAAGAAACTTGGAAAGAATAAAGGAAACAATGATGAAAAGGAAGGAAATGAAGGAATAAAAAGAAAGGAAGGAAGGCAGAAAAGAACGTAGACATGAGTGGCTAGGGTGAATACGTAATGAAGAAATGAGGGAAGAGAGGAAAGAAACATGAAATGAGTGACAGATGGAAAGAAAAAAGAAAAAAATAAAGATGAAGAAAACATGAAGGAAAGAGGGAAGAAAAAAAGAGAGAAAGAATCAAGAGACAATAAAGAGAGGAAGGAAGGAAGGAAGAAAGGATTAAAGATGGGTATAAAAGATGGGATAGACGAAGGAAGAAAAGGATTGAAATACTGGAAAGAAAACAAAACATGGAAGGAGATAAAAGAATGCTGAAGTGACTGACGAAGAAGTTGGAAGAAGAAGCAGTAGAGTTGTAAAAAGGAGCAAATATACAGTTAGGGAGAGGGAGGAAGGATGGAACTATGGACTGACGATGGGCAGAGAGCGTGACGAGAAAGTTAAATGGACAGATGGAAGAAGACAGGGAGGGAAGCCAAGAAGAAGAGTATTGCTGGATGGGCAGATAAAAAGGAGCGACAGAGTTTGAGGTTATGGCAGAAGTTGTATAAGAATGGAAGGAAGGGAGGAAGGAGGAAAATGAGGAGGGAAGAATGACGTTAAGAATATACACGCGGAGGGATAATAAGAGGAGGGAAGAGATAGATGAATGTAAATTTATAAAGAATAGATAAACGAATGAAATAAAAGAGGATTGATAACTAATAGATGATAGACAATTGATGGATTAAAGATAAATGAGTTAAATCATGGAGGATAGATAAAAAACATAATGGAGAATATATGAATGAATTTAGGATAATAGAGGAACGTTTTATTGAAAGAAAGAAATGAAAAGGAGAAGAGGGAATGATAAGGAGCAAAGAGTAATATATTTGCCTATTTATGCAAGGAAAATTCGACATATTGTGGAAGAGGGTAAAAAAAAGTAATCGAAATTAGAGAAGATTTTTACCGAAGCAAAATACGAAAATTTCTTTAACGAACACAAACTCTCGAGAAAATTCAACATTCTTTTTTTGTTTAGCTTTATAGTTTTGTCTTTTGCTATATTACTTGTCGTCTTAGCCTTTAGTCCATTCAGTGCACTACCAGGTATATCCAAAGCAAAAGAAAAACAAACGAAAAACAACAACGACAACAACGGTAAACTAAATGCAATCAGTTTCCGAGAATTTAAAAAGTATGATTCACGTCACACCGAAATTGACTTCCCCTCGTGGCGATAAATTATGCATCTCAACATTATCCAGGTAAAAAAAAAAAAGGAAGTTGTAATTACCTGTTTGTTAATGCTGAAGGTGATTAGCTCGCGTCCGGATCATAAAATGTGAGTGAGTGAGTGAATTTGTGAGTGTGTGTTCTTGGTTCAGGAAGGAAGGGAGGGAGGGAGGGAAGGGGAGAGAAAGGGAAGGGGAGAGAGTGGGAAGGGGAGGAGTGGGAAGGGGAGAGAGAGGGAAGGGGAGAGAGAGGGAAAGGGAGAGAGAGAGAGAGAGAGAGAGAGAGAGAGAGAGAGAGAGAGAGAGAGAGAGAGAGAGGAAAAAGAACGAGAGAACAAAAACAAGAGAGAAAGAGAGAAAAACAGAGAAAATCATAAAAGAAAAAGAAGAGAGAAAAGAGAGAAAGAAAAAAGTAGAGAAAAGACAGAAAAAGTAGAGAAAAGAGAAAAATTGGGGTCTGAAGAGAACTTAAGCACACAAAAGAAAGAAAACAGTACACACACACACACACACACACACACACACACACACACACACGCGCGTGCAGACCGTTACACACCCGTCACCTTCCGCACGCCCAAACTTTCCGCACAAACAGGCAAGCGAGGCAAGAAAAAGCAAACAATGGGTCACTCAGAGTCGAGGAAGCCGTGAGCAGGGAAGAAAGTTTGTGTGTTTGTGTGTTTGGCGTGACTTTTGCGGCGGTGTATGAGTGAAGTGAAAGGTAGAGGTTTCAGTGTGTATTTGTTTGTTTGTTTGTTTGCTTGTGTGTGTGTGTGTGTGTGTGTGTGTGTGTGTGTGTGTGTGTGTGTGTGTGTGTGTGTGTGTGTGTGTACAGTCTATAAGAGGAAAAGTAATAGGTGAGATGTCAAGATTTCTACTTTAACAGCGGCTAATTTATTTTCCTGTTTTGTAATTTAGTGTACATACATTTTAATTAATATTTGGTCTGTTCGTTGAGGTAATTTATTCACTTTTTTTTATATCATTGGTTTACCTTTTATGCCACGGCAACAGGTACTACGATAGATCTAAATGCTCATATGTATACTTATTACGTTAATATATCCTCCATATTTTGTTATGTTACTCTTTATGTAAACTTTTTTTCACGAACCCCACTCCAAAATGACTTGTCCCTCCCTCGTAAATTAGGTGATGCTAATAATAACAATAGCAGTGATAAATGATAAACACGTAAAAATTAATGGCGTGGCAAAGAGAGAGCAACAGGTGTGTAATTAGCGGCGCCGATTAGGTGAAGGTGAGGTAACGTGATTAGCGGCCCGGCAAAAATGACGCGGCGTGACCGAGAGAAGAAACGGATTTACGTGTGGCGTGGCGTCCATTATGTTTGGGGTTTCCGACGCATTTATCTTACTTGGTTAGTCGAATAGGAATTACATAATTTTCCTGTACCTGCAAAGATGAATAATGCATCGTCCTATATATTGCACTTTGCGTATTCATATTTAAGACATATTGCGTATTCATAGACAATGCATCTATCTACCCATCTTAAATCGTTAGTTGAAGAGACTTAAATAATTTTCCTGTACCTGCAAAGATGAATAATGCTCTGTCCTATATATTACACTTTGCGTATTCATATTTAAGACATATTGCGTATTCAGAGACAATGCATCCATCTATCCATTTAAAATCGTTAGTTGAATAGAATTTAATAACTTTCCTGTGGATGCAAAGATGAATAATGCTCTGTCCTATATATTACACTTTGCGTATTCATATTTAAGACATATTGCGTATTCAGAGACAATGCATCCATCTATCCATTTAAAATCGTTAGTTGAATAGAATTTAATAACTTTCCTGTACCTGCAAAGATGAACAAGGCTCTGTCCTATATATTACACTTTGCGTATTCATATTTAAGGCATATTGCGTATTCAGAGACAATGCATCCATCTATCCATTTAAAATCTTTAGTTGAATAGAATTTAATAACTTTCCTGTAGATGCAAAGATGAATAATGCACTGTCCTATATATTGCACTTTGCGTATTCATATTTAAGGCATATTGCGTATTCATAGACAATGCAACCATCTATCCATCTTAAATCGTTAGTTGAATATAATTAAATAACTTTACTGTACGTGTAAAGACAAACAATGTATATTCTTGTTTACGATCGTATTCGTATTATAATTATACTTCTTGGTGTTGTGTTTGATTTTGACGACTTTTAAGATTTTTTTATGTTCTGTTGTTTTTTGTATTTGATGTATTTATTAGGCTTCCAAATATGTCTAGGCCGGTCTGGCGTAGGCTCCCGCGGGTCCTTTCCTCCCCTCTGCTCTGCCACACAGTTCCAACACCTATCTCTTCCTCTCATATGTAAGCTATAGGGAACATATCAGAGGAAACAAAATAGGTGTTGGGACTGTGTGGCAGAGCAGAGGGGAGAAATGGACCCGCGGGAGACAACGCCAAGACGGACTCGACAATTTGGTTTCACTTATAGTATGGCGTTACGTCCAGTCTGTCCTTGTCTGTTAGTTGAGTAGTGATTGAATAACTTTCCTGTACGTGTAAAGACAATTAATGTTTTTCTTATTTATTTCACTTCGCGTATTCATATTTTCAATGCATCCATCCGTCCATCTATCTTAATTTGTTTCTTGAATGTGAACTGAATAACTTTTCTGAGCATGCAAAGATGATCAATGCATTCTTTTATTTACCAGCATGTTCGTATTTTATTTATCTTTGTCATTTGGTTCATTACTGTTGGCCATAGCGAGGCACGTGTGGCCTGTTAATTAAGGGCCACCTGGAAGACCCGCCTCACCTGTCACTACAATGCACATCAAACTAACACACGACGCGCCTGATCAGGATATACATAAGGCCATTACACGCCTCACTGGCCACGAGAGCGCCACAGGGATGGACGACGCGAGTTTGGCGGCACATAACGCGGCTACACCCAACACACTGCAACGGACTATGACCTGCTTGCTCTACCTGCTGTGTACTGTCATCACTCTCCTACGTACACATTATGCAAGCTTACCTGTTCTACCTGCTGTTTACTATCATCACACTCATACGTGCACATTATACAAGCTTACCTGTTCTACCTGTAATTTAGTTTCATCCCTCTCCTACGTACACATTATACAAGCTTACCTGTTCTACCTGTAATTTAGTTTCATCCCTCTCCTACGTACACATTATACAAGCTTACCTGCTCTACCTGTAATTTAGTTTCATCCCTCTCCTACGTACACATTATACAAGCTTCTGTATACAAAAATTTAACATCGTCTGTATTTTCCTCATCGCCACAAGAACGGTATTTGCGCCAGTCATCACCCTCGTACATCTGTTTTTTTTTACAGCAGAGGAGTCAGTTCAAGGGCATAAAAAAAGGAAACAAATGTGAAGAAAAAGCCCGCTACTCACTGCTCCAAGAAAGAGTTAGAGGAGTGGCCGAAAGATAGGTCAATTTCGGGAGGAGAGGTGTCCAGATGCACGCTATACAGGCTATACAGGCTTCTACATACAAAACAGTAACGCCATTTTGTTCTCTATTCATCACACAAGTGCGTAATTTGCTCCACTATTATCACAGTCCAACATAAAAGCTATACACGGTTCTAAATACAAAACTATCGCCATTTGTATCATCATCACACACGTATCGGATTTGCTTCGGGATACTTGACTTCTGTGCGTCGGGGAACTTGAAAAGAAAAATTAGGATACTAGAATAAGCCTCCAATCCTGTCCTTTACACTTGCATTATGCTCCGAGGTTATGGGTCCTTACCACAGGCTCAAGGGGGGATATAAGAGGTGAGCACCGAGGTCACGCGCGCCCATAGTGTATGCCCCCCAACTTAACCTTACCTCCCTGTTTCTTTCTATTTCACCATTTTATGATTTCAGTTCCTACAAAATGGAATTAAATAAGAAGTATCTCCGTAAATTCAGTGTCCTTTGCTTATTTTAGGATTCTGCATAGTCAAAAACTGGCTTCTTATATTAGTTATTTTGATAGCCGTGACAGGTCTTCTTAGGAGTAGAAATAAATCATGTAAAAGCTGATTTGGGTAAAGAGGCAATTTTAGTTTACTCATGTCTCAGGTAATAAAGAATCATTACCCAAAACCTTCATCATAATCATCTCCTTATCCATCATTACCGATCATTTATACCACTCTCTATGCCCTTAACCATAATCCAAACCAATGATGCTGTCCATTTTATGTCACGAGTATGAAGGACGAGAGACAATCTGAAGTAAGAGAAACAAAGAGTATGGCCATCACTAACTGATCCTCCTGTCGCCTGAGTAATAATTATTAATGCCTGCTGTGTGAGTAATTGATGTTCTGAGATGAGATAGACGTGTTAATGGAATACCCGTGTGTGTGTGTGTCTGTGTGTGTGTGTGTGTGTGCGTGTGGGTGTTCAATATAAAACATGAGAAAGTAAAAGCAAAAGGAAGGAAATGAGGTTAAGAAACATAAAAAGAGCCAAAGAAACGAAGGGAAAAGAAAAAGAAAATGGAGATATAGTCAAGGAGGAGTTAATAAAATCACGAGGGAAAAAAAAAAAGAGAATGACCGTCACGTAAAGACTGCGAGGAATGCGATAAGGAGAAAAAAGGCAAAGAGAAGCGGATGGAAGAGAAAGCGTGAAGGAGAAGCGAGAATAAGAGACGGAGGAGGAGGAGCAAGAAGAAGAAAAAGAATGGGAAACAGAAAAGTAAAAAGTTAAGAAAAGGAGATAATAGACGAAAAAGAAAACGAAAATAAGGAATAAAAGTCAAAGGGAGAAGGAAAAGAGTAAAAAGAACACTTAAGTGGTAGGAGGAGGAGGAGGAAGACGAAGTATAGGAAGAAGAAGAAGAGTAAAAATGTTAAGAAAAGAAACTGAAGATGACAAATAAAAATAAATAAACAGTAAAAAAAAGTCAGATGGAGAAAGAATAAAAAGAGTAAAAATAACAAAGTGGTAGAACAAAAAAAAAAGAGAAAGGAAACAAGAAAAAAAGATAAAGAAAACTGCAAACACAAAATATCCAAAGAAAGAAAGCGCGGAAAGAGGAGGAGGAGGCGGAAAAAAAGAGGAAATAAAATGAATAGAATAGGACAGCCCCCCCCCTCCCCCCACCCCCTCATAACAAGTGACGAGAAAACAAAACAAAACAATACACACACAAAAAAAAAGCACATCCCCACCCAACTGTCACGGGCTCGAATCTTCTTTGCTTTCGGGCTTTCAAGAGGAGGAAGAGGAGGAGGAAGAGGAAGGACAAGAGGAGAGGCGTCGGGGAGGTGGGTGGCGGCTTCAAGAGGGGTGGGTGAAGGAGACTCTACTTCCATTGTCTTGAGGAATCTCGCGTTGCCTTCTGCCTGTGTGTGTTAAGTGAAGACGAGAGAACTGCGGCGGCCTTGTCTGGGCGTCTGCAGCTGGAAGGCGCCGAAGAGTGAGGGATGAGAGGAGGAGGTTAAAAAGGTGGCGGTGGTCAGGGAGGAGGAGAAGGAAGAGTAAGAAGAGGTTGGAAAAGGATGAGGCTGCAAAAAGGATGAGGTTGGAGAAGGATTAAGTTAGAAAATGATGAAGTTGGAGGAGGAGGTGGTGGTTGGGGAGGAGGAGAAAGAAGAGAATAAAGAGAAAGAGGAGGTTGGAAAATGATGTGGTTGCAGAAGGATGAGGTTGGAGAAGGATGAAGTTAGAAAACGATGAAGTTGGAGGAGGAGGAGGTGGAAAAGGTGGTTGTGGTTGGGGAGGAGGAGGGAAAGGAAGAGAAGGAAGAGGAAGAGGAGGTTGGAAAAGGATGTGGTTGCAAAAGGATGAGGTTGGAGAAGGATGAAGTTAGAAAACGATGAAGTTGGAGGAGGAGGTGGTGGAAAAGGTGATGGTGGTTGTGGAGGAGGAGAAGGAAGTGGAGGAAGAGGAAGAGGAGGTTGGAAAAGAATGTGGTTGCAGAAAGAAGGGCTTGGAGAAAACGATGTAGATAGAGGAGGAGGAAGAGGAGAAGGATGTTGCATTAAGAAGAGGCAGAGAAAGATGAGGTTCCAGAAAGATGGACGGAGGAAGGAGAGAGGAAAGGAGAAAGAAAAGAAATGGGAGCAAATGGTTAAGGGGATAGAAAAGGAGGAGAAGAAAGGAAAGGAGAACGAAAAGGAGTGAAGGTTGGAGAAGGAGAAAGAAAGTAAAGGAGAAGAAAAGGAGTATGAGCAGTTGGAGAAGGTTGAAGGAGGTAAAGGAGAAGAGTAAGGAAAGGAGAAAGGAGTAGGAGCAGGTGAAGGAGGGGATTGGAGGAAAAGGAGAAAGTAAAGGAGACAGAAAAGGAGTAGAAGAAAGTGGAGGAGGAGTAGGTTGAAGGAGAACAAAAAAAAGAGGAGGAGAAAGAGGCGTATGAGTAGTAAATAACACAAAAAATGGAGTTTGAATTTGAAAAGAAGAAAAAAATAACTAAGACCAAAGAACAAAAAGAACTAGAAGAACGAAAAGAGGAAGAAGATGTTGAAAAGTAGAAAAAAGAAGACTCATTATATATAAAAAAATAGGAGGGGAAGAGAAGAAGATATGCAAGGGAAAGGATAAGAGATGAAGGAAGAAAATAGCAGTAAGACGAATATGAGGAAGATGAAGAGAAGGGAAAGAAACTAAATTATAAAAAAAATAAAGATAAAGAGGAAAAAAAGATCTGACGGAAGCAAAAAATTGGAATGAAAAGTAAAAAAAGGAAGAAAAAAAACAGCAATGAGACGAATATGGGAATGAAAAGAAATGAATCAAAGTAAATTAGAACTAAAGAGGAAGATAAAGAAAAAAAAGGAGAGGAAAGGGAAACAACAAATAAACGAAAAGTAAACAGGAAGAAAATAAAGACCAGCAACTCGGTAAAGATAAGAGAAAGATAGTGGAGAGATAGAACGAAAAAATAACGAAACAGGGGAAGGGAGAGAAAAGCAGGAGTGGATTTAAACTACATAGAAGCAATTGAAAAAAAAGCGAGAGATAGGAAGAAAGTTATAGGGGAGAGATAAGGGGGAAGGGAACGGAAAGAGGGAGAAAGGGGAGGAAAATAAAGCAGGAGAAGAATGAATAATGAATAAAGAAAAAAAAAAAGCAACAGGGGAATAAAAGATAAATATAGGGAACAGATATGGGAAAGATAGCAAAAAAGAACGAGAGAGAAGGCAGAGGTGGAATGAAAAGTGAATAGGGAAAATAAGAAAAATATACCTGTGAAAAAAAGATAGAAAGATAAAAGAGAGACAGGGGAGAGGGAGAATTAGGAGGAGGAGGAAGGCAGAAGCAGAATGGAGAGTGAATAGGGGAAAAATTTAAAAAGAAGAAGAAATGGAATAAAAGGAATAGGAAAAGATAGAGGAAAAGAACGAGAAAGAGGTGGGTAGAGAAGGGAAGACAGGAATGGAATAAAGTGAAAGAAAACAAATCAACTGAGGAAAAAAAAAAGAGAAAGATAGAGGAAAGACAAGAAAAAAAAAGAGATTGAGGAGGAAGAAGAGAAGGCAGGAATATAATGAACAGTAAACAGAAAAACCAAATGAAAGGGACAGAGGAAAGATCGGGGTAAAGAACAAGGTAAGGGAAAGAGGGGAGGAAAGGGGGGAGGAGGAGGTAGGAAGGTAGGTCACATAGCCACTTGAAGGTCAAAGTAAAGGTAAAGGGTCAACTCTGCGCCAGGTAACAACGCTCCAGGTGGGCAGGCCAGGTGCGTGCGGCCAGGTGAGGTGAGGCACGTGAGGTTGAGGAGAGAGGAACTGTGAGGGTGAGCCACTCGTTGTTCTCTTTCTAATTATTGTCTTATGTTTGGGTTTGTTCTTCCTCTTCCTCATCGTTATATATCTTAGCCTTCTTTATTTTCATCTTTCCTTCTCTTACTGATATTTCTTCTTATATTCCTTCTCGTTCTCGTTCTTCTTTTCTTTCTCCTCATTATCTTTATTCAGTCTTCTTTATTTTCTTCTTTCCTTCTCTTACTGGTATTTCTTATATTCCTTCTCGTTCTCGTTCTTCTTTTCTTTCTCCTCATTATCTTTATTCAATCTTCTTTATTTTCTTCTTTCCTTCTCTTACTGGTATTCCTTATATTCCTTTTCATTCTCGTTCTTCTTTTCTTTTTCCTCATTTTCTTTTTTTTTCTTTATCTTTCTCTGTGTCTAGTTCTGCCTATTCCTGTCTCTTTGTCTTTGCATATATCTCTCTGTCTCTGTCTGTCTGCTTGTCTTATTTTTCTTTTCCTCCTCCTCGTTCTCCTTCATTTTCACCTTCTCATCCTTCTTCTCCTTCCCCACCTTCTCATCCCCCTCGTTCTCGGTTTCGTTCTTCTCCATTTTTTCTCCTCTTCCTCCTCCTCTACCTCCCCCCCCCTCCTCCTCCTCCTCCTCTTCCTCCTCCTCCTCCTCCATTCAGGGTTCTCATATCACATTCCCAGCCGTACAGTTGTCGTGTTTCCATAATGTATCAGCACGTCTCACAATGTTCCCTTTTTTTTTAAGTGTTTAGTTATTCAACGGCGTGCTTATGTTCTCTCCAGGGCGGTATAGTTATTATGATCTTCACGTATTGTCTCGTAGGCCTGAATGCTTTTTTATGTGAGGTTAGTAATTTTTTGTGATGATTTGTCTAGATTAGTGTAGGCATTGTTTTTTTCTGTTACATGAGGAGTTTTGATGATTTATTTTCCCGTCGTTTTGTTGTTTTATCTATTTTATATGCTTTAAGTGTATCAATTAACCTATTAACTCACTTTTATTATGAGCATTGTTACTCTTCTTATTTTATTATAGTTGTATTTCCTTATCGAGCATTTATATTTCGCTAATCGTTATTACTCCTGGTGTAACTTGATTTGTGAATGCCTTATATGTACTTGTCACTGAGTAAAGTCTTTAAATATGGTATACTTAGGTAAATGTAATAATGGTTGTTTTTAATATGTATACACGTGTTTAAATGCCTTAATAAGAATGTATTTTATGCGGATACGAGTATTTCTTCATTTCTATTTTTATTCCTCTTTAATAATGTTTTTTTTTAGAATTATCACATTTTATACACACTTTACTTTTTTTTCTTAAAGCGTACGTGGTGTGTCCTTAAAATCACTCATTCCTATACGCTTCATACGTTTCCACCATTACTCATGCCTCTGCTCTCTGTCTCTTTATTAATGTTGTGCTTCGCTTCATATTTGAGGATTTTCATATCTGGTGTTTCTTTTCAGGTTGGTGAGTAGAGCCATGGTTGCCTCCTTCACCCAGCCTCCTCCACACAACGTAACTGCTTCCTGAGTGTTATTTGTTTACTTGTTTTCTCATGCGTGTAACTGACTGTCTTCCTTTTTTCCAAGCTCCATTTATATTAGTTTGGTTTGTCTCTGTTTACATGTCTACTTCGTTTTTTTGTGTGTTGCTTTCACCCGTGCACTATATGTTTTTTTTTTCTCTTTCAATTTTTTTCTTAATTTTGGCTACTCTATCTCTAACTTTTCCAAGCTCCATTTATAATAATTTGGTTTGTCTTTGTTTACATGTCTATTTCTTTTTTTTTTCTTTTTATGTGTTGCTTTCACCAGTTCACTATGTTTTTTTACTTATTTCTTAATCTTGGTTCCTTTAGGTTTTGTTTACCTGTTTGATTTGCCAGGTGCTCCTTTTTTCATTAATTTCACGTTTTTTTTTCATGTCTATCTCAGTTATCTTTTGTTTTTATCCATGCTCTATATTTTTCTTCTTTTACTTTCAATTATTTCTTTATTTTGACTCCTTTATCTCTTGTTTTTCTGTTTAATTTGCCAGATGCCCATTTTTCACTAATTTTACGTTCTCTTTGTTTTCATGTCTATCTCATTTCGTATCTTTGGTTTCACCCGTTCACTATATTTTTTTCTGTTCTTTCAATTATTTCTTCATTTAATGTACTTCTAACTTTTTTCCCGTTTGATTTGCCAGATGCCCATTTTTTTCAGTAATTTTACATTCTCTTTGTTTTCAAGTCTATCTCGTTTAGTTATCTTTTGCTTTCACCCATTCACTATATTATTTTCTTCTTTTCTTTCTAATAATTTCTTCATTTTGGCTACTTTCTCAATTTCCTGTTTTCTTAATTTTTTTTTTACTTCACATGTGCTTCTCCGGGTTAATTTCTTTTCTTCCTCTTATTCTTCTATTCCTCCACCTCTTCCCATGTTTTATTCTTTCATTTATCTCCTTGAAGCGGTTCCCATTGGTCGCTACCTTACACTTTTCTGCTTTTGTTTTATCTTTCTTTTCTTTCTTTTCGTTCTTTTGCTCGCTTGTTCACTCACATCACTTTTATTTCAATACCAGTCTATGCTCTTCTCCTCTTCTATATTTTTCTCTTCTTTTTCCCTTCGTTTCTCTTTCCCTTTTTTATTTTAACTTGTTGTTCTTCCTTATTTCTTCTTCCTATCCTTTTTTTCCTTTTTCCTTTATTTTTACCGCCTCCTCTTCCTCCTCCTCCTCCTCCTCTCTTTTCCTTCCTTTTCATCTTCTTTTTCTTCCTCTTTCTCCTCTTTCTCTTTCCTCCTCAATTTTTATGTTTCGGTTCAGTACCCCTTTCTTTCAACCCCCTACATCTACCCATACCCCCCCCCCTCTCTCTCTCTCTCTCTCTCTCACTCCCCCCCCCCCCTCCTGGAATGTCCGTCTTTTCCGCGTCCTTCACTCTCAGTCTTTCAGTGGTTGAGGTTTTCGGGATCAAAAGAAGAAAAATATTTAACTCAAGGAAACAAATTCACTCGCTTCCCTTTGGTCTGGTGGTGGCAGTGGTGGTGGTGGTGGTGGTGGTTCTGTTTCCCCCTTCCCTCTCTTCCTTCTTCTGACAGTTCTCTTCCTTCTCCTATTCCTTCTCGTCCTCCTCTCATTCCTCAACCTCCTCCTCCTTCTCCTCCTCTTTCTTTAGTTACTCTCCTCTTTATCCTCCTCATTCTCATCCTGATACTCCTCAAACTCCTCCTCCTCTTCCTCTTTCTGCTAGTTCTCCTCCTCTTCTTCCTCCTCTTCCTCTTGGTACTCTTCAACTTACTTTCACTCTTCTTTCAACTATTCCTTTTTTTCCCTCTTCCTCCTCCTCTTCCTCTTCAGCACAGTTATCCTCTTCTTAGAATCTGATGTTTTTTTTATAATGTTTCCTATGCGTTCCTCCTTTTACTTCTCTGTTATTTCTTTGTTCAATTATTATATCTTTTCTCATTTTGGCCGGTGAGTCTTATCTGCGTTTCTTGAATTGAAGTTTCCTCCTCCTTGCATTTGCGTATTGAATTTAAAGTCTCTACTCCTTTTTTTAATTGCTATTGTTTTCCCAAATGCAACCTGCCGCCTTCTCTTCTCTTCCTCCTTCAGTGTTTCCTTTCTTATTTTTCCTTCAGTAATTCATTCACTCCTTTCTTCATACTTCCCTCCTGCCTTCCTTTCATCCCTCCTTTTCGGTCATGTTTCGTTCTATCAACAGACGATGGAAAGTATTATGGAAATCACGCTGTTCTTAGCTTTATGAATTTCTGTTTTTATAAGGCAGGAAAGCGGTGCATGTGTGCGAGAGACAGGTAGACAGACAGGTAGACAGGTAGATAGATAGATAGATAGATAGTGATATATAGATTGAGAGATATAAAGATTTAAAACGATACGGATAAGACACTGACACACGAATAAAACATATATTGGGAATTCACTGTAGGTCGTGTATTCTCAACCTTCCCACCATCATTCACCCGCTCGGCCTGACCTGTTTCCCATTACACCCCTTTACTTCCATACAAACAATGCATAATCATCATAAAGGCACCAAAAAACAAACAAACTATTATTTAGGTTTTGCACAAATTATACAGCCAATTCATATACAGTGTGTTTATCTTTATATTCATTCGTACACAAATATTGGAATTTTTTACCCCATGCCATGTAATTAATTTCCCTTGGCTGAGAATCACTGCTGTAGGTGTTTTTCTTTTCTTTTTTTTGTAACCTTTTTTGTATTTCTTAAAGCCGACCTGAAGGGTTAAGTGTGATGACTAACTGACTGACTGGCTGGCTGGCTGACTGACTGACTGACTGACTGACTGGGTAGCTAGCTGATTATTAGACTGAACGACTGAATGACCGAAACGTAACCTTTTCATTCTAAATCTCAGATGGGGAATGTTTTTTTTTTTTTTTTTGTTAGTTAATTAAATGAAGCGGAGTTGGCGTAAGTGACCTAGAAATGCCTCGGACAGGTGAGTGACCAGGTATGCGTGCCACGTAAAGGAGACATGTGATTGCGTGCTGGATATTAGGAAGCTGCGATGTGAGTTTGCTTTGCGGTTTGACAGAGCAAGATAAAGAAAAGGCGAAGGGAATATACTGTGCTATATGGAAAATGTGGCTGCGTATTAAATATTAACGCTGGTATTCTTAAATGCTTCTACCTCTCACGTCAACTATTGCTAAAGACCAGAAAAGGAGACCAGTCGTGTTCTTACGAGTGTTTATTTAGGTTCAGGGCACAGAAGAAGGATCAAACTACCACCAAGGACATAAAACTACCCTGGAAATGCGCCAAACTCCCACGAAAGCCTTGTCAAATATGTGTACTTGGGCGCGGAAATGCTGAAGAATACGACCCTAAGAAACTGCGATGTGATTTTGTTTTGTTAGGAAGTGTGACAAAACCACGTTGAGAAAAATACAAGCAAAGAAAACGTAAGGTGCTGAAAGGAAAACGTGACTGCGTGTTGGATTAAGAAACTATGGAGTGCTTTTGTGTTCTGTTAGGAAGTATGACAAAAGGTAAAAAAAGTGAGTGATAAGTAAGATCCTGAAAGGGAAAGCGATTGTGTGTTGGATATTAAGAAGCTGTGATGTGATTTTGTGTGTGTGTGGAGGCGTAACAGAAGGTAAAAAAAGTGAGTGATAAGGAAGATGCTGAAAGGGAAAGCGATTGTATGTTGGATATTAAAAAACTGTGATGTTATTCTTTTGTGTGTGTGGAAGCGTAACAAAAGGTAAAAAAAAGTGAGTGATAAATAAGATGCTGAAAGGAAAAGCGATTGTATGTTGGATATTAAGAAGCTGTGATGTTATTTTTTGTTTGTGGAAGCGTGACAAAAGAAGGTAAAAAAAGTGAGTGATAAGTAAGATGCTGAAAGGGAAAACGATTGCGTGTTGGATATTAAGAGACTGTGAAGTTATTTTTTTGTGTGTGGAAGCGTGACAAAAGGTAAAAAAAGTGAGTGATAAGTAAGATGCTGAAAGGGAAAGCGATTGTGTATTGGATATTAAGAAGCTGTGATGTTATTTTTTTTTTTGTGTGTGTGGAAGCGTGACAAAGTAAAAAAGGTGAGTGATAAGTAAGATGCTGAAAGGGAAAACGATTGCGTGTTGGATATTAAGAGACTATGAAGTTATTTTTTTGTGTGTGTGGAAGCGTGACAAAAGAAGGTAAAAAATGATAAACAAAGTGTGAGGTGCTGAAAGGAAGCCATAATTGCGTGTTGGGTATTAGAAAACTGCGATGCGATGTGAATTTAAGGTCTCCACTCCTTTTATCTAATTATTTTTCTAATGTTTTTTTCCCCCAATTCAACCTGCCTCTGTCCCTTTTTTCCTTCCTTCACTGTTTCCTTCCTTCCTATCTTTCTCCTTCAGTATTTCATTCACTCCTTTCTTCCTTCCTGTGTGTTTGATATCAAGAAGTTCAGATGTGATGTTTTCTTCGTGTGTGTGGGGAGGTGTGACAAAACGAAGGTCCAGCGGGCGTTAGCTAAGGTGTGGTAATGGTTGTGGGGAATATGTGGAAATAACGTAACAAGCCATAACAAACCATTAGCTTGTATGTGGTTTTCTGCATTTTCAATTCCTCCATTACTATCTTTTTATCTTTTATTATATCTGTTACACCCTAAAGACCTTCTAAAACGCAGCAACTTTATATTAGGGTTTATTTTATGTCTCTTCTGTTTGTCTTTATGCCTTTGCTTTTTTACTGCTTTGTTTGACGGTCTCGATAAGTCCCCCCTCTTTATTCCCACACGTTCTCATCTCTTCTTCAATGCATTTCCCATACGTTCAAACTCTCCTCTTCCTCCTCATATCTCCTCTTCCTCCTCCCTTCCTCCTCTCTCCTGTTTTATTCATAGCCTCTCAAGTTCCTCTTCGTGCGTTTCATGGACACTATACGTTTTATCTTCCTATTTGTATCTTCCTCTTCCACGAAAACCCATTGGCCTTTTCGTTCTCTCTCTCTCTCTTTTCCTCTCTTCCACGAAAACCTATAGACCTCTCCATTTTTTCTATATTTCCCTCTCCATTTATTTATTTCTCCTTTCATTTGCTCTCGTTTATCCGTATCGTTTTCCATCCTTCTCCCTTTTTCTCTATCATCTTTTTCTTTGCTCTTCTTTCTCTTTGGTCTTCGTTTTTTCTTTACTTATCTCCTTTTTCATCCGTCTCTCCCATTTCCCAGCATCTTTACACCTCAGCCTTACCCTCCTTCCTCTCATCTTCCCTTCTCACATCCCAACAGTCTCTTCCTCTCCCTATCTTCTTCACCTCTCCCTTTGCCCTCCTGTCTCTCATCATCCCTTAACTATTTCCATCAGTCTCCTTCTTCACATCTATCCTCGTTTTCTATCAGTTTCTTTCTATCCCTATTTTCTTCATCTCTCCCCTTCCTCTTCTACCTCTCATCACCCCTACTCTTTTTCCATCATCATCAGCTTCTTCCTATGTCCATTTTCTTGACCTCCGCATTCTACCCTCCTGCCTCTCCTCCCCTCGTTTTCCTTACTCCACTAACTCCACCTCCACTTCATGACTCGGTTCCTCTCTGTCTTGATTTCCACCTCATCCCCTTTCCATCCCTCCAACCCCCGCCCATGCCCTCCCCATCCCTTGCATCCCCCCCGTCCCCCTCCCAGCGACCAGTCAGCAGCGGCCCCGAGGCACTCCGCTTGAAGACCCGGAGAGCACAAAGACACCGCCTGCCATCACTCATTGACCCCAAGATGAAAACTCTCCTTCGGGTTCTAAAAATCCCGACATCGATATCAAGACGCGTTTGTTTCACTTTAATGGACGGAGAGGGAGGAGGGGAAGTGGGGGAGAGGAGGAGGAGGAGATGGAGGGGAAGGAGGAGGATGAAAAATAGGAAGAGGAGGAGGAGGAGACAAAGGAAGAATAGGAAGAGATGGAATACTTTAATGGGATGGAAAAGGAGAAAACAGGGAGAAGAGGAAAAAGAGGAAGAAAATGGGAAGAGGAAGGTGAAGGGGAGGATGAGGAGGAAGAGGAAAAGAAGGAGAACGAAGACTTTGATGGGACGGAACTGGAAGAGGGGTAGGTGAAGGGGAGGAGAGGAAGGGGAGGAAGAGAATGAAAAATAGGAGGAAAATAGGAAGAAAAATAGGAAGCGAAAAATGAAGAGGAGGAAGAAAAGGAGGTGGCTGAGGAGAGGAGAGAAGAAGGACGTGGCGAAGGAAGAAGAGGAGGAAGAGGAGGGGGAAGTGAAGGAGAGAAGAGGCCGCTGAAGAGGAGGAGGAGAGTGGAGGTGGATAATGGTGACGATAACTTAGTAGGAGTTTCCCTCAAGGCGTCTTCTGGTGGAGGGAAGGATCCGAAATTTTTAAGACTCCGATCCGATTACTTCGTCTGGTGAATCCACGGAAACCGGTTCTCGGGTTCTCGCGTTCCCACGGCGCCCGAGGTATTCCCACATCAGTGACGCAACATGAACCAACAGAATTAACAAACAACAATAACTACTACTACTACAAGTTCTCCTCTCTTCTTCAATGCACTTCCCACTCAATCAGTCTCCCTTCCTCCTTACCTCTCCTCTTCCTTCCTCCTTCCTTCTTCTCCTGTTTTATTTGCAGCCTTTAAAGTTTCTCCTATTGCGTTTGATGGCCAACGTTTTATCTTCCTATTCGGATCTTCCTCTTCCACGAAAACTTAATGGTCTTTTCGTTGTCTCTCCTTTCCTCTCTTCCACGAAAACCTATAGAGTCTTGACCTTTCATTTCCCTCTCCATATATTTATCCTTTCATTTACTCTCGCTTACCCATATCGTTTTCCATCCTTTTTCCTCCTTTTCAATTTTCAAGAACTACAGAGCTACTACAAAACAGCTACAACTTTACTACAATTATATAAACAACAAAAATACTGAACAAATAGAAAAACAGCATCTACACAAATTACAACTACAAATATTACTACTAATAAAACATAAAACAAACAACAGACTCAGAGCTACAAAAATAACAACTTCAGTCAGTGTCCAAAACAACTTCAGACAATGTCACGCTAATTTTCTATATCCATTTCAAACTTCTCTCCGATAGCTGAGTTTTCACCTGCCAGATCCAAGCACAGTAACCCAAGTAACTGCTTATTCTTTTCTTACCCTAATGCGACGGAGATGAGCACCGAGGCCACGCGCCCCTAACCTTACCTTTACCTAAGAGAGACTGGCTTTCTGGTTCTCGACATTTCAAAGAGTATCAATTTTTCCATACAATAGGTCCGCAAATCTACATCTCGGTGGCTTTGAAATATCAGATAATTATTGTTTTCGTGGAATTTTGTCTCCTCTAAAGTAAATTGGAGACTCATATGCACGGCCAGCACCAGGTGACAGCAGGAGACACGTGTGTGGGCGCGTGCAACAACTACAAATTATTATTATTTTTATTTTTTACTTAATCTTATAGGAACGAAGAATTTTAGGCGTACGTCGCGGAATAATTGTAAAATGAAAATGCACCATGTTCAAGTGTTCAGAATATAGTGTTTCCGGTTACTGAATAGTGTTGCTTGTAGGGTGGCGGTCCACGGTGGGGGAGGGGGGGGAGGGGGGAAGGGGAACGAGGGATGGGAGATGAGGCGGTTAGAAAATTTACAAAACTTGGCTGTCAGGTGGCGGAGGACACGGCGACGATACAAGGAAAAGGAGGAGGAGGAAGAGGAGCAGGAGGAGGAGGAGGGATGTGATGTAAGGAAAAGAGGAGGAGGAGGAGGAGGAGGAGGAAAAGAAGGGGTGATGTAAGGAAGTGGAAGGGGGGAGAAGATGGAGGAAGAGGAGGAGGTGGTGGTGGAAGAGGAAGAGGAGCAGGGAGAGAGGGTGGAGGAGAAGGATGCGAAGAAGGTTGGGAAGGGGGAAATGAACAGGTTATGTAAGGAAGAGGACGAGGAGGAGGAATTCAGGAGGAGGAGGAGAAAGGGTCATGTAAAGGTGATGAAAGGAAGAGGAGATAGAGGAGAAAGAGGAGAACGAAGTTAGAGAAGTAGGTCACAGAAAACGGGAAGAGGGGAAGAGGGGAGACGGGAGGCAGACAGAGACACAGACAGAGAGGCACAGAGACTGACAGACAGCAAAACAAACAGGTAGACAGAGAGAAAAACAGGCAGAATGGAAAATAGTATCAGTGTCAAAACTTCATGAAAAGCTTCGAACAAATATCCACGCTCAGGGGTTTTGATGGTAATAGTTTTGTAATAATTGTACGTAGTAATGTTTGCGTCGCGCGGGGAAACACGTGTCAGGAAGTGTAAAGAAATGCCCGAAATGATAATATTTTGCATTAATATTTCCGATGTAATTAGATTTTACATATTTTTCCATCTATCTATTTATCTATTTATCTGTGTGTGTGCGTGTGTGTGTGTGTGTGTGTGTGTGTGTGTGTGTGTGTGAGGTACGACGCACGTCTAAATCTTCTTTCCTGTCAATTGTCTGTTTGCTCTTTTGCGATATATTTTTCCGCCTGTCTTTTTCCCTTTGCCTGACTGTCTGGCTGTCTGTGTGGCGGTGCGGGAATAAAGGCTAATTGGCGCGCATGTGCTTTGTTTTTTTCATCTGCCTGGCTACCTTAAACCCGTCTGTCTTAAATTTTGTATCTTCCGTCTGTTTAAATGTCCCTGCTTATGTGTTTAAAGTTCCTGGACATTTAACTTTCTCTCTTTTTGTCTTTCTCCAAGCATGTTTTTTTTTCTGGACAGAGTACGAAATAAGGCCACATTCTTATATATAATCAACCCCTTAACTTCACCCTTCACCCACTACCACCTCTACTACAACCACTACTACTACTACTGCAACCACTACTACCAACATTGCAACCACTACCACAAACACTTAACACTATCCCTACCACCAACACCTCTCCCGCCACCATTACTTTCATTTTTAACTAACCTCTCCGCACTAAGCAAAGGTCACGTCCAATATTAGTGGATAATTATGCATTCACCACGATTAAATAACTTGCCGAGGGTTTCATGGTGTTACGTGGGCAAGGCGCGTGGGTGGATGGAGGAGGAGGAAGAGGAAAAGGTGATCGGAGGAGGAGGAAGAGGAGGAGGAGGGGATGAGAGAGAAGGCGGAGGAAGTGAGGGGATGAAAGTTGTTAGTGAAATGTACAGTATTTAAGTGGTAATGCTCTCTCTTCTCTGTCTGTCTATCTATCTACCTATCTCTTCAATCTATCTATCTGTCTCACTCGTTTGTCTTTATCCTTTCCTCCCATGTCTTCCTCTCTTTTACCGTTCCTCCTCTGCTTTCTGTATATTCCCCTTCCCTCTCCCTCCCTTCCTCCCTTCCACTCCCACTTGATCTCTCTATGTCTCTTATTTATGTTTCTTCCACCTCCTCTCTCCCTCTTCCCTCTCTCTTTTAACCTTATTCCCCCCTCTCGCGTTCTTCTCTTTTCCCATTCTCCGTTTTCTTTAAGCCTCACTCTTTCCTTCACTCCCTTCCCTTCAACCTCCCTTTTTTTTCTCCCTTACTAACGGCGCCATGACCGGACACCCCACGCATTTAATCAGTAAGTCAATCCCTTCCTCCCTTCCTCCCTCCGTTTCCGCTTACTTGTCCCTTCCTCCCTTCCTAGTCAATCGCTTACTCTCTCCCTTCCTACCTCCTTTTCCGCTTGCTTCTTCCTTCCTCCCTTCCTACAGTCAGTCTCTTACTCTCGCCCCTTCCTCCCTCCCTTTCCGCTTGCTTCTTTCTTCCTCCCTTCCTGCATTACGTATATATAAATAGACAAATATGTAGATTAGGCAGGTAGGCAGGTAGGTAGGTAGGTAAGATAGATAGAAAGACAGATATAGATAGATAGAAAGAGATAGAAAAAAATTAAAGAGAGAAAAATAAAGGACGAAAGAAAGAAAAATAAAGAACGAAAGAAAAAAGAATAAAGTACGAAATAAAGAAAAATATTTAAAGAACGAAGGAAAGAAAAATGAAGAACGAAAGAGAAAGAAAAAGAAAGAAAAGAAAAAAAAAGAACGAAAGAGGAAGAAAAAATAAAGAACGAAAGAAAAAGAAAACAAAAGAAAAAAAAGAAAGAGGAAGAAAAAAATAAAGTACGAAAGAAAGGAAAACTATAAGGAACAAAAGAAAGAAAGCAGAGATAAAAAGAAAGAAAAGAATGCGTGTTGGGAGGGAGGGAGGGGGAAGGAAGCGCGTGATTGGCTCAGAACGCGTGACCTTGACCCTTTGCCGCCCAATCAGCGCGCGGGACACCAGGAAGTTCGGTTCTAATCCCAGAGTATCCTACACTGATCCTCTCCTTCGACCCGGGATTGTGACAGTATTATATAGTATCAATTTATAATATTCGACGCTCTTTTTACTCTCTCTCTCTCTCTCTCTCTCTCTCTGCGCCTCATTTTTTTCATTTTTTTCCGTTTTTTTTATTTCCATACTTTCACTTTCGTATATTTTTTGTCTTATTTCCTTTCCCATTTTCTTTAATTTTCTTTTTTCGTATTTTCTTCCATTGTATCGTGTTTTTTTTATTTGTATTCTATTTTGCTTTGTCTCTCCCATTTTCTTTCATTTCTGTCTCCCATTTTCTTTCAACTCTCTCCCTCTCATTTTCTTTCATATTCACATTTTCTCTCTCTCTCTCTCTCTCTCTCTCTCTCTCTCTCTCTCTCTCTCTCTCTCTCTCTCTCTCTCTCTCTCTCTCGCCGAAAAGTAATGTGCCCCAGTGTCGTTCTGACGTGTCCCTCAATCTCGTGTTTTATAGAGACTGTTTTCGAGCGAGATTAAGTGTTGGTGTTGTTTTTATTATTGTTTTTGTTTTTTCTTTAGTTTTTGTTGCCTTTGTTAAGTTTTCGTTCCTTTTGTCTTGTTTCTTTTGTTGTTTTTGTTATTCGTCTTTATTATTTTTTGTGTTTATTTGTTTTTGTTGATTTTTTTGTTTTGTTTTTATTTGTTGTTTTGTTGCTGTTATTGTTGTTATTGTTATTGCTTGTATTATTTATTTTCATTGGTATGTCTCCCTTATTTTGACTATTTTTCCTTTACATAATACATTTTCTGATTTAATATGTTGTGCAGAATTCGCATTTCCTGTATTAATTTTGCATGTAACTTTTTATCACATAAGAATAACGGATACAATTTTTCATAAAGATAATGATAAAGGAGAAAAGGGGAAAAGTAGGCGAATGAAACTTAGAATAATATACAAAGGAGATGAGACGAATTATAGACGCAGAGAAAAAAATGACACAGAGAGAGAGAGAGCGTGAGCAGAGAACCCACATGTTAATATCTTATCTCGCTTATGTCTTTTAGTTTCCCTGTTCCTTGCTTTCTTTTCATAGTCTTTTCAAGGTTCCATCATGACAAAGGTTCAAAATCAAGTGACTGCTGAACCGTTTTATCATTCTTCTGTTTTTTTTTTTCTTTTCTCTCCACGAACACGTAACTCCACTCCTCGAAGACTCTCATATCTTAATGCATTTCCTTGAAGGTTTCCATGTCTTCGTCACGGATTCGCAATACATTCACTACTTTCTTCTATTCTCTCTCTCTCTCTCTCTCTCTCTCTCTCTCTCTCTCTCTCTCTCTCTCTCTCTCTCTCTCTCTCTCTCTCTCTCTCTCTCTCTCAAAAATACCGACTACCTATAGTTTTAATTTTTCAGGCACTTCCTCGGATTCTTAGTTTTATCGTCTCTTTTCCTTTTCCCTAAGTTCTTCCTTGTCTTCCTTAGCTATCCTGCTGTCTTATTCAATCTCCTTTTGCCCCTTGCTTTTCCTTTTTTTTTTTTCCTCTTATGCTTTTTTTACTCTCCTTGTTACTCCTTGCCGCCTCTGATCCACTATCCTCTTCTCTTAGCTTCTCTCATTTTCTTCAGTCACTCCTTCACCCGCTCATTTAATCTATTCTATTGTATTCCTCAGTTTACCTCACCTCCTCATATCGTTTTCTATGCTCTCGTGTATTCTCAGTGTCTATTTTCCTCTGTCTGTAATTCGTCCCGTCTCCTGTACATTACTTTAGTTTCACTGGCCTACTTTTCCCCTTCTCTCCATTTTCTTTATCTGCTGACCACACTTTCTTCCTCACGTCCATCTCTCCTTTTCCATTTCCTATACGTTTTTTTGGTGTCCGCACGCTTCCCGTTCCAGAATCTGTCTTCCCTTCACTGTGCCCTACTTTCTCTCTTCTCTGTATCTCTCTTACATTATCTTACTTTCTTTCTTCTTTCTCACACACTCTTTTATTCTCTTCTCTTTCATATACTCTCCTACTTTCTTCTCTTCTCTCTCTCACATACTCTTTCTTTTCTCTTCTCTCTCTTTCTCCTACTTTCTTCTCTTCTTTCATACCTAGACTTCTTTTTTTTCTTTACTCTCTCTCTCTCTTACAATTTCCCACTTTCTCCTCTTCTTTCTCACACGCCTTCTTTCTTCTCTTCTTACACTGTCCTACTTTTCTCCTATTCTCTCCCACTTTCTCCTACCTTCTACTTTCACACTCCTAGTTTCTTCTCTCTTTTCTCTCTTTCACTCGCCTACTTTAGTCTCTTCTTTCATACACTCTCCTATTCTCTTCTTCCTCTCTCTTATATTGTCGTAACCTCGCCTTTTTCGCCTCGTCCTCTCCGGCATCTCGTACTTTCTTTTCTTCCCACACTCTCCTACTTGCCCTCTCTCCCTCTCATCCTCTCCTCACCACGCCCTCTTTTTCCCTTCGCCCTCGCCGGCCTCTCAGTCTCAGGTGTCGCCGCTTGGTCTGGGAGGCTGCCAGGCACTCACGAAACAGATTACCGCCAGTTCGCTCATTCTTTGCCGTCACGCGGACCAGACTCGCCCCGGCTCGTGACAGGGCGGAGGCGGGGCGAGCTTGCTTTCTTGTCGTATGTAGGGGTGGGGAAGGAGGGGTGGATGGGGAAAGGGATGATGTGTGGGGTGGTGGGTAATGTTGTGTTGGTGATTGTGGAAGAGGGTGGAGGTGGGTAGGGGTAAGATGAAAAGGGTGGCCGTTGTGTTAGTAGTGATTGTTTTTGTTGTGGTAGTAGTATTGATAGTAGTAGTAGTAACAATAGTAGTGATGGTGTTGTTTATAGGAGGATGAAGAGAAGAATAAAAGTTTGATGAAAATATGTAGAGCCTTATCATCAGTAAACACACACACACACACACACACACACACACACACACACACAAACACGCACACAGCCACAAAAAAAATAACTCCCTCCCTCGTTGAACTAACGTGATAATCGTATCAGTTCCAGACGAAGAGGAGGAGGAGGAGGAGGAGGAGGAGGAGGAGGAGGAGGAGGAGCAGCAGCAGCACCTCCCCCCATCCCATCCCGGCCTCCCCTCTCTGCCTCCCTTCCGTTCTTCCCACCCTTCCTTGCCCTCCTCTTTTTTTCCCTGGTTCATCCCTCCCTCCCTCCTTCCTCCCACTCTCCCCTTTCCTCCATCGCTCATCCTCGACAAATAGTTTCCTGATGTGCTCGGCTCAAGTTCGTGATGTGATGTCACTGAGGCCGCAGGGGTGAATCATGTGTGTATGCTGAAGGCTGTGATGCGGATGTGGAAGACTTGTGTTGCGTGGATGTGTTGATGTTGAAGATTTGGTTGTGCAGGCAGGATGACGAGGCTGCGCTGTGCTGTGAATGATGGAATTTCTCTGGGTGGCTGATATGAGGGTTTTGTAAGTATTAGGTATAATGTAATGAATGTAGAATAGCGTAGTTGGTTGATAAAGGATAGTTAAGGTTGACAGGTGCATTCTATCCTTTTTTCACCTCCTCCGTCTTCTAATCCACATTCTCTCCATTTTCTTTTGGTCGTCCTTTCTACCCTCCCTCCTTCACCCTCTTCCATCTTTTTTCTCCCTTTCTTTCCTCTCTCTTTCACCCTCTTCCATCTTTTTTCTCCTGGCCCCGAGCACACATATTTGGCAAGGCTTTCGTAGGCGTTGTGGGCATTTACAAGGGTAGTCCTATGACCCTGGTGGTAGTTTGAGGTTTCTGTACCACGAACGTTAGATACACTCATGAGAAACCGATTGATCCCCTTTTTTTTGCCTCTGAAAACAGTAGATGTGAGAGGCTGGAGGCTACTACTACTACTACATCTACTACTACTACTACTACTACTACACTTTCTACCACTTCTACTCTTTCAACCCCTACAACACCACCACCACCATCATTAGCTACCAGGTGTGCCGCGGGTCCAGGTGTTACAGCTCCGACAAACTCTTACCTTTCACGCTTTGAACTTTTATTGTTGCGCCGGATGAGAAAAACAGCGTCGGCTTATACGTAAAAATCCAAGTTTTCTCCGCGCGAATATTGAGTTTATGTCGTTTTCCGAGTGTGCCGGTTCTCTTCTTTTCTTTCTTTTATTTTTTTGTTGCCGAGCCTGCGAGGCGTAAAAAAAGCGGCGTTAAAGTGAATGGACTGCATATCAAAGTGTAGCACTCGAGCAAGCCGCGGACAAGCGTGAATGTGTGAAGAAAATATGCGCGGACGGAGCGAACACCTGTTTCATTTTAATTTGCAGGTTAATTAATGAAAACACGAATAAAAGGACCTGATCATAAAAGCTACTTGAACTGAAAGAAAAAAAAGCAAGAAATTAATGGCTTCAGATAGATCAAGGTGCTTCGAAACAGGACGAAAATATATCCTCGTAAATTGAGAAAAGTTGTTGTGTGAGTAGGTGAGCCCAACGCAAATGAGTAAAAAAACGTGTTTGTGGAAAGGTGACCCCGTTGAAAATTAGTAAAAAATATAACCTCCGTGAATAGGTGAGCACTTTGGAAATTATCATAAAAAAAGTGTAAACAGGTGAGGTAATTAATGAAAAAAAGTGAATAGTTGTTAATATATACGTCTTTTTTAACTTAATATGTTGAAATAACGATGATTGAGCCACGGAGCCACGGAATAGGTTAGCACTTTGGAAATTATTATAAAAAAAACGTGTAAATAGGTGAGGTAATTAATGAAAAAAAGTGATTAGTTGTTAATATATACGTCTTTTTTAACTTAATATATAGAAATAACGATGATTGAGCCACGGAGCCACGGAATAGGTTAGCACTTTGGAAATTATTATAAAAAAAGTGTAAACAGGTGAGATAATTAATGAAAAAAAGTGAATAGTTGTTAATATATACGTCTTTTTTAACTTAATATGTAGAAATAACGATGATTGAGCCACGGAGCCACGGAATAGGTTAGCACTTTGGAAATTATTATAAAAAAACGTGTAAATAGGTGAGGTAATTAATGAAAAAAAGTGAATAGTTGTTAATATATACGTCTTTTTTAACTTAATATGTAGAAATAACGATGATTGAGCCACGGAGCCACGGAATAGGTTAGCACTTTGGAAATTATTATAAAAAAACGTGTAAATAGGTGAGGTAATTCATGAAAAAAAGTGAATAGTTGTTAATATATACGTCTTTTTTAACTTAATATGTAGAAATAACGATGATTGAGCCACGGAGCCACGGAATAGGTTAGCACTTTGGAAATTATTATAAAAAGGCTTTGTAAATAGGTGAGGTAATTAATAAAAAAAAGTGAATATGTGTTAATATATACGTCTTGTTTAATATGTAGAAATAGCGATGATTGAGCCACGGAGCCAATTTGTGAAGACTTGGTAATCTGCCGCTCAGTTCGACATACGTTCATCGGCGACATACAGCGGGGGGCGGGGCGGGGGGGGGGAGGAGGGGGGGAGTCGTTTGTCCTTTGAGGAATAACAATACGACAACAACAGCTTTTGAACCTCTGCCGGTCAAATCCCTTTCCGGAGCGATGGAGGCGCGGTGACAACGATGACCCCGACCTCACATTTTTCTTCTCATATTATTTTGTTTCAAGGATGCGAGGGGGACAGGGGTAGGGAGGGAGGGAGGGAGGGAGAGGGGGAGGTGGAGAGAGAGATAATATAATATGAAAAGAAAACCGAGAAAATAGGAAGAGGAAAACAATAAACAAAGGTAAAAGAGGAAAAGCAAGAGAGGTATAAAGAAGAGAGAAAAAGGAAAAAGAGAAAGAGGATAAGAAGAAAAAAGAAAGAACAGGGAAAAGAGAGAAAAGAGAAAAGAGAAAGAAACAGAGAACAAACATGACCTCTTACTTTCGTGTTCATATTCGTAAGCTGAGTAGAAGCAGAGAAAAAGCGAGAGTGATGAACCTAATCAGCAGTAGACAAGACACTCCTTCACACTGCCTGAAGACTCGACTTATAAGAGAGGAAGAAAAAGAAGAAGAAAAAGAAGGAGAAGAAGAACAAAAGAAAGAAAACGAAATAAAAAAGAAAGAATAAAGAAAGAAAAAGAAAGAAAAGAAGGAAAAAAGAAGGGAAAGAGAAAAAAGAGAATGTAAAATAAAAAGTGAAAAAAAATACTGAGAAAAACAGAGAAAGTAAAGAGAAAGAAAAGAATAGAGAAAAAATAAATGAAATAGTAAATAGATGGATAAATAGACTGAGACTGAAAAAAAAAAAAAATGAACGCGACCTCTTATTTTCTACGTATATAACCTAACCAGAAGTAGACAAGACGATCCAAAGGGCGTTATCCATCACGCGTGCCTTAAGACTTGACTTATAAGAGAATGCAAACAACCCTAAGGCGTGAGGAGCCGCGAGATTCTTTGAGTAGCTACGAGGGTCTTGATAAGCTGAGGGAGACCATGAGAGCCGGAGAGAGAGCGGGAGGAACCTCAGTGAAAGATTATCTGTCAGGAAGCCTCCGCACTTTTTATCACAGCACGTTTTGCCATCCTGCGTTTCGTCTTTTGTTGAGCTGCTTTAGAAGGGAAGACAAGAAAACAAGGAGACCACAATAAGAAAAGGATCCTTAGCTTGCTTCGATGCTGTTAATACTCTTCTTTCGAGGCCAACTTTAGCATTCCCAGTTTCAACTTTTTTTCGGATTTGCTGTAGAAAGGAAAAAAAGTACAATATGACAAAAAAGGTAATATTCGGAGCTTGTCGCAAAGTTTTCTGTAATGTGAGAACTTTACTTTCATAGTCAAGCAGTATTTGGGACTCGAACACTGACTTCGTATGGCACCGCTTAGCCATCGCCTTCCTTACCTGCGAATCTCTTGGCCGCTCAGTCACGTGTTTTTCTTCTTCTATTTTTTTCAGGTCTCCATTCTGTTGTTGTCGCTTCCTTTCTGTCGCGACCCCCGGCGGAGTTTTTGTTTTCTGGGCTTTCACCGTTTTCTTTTTTCTTAATATACTTTTTTTTTCTTTTTCGTGCATTTTTCTTTTTTTTGGTGGTCCATTCAGAGTCGCTTTCTGCTTTGTTTCTTTAGCGATGACGAGCTATTTTTATCGCGTGTTTTTGCTTGCTAGTGCTTTGTGTGTGTGTGTGTGTGTGTGTGTGTGTGTGTGTGTTGATTATTACAATATCAGTAATAATAAATGATGATAATTGAAACCATCATCACTATCATCATCTACAACAACAACAACAACAACAACAACAACAACAGTATTAACGTACCATTAAACTCCAACCACCAGCACCACCACTATCCTCCCTCCGCAAACAACACCACCACCATCACCATCTCCAATTTCCCTCCCCAGACACCACGACCACCATCACAACCTCCACGCATCCCCTTACTAACTAACCTAACCTCGTGACCGACATAGCAACACACATTCGGTATGCAGCAGAAGCCTTGACTCTGGCCGTTCACCTTCCTGTATCTCTCTCCACATCCTGATTGCCGCTCCTCCGTAAGCCGTTTCATCTGTTTCTCTTTGATCTGACGCCGCTGATCCGACACTGTGACAGGCTCAGACTCTTTCGGCTTTCAACAACAACTATTTCCCAAGGCCACAAAGGAGATTAGTCGGTTTCTCTGAGTGTTTTGATGTTCATGTATCACTAAGCTCATAAAACTACACATGGAACAACACAACGTCAATGAAAGCCTTATAAACTGTGGGTGTGTGAGTTTGTTATCCTCAGACGCTTTCGGTTTCCACAACTACTATTTTGCTAGGTCACAAAGAAGGTTAGTCGAGTTCTCATAAGTGTTTTTCTCACGTTCATGGTGTTGAAGCCTTGTCAAATTATTACTAGGCTCATTAAACTACCCATGGAAATATCAACACAGCCTTTTGAAATGTGGGCATGTAAGTTTGGTATTGTCAAACGCTTCTAAAGGCCATTAAGGAGGTTAATCAGATTCTCGTGGTTGTATTTTCACGTTCATGGTGCAGAAACCCCGCCAAACTATTACTAGACTGTTAAAACTACCCCTGGAAATACTATCACAATCTCTAGGAAAACCTTGCCAAATGAGTGTACGTAAGCCCCTAAAAGGTTCGAGAGTTTTATGATGGCAATGCTCGTTACTGTAATACTCTCTGGCATCAAACGGTCTCATGCTATCGCCGCTCATCAAAGTAGTCAGTCATCCATCCACGTCAAATTCGTCGTCTCTGTTATTGCCATTCACAGAGTCAGTTATCCACTCACCCACCGTCGTCACCATCGCTCCCTCTATCATTGCAATTCACCCATCTAGTCATCCACTTAGTCATCTTCGTCATCCTCGCTGCCTCTGTCGCTGCCATTCACCCATCCACTCATTCAGTTAGTCAGTCAGTTACCTTTTATCCCCAGCACCGCCTTCGCCAGTACCATCACCATTACCTCCAAGCGCATGTCTCAATTTTAAGGTGTTTTTGCATGTCTGTGATGGAAAATTTAGATCATGTTGGGTTTTCCTTTTCTTTCAACTTTGCTTTATGTATTGCACCGTAAGGGACCGAGAAGGATTTGTAAGACGATGGTTTGTTTGATTAACTGACGAGAGAGAGAGAGAGAGAGAGAGAGAGAGAGAGAGAGAGAGAGAGAGAGAGAGAGAGAGAGAGAGAGAGAGAGAGAGAGAGAGAGAGAGAGAGAGAGAGAGAGAGAGAGAGAGAGAGAGAGAGTGTCCGAGTCCGAGTCCGAGAGGTCAGACTTCCCTCCTTTCTTGATTACAAAGAAGTATCCGTACTAAGTTTCGTTGTTAAAAACTTGATTCTTAGGAAGGTCAGCCCCCTCCCTCCCTCCCTCCCCCCGCCACCTCCCTTCCCGTGATGTCAGGTGGAACAAATGCCAGTCCGATATCTTCTTCCTTTTTTTTGGAGTATCGGAATTTCACGTTTTTTTTGTAGATGTTGTTGAAGATTGTCGTCATTCTTTACGTGTATGCTATTATTTTTTTCTTCTCTTTTTTCCAGGTATGTGCTTTCGTCACCTTCAGAGGCCTTTCCGAACGTTATCCACCTCTCTCAGGTAAATGCTCAAACTTCATCTCTCCGCCTTGTCCTCTGCCTGCCTAGACTTCTACAATTCGCAGGTGTTGTGACTTTTTGTTTAGGCTTTCTGTTTTTCATTTTATTACTGCCATTTGCATTGCGTTTATATATTTGTACTGGTTTTGTTAACTATAAAAAAAGACTAATATCAACGTGACATCCCCACCAATTGGTAAGTGAAAGGTTGCTGTGCTGAATGCTCCTCGGGAAAGAAAAATAGTTGTTCTCTTTTGTTGATAATGTGTTTCGAGTAAATCATCACACGCGTACGCTTATCTGAAAGGCATATTGTTGATTTCTTTATTATGGGGGACATGCCACTCATGTTCTAATCTGATATGAAGATGGCGGCGCTACTTGAAACAGCCTTCCTTCGTCTGTGTTTCCTTCTGCCTACGGCTTAAACGCTTTCAACAGGCGACTAACAAGACATCTCTCCACCCAATTTTTACCACCTTCCGGCTGCTTTGTCCACTATTTGCAGAAACACCACCAGCGGACATAACTGTTTCCTCCTTTTTACCCGATTTTTTTTTCTTTTTACAACAAATAAGACAGCTCAAGGGCACAAAAAAGGAAACAATAATAAAAAAAGCCCACTACTCGCTGCTCCTAAAAAAGAAACAAAAGAGGTGGCCGAAAGAGAGGTTAATTTCGGGAGGAGAGGTGTCTTGATACCCTCCTCTTCTCCTGTAAAAAAAGTGTAATGCAAGTAACCAACCATCTCTACCTATGCCTCGGGAACTATGTGGATCGTGTCTCCAATAATCGACTCCTACACACACTCCCTCGAGCCCCACAACATCCCGAGAAGACGTAGAAAAAGTAGCGTTTTGTTTCTTCTTTTGTTTGGATTCGTTTTCGAGGCGCTCAGATCCCTTCCCGCCTCGCTGCTTGCTGACGCGGCGCTGCTTTGCGTGTGCACCAAGCGTTCCCGAGGCAAACAGTTTCTCTTGCTCATCCGCCGGCCAGTAGCAGCGCGGCTCACACTGAAAGAGGAAAAGTTCTGATTGGCTGACGAGACCGAGAGCAGAAAGAGGAGGAGGAGAAGTTAGGACAGTGTTAGTATTATTTTTGTTTATTTATCATCATAGTTTTACCTTGTATTTGTGCGGAGGAGGAGAAGGAGTAGACGAATACAAGAAAGAAGAGGAAAAGTTGAAGAGAAAAAGAGAAAAGAAATAAGAGGAAGAGAAGAAGTCGACAGATTTATCGTTATATTATTTATCTATCTTTGTTTTAACCTAGTATTTGGCGGAGGAGGAGAAAGAGAAGTAGAAGAGTAAAAGAAAGAGAAGGAGGAGGAGGAGAAAGAGATACCAAGTCAGTCTTAACGTTATTTTGTTTGTTTATCATTATTTTCCGACGCAGTACTTATTTTAGATGATGTCCACTTCGCTTGAAATAGCCGCCGCCTCTGTGATGTTAAAGGGACTCACAGGTGTCTGCTTATTTGCTTCCTTACCTGCCAACCTACCTGTAAACTCGCCCACCTGCCCTTTGATCTTCCTAGCAATTCACCTGAGCTTACCTATTCACCTCTATACCAACCTACCTTCCTACCTGTCTACCTCTTACCATACCTACCTACCTACCAAACACACACACACACACACACACACACACACACACACACTCACTATAATAACTCAGCATCACAGTCCGCCGAGGAGGAAGGAGTAAACAAGCTGGAAAGTTGTTTACAAGGGCCAGCCAGAGAGAGAGAGAGAGAGAGAGAGAGAGAGAGAGAGAGAGAGAGAGAGAGAGAGAGAGAGAGAGAGTCGCAATCCTCGTCCTCGTCCTCGCTTCGCTGGGTTCTCCTATGCCTCATCGTCATCCTTTGCGTGTTCATCCTCAATATTCATAATTCCCCGTTCCAGGTCATTGCGTCAGGTGGGAGGTGAGGGAAAGGGAAAGTTGTCTGATTGCGTTACAGCTGCCGTGTGATGGAAGGAGGAGGAGGAGGAGGAGGAGGAGGAGGAGGCATTGGGCTAGTATTAGTAAAGGGAAAGGCGTAGGAGGAAGAGTAGGAAAGGCTGAGGGGTGAAGGAGTAATAGGAGAGGGATGGAGGGAAAGCTGAGAGGAGAAGTCGAGAGCAATGTGTTTGGAGGAAGATAAAAGGAGAGAAGAATAAGGATAAAAAGATAAAAAGATAAAGTAATGAAAAGATACAATAAATAAAAAGATACAAAAGTGATAAAAAACGAGAGATGAAAAAATATAGAAAGAGGTTAAAAGAAATAAAAATAAAAATAGACATAAGCATATAGAGAAACAATGCATCACTTAATGTCTGAAAATGTCTTTATCTCCACGCATTTGATGTCTTAACGTGTCTAAAGTGTTATGATTTATTTTTTCCCTCCTCTTCCTCCTCCTCCTTTCCCGCCTTCCAGTAAAGTGCGTCACTCTCCTTTACTTCTTCCCTCTCTTTACTGTTTACAACCTCATTTATCTTTCCTTGCTTCCCTCACTACCATATATTTCTTTTTTTTTATTTCTCCATCTCTCTTGCAGATACCTCGCGTTCTTCCACTTCTCTTCCCTCCTCTTAATTCCCATCATTCTTCCCGACCTCAAGCAACTAATTTCTCCCTCACTTATCTATTTCTTTTCGTTTCTACTTCCATTCATTCATTTCACGCCATTTGCTCTTCCTGTTATCATGGTCTTTTGTGTATTTCTCCATTTTCCTTCTTCCTCTTTCGCATAACTTTTCTTCTTTTTCTTTCTTTCTTCCCTTACATTCATCTTGTCTTACCTTTCACCTTGTCATTTATTGCCTCTCTTTCTTTACATCCTTTACCATTATCTTCCCTGCCTTCCTTCTATCTTCTCTTTCTTTGTTTTCTTCTTTCATATCTCGTTCCACTCTCCCTTTTTCTTTCCATATATCTTTATTCCTTTTTACAGTCATTGTATCATTCGGCTTTCCCTTCTTTTGCTTCGTTTGTATTTTCATTTTTTCCTGTACAAACTCTTTATCTCTTCCTTTCCTTCCTCCCATATATTTCCTTCCATATTTCCATTTTCTTTTTCCTTTCATTTCTTCCTTTCTTTCCACTGTGTTCTCTCTTCTTCCTGCACGTATTCTTCACCTCCTTCCCCTCCTCCCTTAATATCTCCTTCTCTATCTTATATTTCTTCTAACTCTTCTTTTTTCTTTTTTTTCCTTGTTCTCTCTTCTTCCCTTCACATGCCCCTAATTTTCTCCTTCCTTCCTTTACTTTCCCTGTTCCTCCCTTTATCTTTCTTCTTATGATTTTGCCTTTCCTCCCTATCCTCCTTTCTCGCTCTTTCTCTTTTTTGTTTGCATACTTCTACTCTTCTCCTCCTTCCCCTCTGTTCCTTCTCCTCTCTTTGTATTGTCTGTTTCTTCACTCTCTTTTTCCCCATTTTTCTTCCCGCCTTGTTTTCCGCCTTGCATTTTCATAATCTTCTTGTCTTTCCTTTCCTTACCCGTTTCTTCTCACTTTTTTATGTTCCTCCTTCCCTTCCTTGTGTCCTCCTGTTCTCATTTTTATCTTCTGATCACGCTCTCTATTCCTTCCTTCTGTCTCCAAGTGCTGTTCCTTTCACCTCTTCTACTCCTCCTTTTAAACCCCTCCTCTTGCACTCTTCCATCTGTTTCTCCACATTTTCTCTGTTTTTAATTCTTATACTCGTTCTTTCTAACATCTGTCACCCCCCACTTCTTTTTGTCTTTCTTTCTCTTTTTTTACTTGCTTTCTTCTGGTCCTCTGTGAATTATCTTTTTACCTCTTCATTCCACATTTTCTCTGTTTTTAATTCTTATACTCGTTCTTTCTAACATCTGTCACCCCCCACTTCTTTTTGTCTTTCCTTTCTTTCTCTTGTTACTTGTTATAATCCTATGTTGTAATCCTCCATTCACTTTCTTTATTTTGTGCCTCTGTGAATTATCCTGTTTACCTCTTATATTCCCCTTTCCTAATACCTTTCTTACCTCCCATCCTCAGTTGTTTCTCTCCGCTCTTTTTCTTTTTTACTTGTTATTCTCGTTTTCCCTAACCCCCTCTCTCTACCCTTCCCTTCCTATGTCTTTCCGTTCTTTCTCTTCGTTCCCTCTCATACCCGTCCTGTTTTCCTCTTTTCCTTTTCCTTCTGTGCCTTTTATTATTTACTTCTAATACTCGTTCTTTCTCATCCCCTCCCACCTCTCCCTCTTTCTGTATTTCCCATTCTTTCTCCTCTTCATATATATACTCTTTCTTTGTAACCTCTGTTTTTTATACTCGTCTTTTTTTCTCTGTTTTCAGTTTTTATACTCGTCAAAATTAGTCCCTCCCTCCCCTCTCACCCTCCCATCCTCTCTCCACTCTCTCCCTCCCTCAAGTGCCCCTCGCTACGGCCACTCCATCACCACCTCCACCTCCTCCTCAACACTCTGGATCAGCCTCGCCCTTGAAGCCGTGTGTCTGGCCGCCCAATTAAGTCTTGTGCTGGAGGAGGAAATTCCGGAAACATGTTTTTTATACTTTTTTGTAATCATTCCGTTCCTGTATACTTTTAAATTATGAAATGCTAGAGGGGGAGAGAGAGAGAGAGAGAGAGAGAGAGAGAGAGAGAGAGAGAGAGAGAGAGAGAGAGAGAGAGAGAGAGAATGTACGAGAGAGAAAGAGATAGATAGATAGAGACTAACTAATTTGGAGATCGTTGCTATTTGCGTTTCAGAAATTATGGGATACTGCGTTTGATTTTCAAAGTTCGGGTCGTACGTCAAACCTTAATTTGGCCCCAAACTAATGAGTCCGTTCGTTAAATTTTATAGCGTCAACACCTTTCGTTCAACAGTATTAATATACGGACTTTATGGCTCCGATCTCCACGTTTTTTTGTTTTTTTTTTCTGTCGCTTTGCTTTTAATGCTTGTTGAGTGATACATGAATCAAGTTCCCGCTTTATTTGTTTGTATGGTTTTCTCTCATTAGAGTGTTTGTCGGGATATCAGCGATGTTGTTTTCTCTCGCTAGATGTTGCGATTACAGTTTTTTTTCTCACTTGATGTCATGTTTACGTATTGTCTATGGCGCCGGTAGGCCTTCTCGGTGGGGCCTGATGGTCGGCCCCAGCCTGTTCTGTCGCAGACGAGTGTTTGTATTGTCTCCTTGCTTGGATCATGCTGCTCGTTGTCATCGGCAGCGGGAAGAATAGTGCTAAATCTGGGTTAGAACCAAGGTATTTGCGGCGCCATGATGGAACACCCCGATCAATCAATCACTCAATCAAAGGTGCAAGCAGGGGAAGGAAGAAGAGTGACAGAATAGGTCAAGAAGGACGGAAATAGCATACGAATGAGAATGGATTGTGGCTTAAGATACAGAGTGAGGGTGAAGTGGGTTAAAGTGAAGTGAGGGGAAAGAGATGGAAGGGGGAAGTGAAGGGGTATTACTGGATTGGATATTTGAGCAGTGATGGGGATGGACGAACGGTGAGGGGAGAATATGGAAAGTGATGGGAAGCGAAGAAGACAGGTAAGGGGAGAGAAGGAAAGTGAAGGGAGGGGAGGGGGAGGGGAGGCAGGCAGGTGTGTCACAAGCCTCTACCTGGCGCACGGCCGCTAATCCACTGAGTTGAGGCCGAAGATTCAATTTCAAATCCATCTTTCCTTCTCCAGTCTGTCTCCTCTCTGTCTGTCTGTATGTATGTCTGTATGTATGTATGTCATCCACCTCTGTGCTCTTCATTCCCTTTTCTCCTTCTTCTCTCTTTCCTCTCCTCCCTTCCTTTCTCTCTCTTTCTTATCCTCTCTCCCTTTCTCTCTCTTTTCACCTCCTTTCCTCTCTTCTACACTTCCCTTTCTCTGTTTCGCTATATGCCTTCCAACCTCTTTCATCCACTCCCTCTCTTTCCTCTCTCCTCCTTCCCTCTTTCTTTCCTCTTCTTCCTTCTTTCCTCTCCTTCCTCCCTCTCTCTCTTTCCTCTCCTCCCTACAATTCTCTTTATTCTCCTCATTCCCCCTCTTTCCTTTCCTCTTTTTCTCTCTTTTTTCTCTCCTCCCTCCCTCTCTCTTCCTTCTCCTCCCTCCCTCCCTCTTTCCTCTCCTCTCTCTCTTTCCTCTTCTTTCTCCCTCTCCCGCCCTTTCTGTTTCTTGTCCCTCTCTCTCCTCTTCTCTCTCCCACTTTCTTTCCTCTCTTCCCTCCCTCTTTCTTCTCTTTCCTCTGTCTTACCTCTCCCTCCCTTTCTCTCTACAAGCCTTTCTCCTCTCTCTTCGCTTCTCCCTCCCTCTTCCTCTTCGCTTCCTCCTTCCTTGTCTTTT
The DNA here is from genome assembly GCF_024679095.1 of Eriocheir sinensis. NCBI lineage: Eukaryota > Metazoa > Arthropoda > Malacostraca > Decapoda > Varunidae > Eriocheir > Eriocheir sinensis. Next base: position 12,407,845 of record NC_066547.1, read on the forward strand.
GTTTGATCTTGTTCTTTGCCTGTTGTTTTCTGTCCTTAGTTTATTCCTATTTGCTCCCATCCTTCGGTCCTTGTCTGTGTTTCTTGTTTTTCCTTCTATTCCTCTCTTTCTCCTATTTTTCTGACTGTCTCCTTCGCCTGTATCTGTCTTTCTAAGCTTCTTCTTTGTCTTTCTGTTTATGTTTGTCAGTCTTTGTTTGTCTGTCAGTCTGTGTACTTGTCTGTGTCTGTCTGTCTCTGTTTGTCAGTCTGTCTGTCTGTCTCTGTCTGTACGTCTGTGTCCGTCTGTCTCTGTTTGTCTGTCTGTCTGTCTGTCTCTGTCTGTCCGTCTGTGTACTTGTCTGTGTCTGTCTGTCTCTGTTTGTCCGTCTGTCTGTCTGTGTCTGTACGTCTGTGTACTTGTCTGTGTCCGTCTGTCTCTGTTTGTCTGTCTGTCTGTCCGTCTGTGTACTTGTCTGTGTCTGTCTGTCTCTGTTTGTCTGTCTCTCTGTCTGTCTCTGTCTGTACGTCTGTATACTTGTCTATCCTCTCACATACAGACAAGCACAGACAAAATAACACCCCTTCCCCCCCCACAAACAACCCCCTCCCTCACCCACCCCCACTCACAACACAATAACTCCTCCACACACACAACCACGCTTCCCTCACCCTCCAAAACACACCACAGCCCCCCTCCTCCCCCTCCCTCCTCCCACCCACCCCACACACAGAGTACACGTCCCCCTGAAATAAAAGTCAGCGTATATTTCTCCTCCTGAAGGGTAAGGAGAGGGAGAAAGGAGGTCTTAGAGAGAGTTGAGAATTTAAACAATGTGACGGGAATGTGATGAGAGAAGAGGAGAGAATGAGTAGGAAGGAGATATAAAGACTAAAGGAGGAGGTAGACGAAAAGAGAAAATGTTTGTGCTTGAACTGTAAGGAGAGGAGAAAGAACTGTGAGGAGAGGGAGAAAGAGAGTTGCTGGGGAAGAAATAGTTGAGAAATTAAACATGTGACGGAAATGTGATGAGAGAAGAGAGAATGAGTGAATGGGAAGGAGATATAAAGGATAAAGGAACAGTTAGACGAAAAGAGAAAATGTTTGTGCTTGAACTGTAAGGAGAGGGAGAAATAGAGTTGTTAGGAAATAGAGTTGAAAATTAAACAAAGTGACGTAAATGTGATGAGAGAAGAGGAGAGAATGAGTGTATGGGAAGGAGATATAAATGTGATGAGAGAAGAGAGAATGAGTGAATGGGAAGGAGATATAAAGGATGTAGGAAGAGGTAGAAGAAAAGAAGAAAAAAATGTTTGTGCTTGAACTGTAAGGAGAGGGAGAGAAGAAATAGTTGAGAATTAAACAAAGTGACGGAAATGTGATGAGAGAAGAGGAGATGAGTGTATGGGGAGGAGATAGAAAGGCTAAATGAAGAGGTAGACGAGAAGAAATAACGTTTGTGTTTGTAGTGTAAAAAGAAAACGTAGGAGCGAGTGACAAAGATGGTGAAAATTACACTAAGAGAAGAGACTGGCACGGTACTAAAACGAATCTTAACCTAAAACTGCTCATGGAGATACCCACAACCACTACGAAAACCTTATATATACCATGATTTTTTAAGAATATGACTGAGACAAGGTAGTGTGTGTGTGTATCAAGAGAGAAGTGAGGGAGAAAGCATGGAGGAGTTCGTAGGAGTGGGATAGAGAGAATAGAGATATACAAACCAAACGCCTTGTGAGTATAGAGTAAAGGGTATTGGGTAAAGCGTGGAGTCGTGTGTAGGGGGAGGGGGAGTGTAGTGTAGTGAGTGTGTGTGGGCCTTGAAATATGTACGGTGTGGGATACGGTAATGGCCAGGCGAGCGGGCGGGGAGGAAAGGGAAGGAAGCCGCGAAATATATGGGAAAAAGAACAAGACAAGTGCAGGGATCATAAAACCCATACATGGAACAAAAGTCATGTTTACGAGGGAAACTTTGAGGAAGAGCAAGGCACAGAGGAACGTATATAAGGCGGTGGAGGCTTGCGAGAGGAAGGATGGCAATGGTTGTGCAAGAGACGGATGGAAACACATGCCTCTCCTTCCACGAAACTAAGGAAAAGAAAGAATCAGTGAAATTGCCGTGGATATGGAGGAAGCGAGAAGCAAGGTCAGGCAACATAGGATACGGAGAGGCTGGGAAAGGGAGATGAACAGGGAAAAAGAGGGACATTCTTACTTACATTCATACGCCGAGGAGGTTAGACACAACAAAGAAAATGGAAGAATCAGAGAATTTGTCGTGTATATGGAGGAAGCGAGAAGCAAGGTCAGGCTGGAAAAGGGAGATGAAAAGGAAACAAGAGGGACATTCATACTTACATTCATACCCCGAGGAGGTTAAACACAACTAAGAAAATGGAGGAATCAGAGAATTTGTCGTGTATATGGAGGAAGCGAGAAGCAATGTCAGGCAATATAGGATACGGAGAGGGTGAGGAGGAGAACTGGAGGGGAAAAAGAAGACAACCAGACATACCCACGAGGAGGTAAAACAAAATATTGGAAAAGGAGGAAGCTGTGAAAAAATAAAGAACGAAAAGTAAGATTAGGCATAATAGGATACGGAGAGGATAGAAAAGATACAGAAAGGGGAAAAGGATACAGATATACATTTCCACGAGAAGGTTAAAAAAATAATACTAAGGAAAAGGAAGAATCTATTGAAGTTGCCGTGGATATGAAGAAAACGAAAAGCAAGATCAACCAACAAAGGATATGGAAAGGCTGGGAAACAGACGAGGGTAGGAAGGACACACACATAGAGATAAATAAATAAAAGTAGGAATAGGAGGAATAAGTGAAAGTGTCGTAGATATGGAGTATGAGGGAGCGAGAAAAGGGGGAAAAAAGGAACGAGGAAGGGAAGGAAGAGAAGGGGGGAAGAAAGGAAGAAGATACAGAGAAGAGGGAAAAGAGGAGGAAAGAAAGGAACGAGGGAGGGAAGGAAGAGAAGGAGGGAAAAGAGGAGGAAAGAAAGGAGGAAGGTAGAGAAGGAGGAAGAAAATCAGGGAAGAAAAGAGGGAGGGAAGGAGGGAGGAAGAGAATGAGGGAAGAAAAGAGGAAGAGAGAGAGAATGAGGGAAGAAAGTAGGAAGAAAGAGGAGAGGGAAGAAAGGAGGTAGAGAGGAATAGGAGGGAAGAAAAAGTGGAGATATGGAGGAAACGAAAGGCAAGGTCAGGCAGGACAGGATACGGAGAGACTGAGGAAAGAGACGAAGAGGAAAAGGAGAACACACACACACACACACACACACACACACACACACACACACACACACACACACACACACACACACACACACACACACACACATCTATCCCCTCGAGGAGGTGAAATATATGCTGTGGGGGAATGGAGTAAAAATTGACCTACGCTCTCTGCCCCGCCTCGGAGAATTGGACAGATGGCGAGGCTGGGATTGAATCAAGTGTGGGTTTTTGAGCGCTTCCTCAGAGGGGGGAGCAGAAAGGACACAGGGAAGGAGGGTTGAAGGGAGGAAGAGAAGGCCAGACGCGACGTTCCTGGTTCTCCGGAGACAGACGAGGAGGAAGATAAAATGTTGGCTAGACTAATACAGCTGATACAGGTTGTTAGGATTGGTGAGAGACAGACAGACATACAGAAAACAAACAAAACAAAAAGCAATAGAGGAGGAAAGAGACAGACAGACAGATAAAGATACAGACAGACAAATACAGACAGACAGGGAGACAGATAGACAGGTATAGATAGACAGACAGATAAGTACATACAGAAGACAAACAAGACAAAAAGCAATAGAGGAGGAAAGAGACAAACAGACAGATAAAGATACAGACAGACAAATACAGACAGACAGGGAGACAGATAGACAGGTATAGATAGACAGACAGATAAGTACATACAGAAGACAAACAAGACAAAAAGCAATAGAGGAGGAAAGAGACAAACAGACAGATAAAGATACAGACAGACAAATACAGACAGACAGGGAGACAGATAGACAGGTATAGATAGACAGACAGATAAGTACACACAGAAGACAAACAAGACAAAAAGCAATAGAGGAGGAAAGAGACAAACAGACAGATAAAGATACAGACAGACAAATACAGACAGACAGGGAGACAGATAGACAGGTATAGATAGACAGACAGATAAGTACACACAGAAGACAAACTAGACAAAAAGCAATAGAGGAGGAAAAAGACAAACAAACAGACAGATAAAGAAAGATACAGACAGACAAATACAGACAGACAGGGAGACAGATAGACAGGTATAGATAGACAGACAGATAAGTACATACAGAAGACAAACAAGAAAAAAAAGCCATAGGGGAAGAAAGAGACAAACAAAGACAGATAAAGAAAGATGGACAGACAAATACAGACAGGCAGACAGACTGGCATATGTATACAGACAGACTAACATGCAGAAAACAGACAGACATAGGCAGATAAAGACATGCACAGACAGACACACACACAGATGCAAAGAGTCATATTGAAAAACAGACACGCAGATAGTAGAACCAAGGGGAGGATATCAGAACACCTCTCCTCCCGAAATTGACCTCTCTTTCGGCCACCTCTTTAGATTCTTTTTAGGAACAGCGAGTAGCGGGATTTTTTTTTTTTATTATTGTTTCCTTTTTTTGTGTGCCCTTGAGCTGTCTCCTTTGTTGTTATAAAAAAATTACAATACACACATATCACTAAAGAACGCAAATCTTCCATGAGAAACCAAATATTATAATACCAATAACTATCACCATCTCATAATACTTCCAACACTACCAATAATAGCTATCACTGACCCTTACCAATAACATGAAACAGCAAGACATTACAACCTAACCTAACCTTCCTAACCTAACCTAACCTTTCTTACCTAACCTAACCTAACCTACCTAACCTAACCTAACCTACCTAACCTAACCTAACCTAACCTTCCTAACCTAACCTAACCTACCTAACCTAACTTAACTTTCCTAACCTAACCTAACCTTCCTTACCTAACCTAACCTCCCTAACCTGACCTAACCTACCTAACCTAACCTTCCTAACCTAACCTACCTAACCCAACCTTCCTAACCTAACCTAACCTAACCAGCTAGTATCACCACCACCCTCACCACCATCACCAAAGCCACCAACACAACAAAAACATTCCCCTACAATCCGATACCATCACACCGTTTACCACCACCACCACCACAGATGCAAAAACAACCCGCAATCATAAACACATCAGCCTCCCACCACCACCACCACCACCACCACTTGCTTCACACATATCAAAGCATCAACACGCACACGCACACACATACACACTTGCTCGCCTACGCCAACGCCATCTATCGGCTTTAAGTAATAGTAAAGGAGGAATCCATGAATATTCTTTGCCTTGGTTCTCGTGATGTGGAAGTTTGATTCGTCTCGGAGCATATCAAACCTCTTGCCACTTTCTCGCCTCCTGGAATCACATACTATTATTTTTTTTCATTTAGTATCTTTGTAAGCGACCAAAACCAAGCTATTAGTCCACCCAACATTTATCCTCCTCCTCGCCCGTCTTCATTCATTTCCTCTTCCACACTTCCTTAGCTTTTACACTCTCTTGCTCCCCCTTCGACATTTTTCATTTACTTAACGTGTTCCTCTTTTCTTCCCTTCCTTCACACTATTCACTTTACCGTCTTCATTCATTTCCTCTTCCACCCTTCCTTTGTTCTTCCACTCTCCTTCCCTACTGTCTTCCACATTATTCATTTACTTAACGTGTTCCTCTTTTCTTCCCTTCCTTCACACTATTCACTTTACCGTCTTCATTCATTTCCTCTTCCACCCTTCCTTTGTTTTTCCACTCTCCTTCCCTGCTGTCTTCCACATTATTCATTTACTTAACGTGTTCCTCTTTTCTTCCCTTCCTTCACACTATTCACTTTACCGTCTTCATTCATTTCCTCTTCCACCCTTCCTTTGTTCTTCCACTCTCCTTCTCCTCTGTCTTCCACATTATTCATTTGTTTCACGTGCTCCTCTTTCCTTTCCTATCTTCATCATTCACTTAGTTTCTCCTCCCTCTTTCCTTCCCGATCGCCACCATTCACTCTGTAGTGGTAAAAGTTTTCGACTCTGATACTAGCCAGAAATTTCACTGTATAGCTTTCACAAATTTCTTAACTTTTGTATCATCACCAAACATTTTATACTAAGACATTTTCGTGGTGTTTTATAATTGGTTGGCGAGCTTACGAACTCAAGGTGTCGAATTGTGGAACTGGCCTTAATATTTATGATGTGGGTCTCAATTTTATACTAACAGTGAAAACCATAACGAACAATGATGAGGGTACTAAATTTGACCCCTCTTTCGGCCACCTGACCCCTCTTTCGGCCACCTCTTTGGATTCTTCTTAGGAGCAGCGAGTAGCGGGCTTTTTTATTGTTTCCTTTTTTGTGCCCTTGAGCTGTCTCCTTTGTTGCAAAAAAAATAAAAAAAATAAGACTTATTGTTCTTCGCCAAAAGCACAAATTAAGCAGAAAAGGAAGTCAGAAATACATTATGACGTTGGTATCCATGCACCTGTCCATCTGTCTACCTGTCTACCTGTCTATCTCCTCCCTAGTTACCTGCCCTCCTCAGTCCCTCGCGGCGTCATATTCTCACGGAAAATATTTGAGGTGCTAATTAAGGTCTCGCACTTCGCAGGTAAAGATTTAGTTTTAGAGTTAGCGTTTAAGCCAGGTTTGATCCGTGTGTCGGGGTGTGATGTCAGTATGTATGTGTGTGAGGGAGGGGGGTGGCGTGTGTGTGAGTGTGTGTGTGTGTGTGTGTTTGTGTTTGTGTTTGTGTGTGTGTGTGTGTTTGCGAGGTTTCTCATTTATGTTTCTCCCACGCCGCCAACTTTCCCATTTCCTTTCCTTATATCTGTTTCTAAGCCTCCATCTCGCTCCCATCTCGCGCCTTCCTCATCTCGTCCCAGCATCCTCCTCCTCCTCCTCCCGCTATGTCTTCCAGCACACACACTTTTCAAATCAAAGGTATAGCAGAGAAGGAAGTGGATTAGTGGAGAAGATATGGTGGGAAGAAGAGGAGAGACAGTAGGAGTGTGGAGTTGTTTGGTTGATGTTCTTTATAATTGTTCTGATGTTGGATTTACTCTTCATCCTCCTCACATCTTCTTTAGCATTCCTTTAGCGCTGCGTCCCTTACCTTTAGCTCGCCTCACATGCGTCTCCCGTTGCTAGTTTGTTTTATGCGGTAGAGAAACGTTTCTTCACGCCCAAAAGAAAAATCGTGAAGCAGGAGAAACTTGAGTGAATGGCGAAGATAAGGAAGGAAAGAGGGAGGAGAAACTAAGTGAATGTGAAGATAGGGAAGGAAAGAGGGAGGAGAAACTAAGTGAATGTGAAGATAGGGAAGGAAAGAGGGAGGAGAAACTGAGTGAATGTGAAGATAGGGAAGGAAAGAGGGAGGAGAAACTAAGTGAATGTGAAGATAGGGAAGGAAAGAGGGAGGAGAAACTGAGTGAATGTGAAGATAGGGAAGGAAAGAGGGAGGAGAAACTAAGTGAATGTGAAGATAGGGAAGGAAACAGGGAGGAGAAACTGAGTGAATGTGAAGACAGGGAAGGAAAGAGGAACACGTTAAATAAATGATTAGTGTGGAAGAGAGCGGGGAAAGAGAGTGGAAAAGCAATGAAAGTGTGGATGAGGAAATGAATGAAGACGGACGAGGAGGAGGATAAATGTTGGCTGGACTAATACAACTTATACGGGTCGTCGGGACTGATGAGAGACAGGGACAGACAAACAGAAAAGTGAATAGTGTTAGGAGAGATAGACAGACAAATAGGAGGAGCGATAGACAAACAGGAGAGATAGACAAACAGGAGGAGAGACAGAGACAGACAAACAGGAGAGATAGACAAACAGGAGATATAGACAAACAGGAGGAGAGACAGAGACAGACAAACAGAAAAGTGAATGGTGTAAAAAACAAGGAAGCGAAAGAGGAAGATACAATATAAAAGAAAAACTTGAGAAAATGCCGTGAAAAACTGAGCTTCGTGTAATAGGCCTAATGTATGTTGACTCCTCTTTTTTTAACTTTTTTTAAGGGAGGAAGATACAAGAACTGACTGAGGGAGTGTAGGTGATTTTTTTTTTAACTCTTATGTATACTTCTGTCCACTCCACTCCACTCCACTCCACACCACACCACACCACACCACACCACACTACACCACACTCAGTCACACACCATCACACGTATCAGAAAAGAGTTGGAGTCGGAGATACTTTTACCGATTCCGACTCCACACGCCTGCTAAGTTCTATCAGTGATGTTAATTTTTTTATTTGTTTTATTGTTGCATTATTTTTTTTTTCTATTTCATTGTCGCATTTATATTACCGTCACGTCCATTTAATGTCAACCTCATTTTATTGCCACGTCCATTGCATTGCCACATACTTTTTTCTTAGGATGATTCAAACACCTTTTTAACCTTCTATCGTGCCTCCCACCAAAACGCTGATCTCGAAATTAATTATACCTTTATTATTTTTGCTGTAATCTTCCTGTGCCTGCAACCTGTTTATCTAACGTTATAAATATCCTCATCGCCTTTTATTGTGTCCATTCAACGTTATGAAGAATCTCAACGCTTTGTATTTACGAGTGTTTTTGTTTTCCTGCATTCGTTTTGTTTTCAAGACTCGTCTTTTTTTATTCCTCGCTGCGACGAAACTTCCCGCAGCGACCGCGCCAAGTTTCTTTTTTCTCCTTTCCTCCGTCTGTTTGGGTCTTCACGAGACTTTGGAGGACTTGAGGCAAACTCTTCCTTTCCTCTCCTCGCTCGAGACTCATAGAGAAGCGCTCCAAACTGTCCCCTAAGTAATTGTTTTTATATTCGGTTTTGCTCAGTGTTTTCTTTCTTTCATAGATTCGTGTATATTTTATAACAAAGGAGGCAGTTCAAGGGCGAAAAAAATATATATTATACAAGCCTGCAATGTTTTTGCTCCCCAAAAGCGTAAAATATAAGGTGGGTGCATACGCTATCGCTGCGCGTGGTTGCGGTGCTCATCTCCGAACCGCTGGCCCTTTGAGCTATTTGAGGTGGGTAACAACCAGTTAACCCGGGACGGCCAGTGTGAAATCTGGGATTACCGCAGTTTACCTTCCCCAGGTTTTCCCAGGCACCCATTTATTGATCAACCCGAAAGGGAGGGTGAACAGCTGGGTGAGATGCACTCCGACGGCACAAGCCAGGATTCGAACCCAGGTACTAGAATTCGTAGCCGGTAGACCACGGAGGCGTGAAAACTATAAGGATATCCAAATGCATCACTCGAAATCAGTTAGAAAGGTGTCTTGATACTCCCCTTTTGAAGGCGTTATGTCGTAGGCAAGAGGAAGTAATGATGAGGGGAGGCTGTTGAAGAGTTTACCAGCGAAAGGGATGAAAGAAGGAAGATGCTGGTTAACTCTTGCAGATCGAAATTTCTCACTACGCCAACTAATGATACTGTTTGTGGTGGTGGTGTCATTTTCATTGGATTTAATCGTACTTTGATTCCTTATATATTAAAAGTTCGGTTTGATTAAAAGTGTGCATTGAATGGCAGTGGTCATTTTTATTGCATTTGATTATATTATTCTTTATATAGAAAAAAAAGTTAGACTTGGTTATATAACTGCACTGACTTTCGAATTAAAGAGTAGAGGAAATAAAATAGGCGATGGCTGTCTTGTGTGTGTGTGTGTGTGTGTGTGTGTGTGTGTGTGTGTCCTCGTGAAAGTCAGAGTTGAGGGGCGTGCCGTTGCGGGCGTAAAGGCGATATGCCGTGACGGGATGGCCGGGAGGTATTAGGCAGGCTTTTACTCTCCCTTTATTGGGGGTGAAGAGAGAGAGAGTGTGTGTGTGTGTGTGTGTGTGTGTGTGTGTGTGTGTGTCTCGTTATCTATCTATCTATCTATCTGTCTATCTATCTATCTATTTATCTATCTATCTATCTATCTATCTGCATTCGTGACAAGTCAATCTGCTTTTCGTTTATATCCACCTTCGTTCGTATCAAGTCAATCTCTCTCGTCTATAACTATCTCTCTGCATTCGTTTCATGTCTTAGTTTCGTCCATATCTATCTATCTTAATTCGTGACTAGTCTATTTGTTTGTCGTCTATATCTATCTGTCTTCAGTCATAATAGCTCTCTCTGTGTTGTCCATGTATATCTATTCGTGACAAGTCTATCTGTTTCATCTATACCTGTTTATCTTATTTCTCGAGCAGTCTATCTGTTTCTCGCCTCTTCAAAGTTTCGAAATGTTCACCGGCAGACTCATAACTTTGGGCTGAAGGTAATGGAACGGTCCCTTAATGGCGCCCTAAAGCATTGTGTGGCCTCGTAGAGAAGTCTTATTCATCCAATTCAGCCGGAAACTAACTCTTAATCTTTAACTTTATGGCTTCAAAGACCCTCACAAGGTAATCAAAAGTAATTGTTAATGAGAATGGCGTCTATAAATACCGAATTACCTTGTAGAGAAACGTAATTAATTTCATTCTGCTAAAGCTATTGCATATACGGACTTTCTATTAACGTTTCTTTCTGTTGTTTTATTTTTTTGAGCCGTGTAAAGAAAGATCCACGTTATTCAGTGTGCGAGAATTGGATGTGTGCAAGGGTTCGATTCCTGGTACGGGTCTTGGTCACTGTAAACGACGCTCACTTAAGTTTCCTCTTCGTCTTTGTAACAGGCAACGAGACACACACTCAAGTTTGGTCTTCGTCTTTGTAACAGGCAACGAGACACACTTAAGTTTCCTCTTCGTCTTTGTAACAGGCAACGAGACACACACTCAAGTTTGGTCTTCGTCTTTGTAACAGGCAACGAGACACACACTCAAGTTTGGTCTTCATCTTTGTAACAGGCAACGAGACACACACTCAAGTTTGGTCTTCATCTTTGTAACAGGTAACGAGACACACTTAAGTTTCCTCTTCGTCTTTGTAACAGGCAACGAGAAACACACTTAAGTTTCCTCTTCGTCTTTGTAACATGCAACGAGACACACACTTAAGTTTCCTCTTCGTCTTTGTAACAGGCAACGAGACACACTCAGGTTTGGTCTCAAGTATTTTTAAACATATCAGCGCCTCCGTTCCTCTGTATGAAAAGGCTCTCGGGGAAGTTTTTTTTTTCCAGCAAAGGAGACAGTTCAAGGGCGTAAAGAAAAATATATATATATAAAAAAAGCCCGCTACTTACTGCTCCTGAATAGAGGTCAAAGGAGTGGCCAAAAAGAAAGGTTACTGGGATGTTCATGGACTGTTTTGTGATGGTAGTGATAGTTTTACACATCTTCTGCATCTTGAACGAAAAAAAGAACTCGTGAAAACCCTATTAATCCTCTCTTTGGCCTCAGGAAATAATCGTTTTTTTTATTTTTACGTCAAAGGATGCTTCTCAAGGGCAACAAAAAGAGTAAAAAAAAAAAAAAAAACGCTACTCGCCGCTCCCACAAAAGTAAAAAGTAAAGAGTAGCCAAAAGAGAGGTCAATTTCGGGTGTCACAGGAAACGACGCACACTAGGTTTGGTCTCGGTCTGGGTTAGGTGAGGGTCGTGAGATTGACTTCGCCCAATCTTTCATCTCAACGGAGGCTTTCATCTCTGACCTTCACACACACACACACACACACACACACACACACACGCACACTCACACACACACACACACACACACACACACACACACACACCAGCTATAACGAATGCAGATGGGAATGAAGGGAAGCGAATGGAAGGGATGGGAATGGAAAGGAGACAGACAGAAAATAATATACGATACAAACCAACTGACCATTACATTTCCTTTCACTTTCTCTCTCTCTCTCTCTCTCTCCCCCCCCTCCCCTTCTCTTCTAATCGTCCTATGCATCCAGATGTTACTTCGAGGCGATACTAAAAAAAAATCTCCCTCTTTGTTTTTTTTATCGGACGCATCTGGTACAGTCTTCCGCGCCGCCGGGTCGCTGTCAAGAGCAGACCGACGCGTGGTTCATCTTGCCTGCGGGACGGCTGTGCGGCTGGCATGATGGAGTTTAGCTACACGTTTCCTATTTCATGGGTTGAACATCCCCTTTGCTAGGTGGAGAGGAGGATGGGTGAGGAGGCGTGGGCAGAGGAGTGAAGGGGGCGGGACAGGAGGGAATGGTGTAAGGTGTAAGGGGATGGGATGGGAGGGAAGGGTGTAAGGTGTAAGGGGATGGGATGGGAGGGAAGGGTGTAAGGTGTAAGGGGATGGGATGGGACTGTATCGATTGGAGTGAGGTGTTGCGAAAGGGGAGGAAGGTTAGGTTAGGTTCAGTGAGTAAAATGGAATGGTTTGGAATGTGGTGTGGTTTGGGGGAATTGGAATGGTATGGAATGGGGTGTGGTTTGGGGGAATTTGAATGGTATGAAATGGGGTGTGGTTTGGGGAATTGGAATGGGTGTTGTTTTGGGAATTGGAATATTATGAAATGTGGTGTGGTTTGGGGAATTGGAATGGCATGGAGTGGGGTGGGGTTTTGGGGAATTGGAATGGTATGAAATGAGGTGTGATTTTGGGAATTGGAATGGTATGGAATAGGGCGTGGTTTTGGGAATTGGAATGGTATGGAATGGGGTGTGTTTTTGGGAATTGGAATGGTATGGAATGGGGTGTGTTTTGGGGAATTGGAATGGTATGGAATAGGGTATGGTTTTGGGAATTGGAATGGTATGGATTGGGGTGTGTTTTGGGGAATTGGAATGGTATGGAATGGGGTTTGTTTGGGGGAATTGGAATGGTATGGAATGGGGGTGTTTGGGGGAATTGGAATAGTATGTATGTGTGGTGTGGTTTTGGGGAATTTGAATGGTATGGAATGGGGTGTGTTTTGGGGAATTGGAATGGTATGGAATGGGGTTTGTTTGGGGGAATTGGAGTGGTATGGAACGAGGTGTGGTTTTGGGGAATTGGGAGGGAGAGGAAAAAATTGAGTTGAGTGAGTTTGAAGTGGATTATGATGGAATGGTGTTATGAAAAGGGGAGGAGGAAGAAATAAGGATGTGCGAGTTTGAATAGGATGAAAGAGGCTTAAGTGGTTAGGAAAGGAAGAGAGAGGAGGAAGCTGGGTAGACGGTATGGAATTAGGTAAGGTGTTTTGGAGAGGGAGAAAGAAAATTGGGTTAAAAGTGCTCCCAAGGTTGGCGAGGAGAGAAATTGTATGGAATTGTATGGAATGGGATGTTATTTTTTCGTAAGGGAGGAGGGGAGGATGTTAAGTCGAGTGTGTTACCAATTTTGGAGAGCAGAGGAAATTTACGAAGACGAGATGAGTTTGAGTTGAATATTTAAGCAACGATGGAAGTGGATGGATGGAAAATAAGACTAAATAGATCCGTAGTGCATTAGGATGTTACGTCAGTCATTCAATCAGTCACCCATTTAGTTCAGCAGTTGGCAGTTAAGTCACTCAATCAGTCAGGCAAAGAGTACGTCAATCAGGTACTTAGTCATTCAGTCAGTTAGTCAGTTTAAGCGGGCAGGTAATCAGTCAGCACGTCGGGCAGGAAGTGAGTCAGGGTCAGTGTGTCAGGGAGGGAGTGAGTCAGTGGGTCAGTCAGTCAGTCTTTAAGCAAGGCGGGCGTCCCACTACCTACACAGTCACGCCGCCACAGCCAATCGATGCAAAGGGTAGATCCCAGAAGAGGAGGAGGCAGAGGGGGAAGGAGGAGGTTAAGGTTGACAAGACTGGAAATGAGAATGGGACTGAAAATGAGGATGAGGAAGATAATAATAAAAAAATCAGGAAGAGAATGATGTTGAGAATGAGAATGATGATGGGTAGTAGGATGAAGAGGAAGATAATTAGAATAAGATAATAAGAATATAATAAAAAATTCAGGAAGAGGATGAGGTTGAGAATGAGAATGATGATGAGTACTAGGATGAAGAAAAAGATGGTAAGAATGAGAAGTATGATGAGAGGGAGCAAGAGGAGTCGGAGGTTGAGGATGAGATGAGGATGAGGATAAAATTGAAGGTAAGGTTGAAGAAAATGATAATGAGGATGAGGATGATAAAAAGGATGATGATGATGATGATGATGATAAAAAGGATGATGATGATGATGATGATGAAAAGGGTGATGATGATGATGAGGATGATAAAAAGGATGATGATGATGATGATGAAAAGGGTGATGATGATGATGATGATGATGAAAAGGATGATGATGATGATGATGATGATGATGAAAAGGATGATGATGATGGTGATGATGATTAGACGGAGGAGGAGGAGGTTGAGGATGAGCTTGAGAGATGAGGTTGAAAATGAGAATGAGTGAGGAGGTGGAGGAGGAGGAAAAGGGCACGAATAGCCAGCCCCCCAAAAAAAAAAAAAAAAAAAAAGGTGACGTGAATTCATAATCCAGTTTAGAGTTTAAATTCAATTATTTCGTCCAGCGATTAAAATTTTGTCAGACCAGTCATATGCTCAATGTTTTACTCTTATTATAATGATATGTATGATTATTTATATTTATTTAAACTTCTATTTGCGTAGGGAGTGTGTGGCTTGGTGTGTTTTCCTGTGGGGTCGAGGTAAGAAACAGAGGCCACACACACTACGCTGCCGATGACGGGCTGAGGACCAGAAATCGCTACCTCGCTGGAATGTCAAGCCACTGCGTATTCATAAACTTAACGACGAAAGGAAGCAGGACATTTTAGGTACAGAAAAAAATACTTTGATTTTTTCTGTGGATAAAAAAACTAGTATAAGAAAGGTGGCCTAGATAATAAATGCTCATCCGATAGGGACCCGTTTAAATGTGTAGAAGTTAGGGAAAAATATATATCCAAGAAAATAAGCAAAATCAGGAATACGAAGTAAAGTCGAGGGCGAGTGAATTTTTTTTTAGCATCAATGCGGTGACATATTTCAGGTTTGGATAAGATACATTTTTATATTTTGAAATTCTGACTTTTTCATATTTTCTTCCATATTTTTAGACTCCACAATTCCGACTTATGATATTTCGCTAGTCTCCCGAAACTCACCCACCAAAAAAAAAAAAAAAAAACGCCTCCAACCACAAAACTCAAACAGGAAAAGTCAATTCGTCCTTATTTGTTTGAAGTCCTTTGTGGCCTTATCAAACCGCCTCGCAGTACTGGAGAGAAAAACAAACAAAAACAAACAATCGCGAGAGAAAAATAGTGCTGTAGAAAAATAGTACAGCTGGATTTGTATAGAAAGAAAAGTCACAGAAGGAATATTGTGTTGTAGAAAAAATAAAGTAGTAACGTACAAGAGAAACCAAAACAGTCGCGAGAGGAAAATAGTGTCATACGAAATAGTAAAGTAGTACTGAAGAGAAAAAGAAAAACACAACAGCCGGGAAAAGAATATTAGGTAAAGGTAAATTTAGGTGTATCCGCTATAGCTGCGCGTGGCTGCGGTGCTCATCTCCGTCGCATTATAGAAAATAGTATAAGAATATTGTGAAGAAGATAAAAAGCAGTTACGTGAGGAATATAGTATTGAAAGAGTATAGAAGTAAGGCACGGAAAATAAATCACAAGAGGAAAATACTGTTGTTAAAAGAGTTAGTAATAGGGTACAGAAAATAAATCACAAGAGGAAAATACTATTGTTAAAAGAGTGTAGTGATAGGGTACAGAAAATAAGTCACATGAGGAAATTAGTATAGTAGAGTGTTGTAATAGGCACGGAAAATAAGTCACGAGAGGAAATTAGTATTGTAGAAAGTGTAGTAATAGGACACGGAAAATAAGTCACATGAGGAAATTAGTATAGTAGAGTGTTGTAATAGGCACGGAAAATAAGTCACGAGAGGAAATTAGTATAGTAGAGTGTTGTAATAGGCACGGAAAATAAGTCACGAGAGGAAATTAGTATAGTAGAGTGTTGTAATAGGCACGGAAAATAAGTCACGAGAGGAAATTAGTATTGTAGAAAGTGTAGTAATAGGACACGGAAAATAAGTCACATGAGGAAATTAGTATTGTAGAAAGTGTAGTAATAGGACACGGAAAATAAGTCACGAGAGGAAATTAGTATAGTAGAGTGTTGTAATAGGACACGGAAAATAAGTCACGAGAGGAAATTAGTATAGTAGAGTATTGTAATAGGCACGGAAAATAAGTCACGAGAGGAAATTAGTATAGTAGAGTGTTGTAATAGGCACGGAAAATAAGTCACGAGAGGAAATTAGTATAGTAGAGTGTTGTAATAGGCACGGAAAATAAGTCACATGAGGAAATTAGTATTGTAGAAAGTGTAGTAATAGGACACGGAAAATAAGTCACGAGAGGAAATTAGTATAGTAGAGTGTATTAATAGGGTACAGAAAATAAGTCACGAGAGGAAATTAGTATAGTAGAGTGTTGTAATAGGACACGGAAGATAAGTCACATGAGGTAATAGGACACGGAAAATAAGTCACGAGAGGAAATTAGTATAGAAGAGTGTTGTAATAGGCACGGAAAATAAGTCACATGAGGAAATTAGTATTGTAGAAAGTATAGTAATAGGACACGGAAAATAAGTCACGAGAGGAAATTAGTATAGTAGAGTGTTGTAATAGGCACGGAAAATAAGCCACATGAGGAAAATAATATTGTAGAAAGAGTATAGTGACAGGGTACAGAAAAAACTAGGTCGAGGGAGCAAATCATCCGGGAGAACTTTCTATGAAGACAAACAAAAGAAAAGTATATACTACCCAGAAAAGAATGGCGTCTCGGGGCGGGAATTCAGTGTACGCCCCGCGGGGAAAAAGTACGTCGTGGACAGGTGGAAAGTTATTAAAAAGTTCACAGGGAGTTCGTACACGTATTTATTCATTTATTTTTATTTACTTATTTTATTTTTTTATTTTTTTGAGTGTGGTACGAATGGGTTGATGTTCTGTTCGTGTGTTTTTTGTTGACTTTCATTTTGTTAACTTGAATATTTAGCTTTTTCTTTATATGACAGAGATAAGAACATGGAAAGAGTTGTTCATTTATCTTTATTTTGTACTAACTTAATCGAGAGCGAGAGACAGACAGACAGACAGAGAGACGGAAAGAGAGACAGACAGACAGACAGACAGAGAGACGGAAAGAGAGACAGACAGACAGACAGAGAGACGGAAAGAGAGACAGACAGACAGACAGAGAGACGGAAAGAGAGACAGACAGACAGACAGAGAGACAGACAGACAGACAGAGAGACGGAAAGAGAGACAGACAGACAGACAGAGAGACGGAAAGAGAGACAGACAGACAGACAGAGAGACGAAAAGAGAGACAGACAGACAGACAGAGAGACGGAAAGAGAGACAGACAGACAGACAGAGAGACGAAAAGAGAGACAGACAGACAGACAGAGAGACGGAAAGAGAGACAGACAGAGGCACACAAATGCACTACCTCAATTAAATACTTTACTTCTCAATCTCTTTTCTCACTCCTTCTTGCTCCTCTTACAGCTACTTTCGTGCATCACTCCTCCTCCTCCTCCTCCTCCTTCTCCTCCTCTTCTCCTCCTCCTTTCCCCTCTAACCCCTCCTACCCTTTATGCTTCCCTGCCTTACCCTCTCTCACCACAACTTACACCTCCTCCTCCACTCCTCCTCCTCCTCCTCCTCCTCCTCCTCCTTTCCCCCTCCTCCTCCTCTCCTCCTTCTTCTTTCCCCTCTTTCCCCTCTAACCCCTCCTTCTCTTCATGCTCGCTTACCCCCCTCTCACCGCCACCTCCACCCCCTCCTCCTCCACCCCCTTTCCTCCTCCTCCTCCTTCCCCTCCCCCTCACCTTCATCACGCTAAAATGCAAAACCATCGACCTTTCCCTCTGGAGACACAGCCCGCGGGTCCCTCCTTGCCTCCCTCGACGCTGAATCAGACTCTAATCACGGCGCGATGAGGCCCGGGGAAGGTTATTTGGGGGCCGAGCCGCGCGTGGGTGAAGGAATGGGCCCCGGGGGAAGAAAGGGGAAAGGGGGAAGGGGAGCGTCGAGGGGAGGAGGGGATGAGGAAAAGTGAAGAAATGAGCCTCTGAGGAAGAACCGTGTAAGGGGGAAGGAGGGGGGGGGAGGGGGATTAGGGGATGGATGGCGGGTGTCTCAAGGTAGGAGTAGGCTTATCACACCTGTGGGGTTAATTATCTTACCGGTGTGTGTGTGTGCGTGTGTGTGTTTGGGAAGGTGTGGAGGTGGAGGAAAGGGTCTTTGGATTTTTTTGGAATGGGGGAGGAGTCGGGCGTATACTGGAGGAGGGTTAGTTGTGTGGGCGGGGAGGCAGGGGGTTGTGTGTGTGTGTGTGTGTGTGTGTGTGTGTGTGTGTGTGTGTGTGTGTGTGTGTGTGTGTGTGTCAGTGAGTCCTTGGTTCGAGTCCTTGCCCTACCATTTGACAGCCTTCAGCCATCAACGAGAGATAGAGAAAAGAGAGAGAGAGAGAGAGAGAGAGAGAGAGAGAGAGAGAGAGAGAGAGAGAGAGAGAGAGAGAGAGAGAGAGAGAGAGAGAGAGAGAGAGAGAGAGAGAGAGAGAGAGAGAGAGAGAGAGAGAGAGAGAGAGAGAGAGAGAGAGAGAGAGAGAGAGAGAGAATCAACACACTCATGTTTCGAGAGTGTTGACGCGTGATAATTTTGTTTAATGTTTTCAATCTCGAGTATTAACACCCGAATTATCGACGCTGGCGCCTCATTACGGGCAGGGAAGAAAGAAGGAGGAGGAGGAGGAGGAGGAGGAGGTATTAGGCAGGAGAGTATGAAAGAGTAAGAAAGAGTATTGAAGTATGAGAGAAAAGGACAAGAGAAAGGAAAGACTAAGTGAATGTTGAATAGGGAGATAAAGAGAAACACAGTAGTCCAGAGAAGTGGATAGCGTGGAAAACAAGGAACGAAAGAAAGTAAAGAAGCAAAGAAAGTGTGGAAAAGGAAATATAGGAAGATCGTAGAGACATGGACAACGCAAAAGACATGGGATGGAAGAAGATGGAAAAGCGAAAGGAAGAGTGAAAGAGGAAATAAAGGAGTTAGATGTATAGCCGAAAGGGTGGAGGAGCAAAGTAAGAATGGAAAAGAAGGAAGATGGAAGGAAAAAATGGAAAGGAAATGGGAAAGTAGAAAGGGAGAGTGAATAGGAAGAAAGAAAAGGTAAGGAAGAAGTGGAGGGAGAAAAGTGGAGGTCGGTAGATAGGGAGTGAGATGTATGAAAGAAAGGGTGTGGGAGCAAATGAAGAGTGGAAAAGAAGGAAGATGGAAGGAAAAGGTAGGAAAGAAAGTAAAAAAAAAATGAAAGAGAAGAAAAGTGTCAGGAAAGGAAAGGGAAGTAAGGAAAGTGGCAAATGAAGAGAGGAAGAGAAGAAAGGTAGAAGGGAAGGAAATGAAGGAAAGTAGCAAAATAAGAGTGGAAGAAAAGGAAGATGGAAGGAGAAGGAAGGAAAGAAAACAGAAAAAAAGAAGCAATATATAGAAATGTAGGGAGAAAATGGAAGAACAAAAGGAGGAGAATGTAAGTGAATGGGTAGGAAGCAAAATAAAAGGAAACCACCAGAAAAAAAGTGAACGGAGGGAAGGGGGAGGTGGAGGAGCGAATGGAATATGATGGGATGGGGAAAAAGTTAAATGAGAAGGGAACAGAAGGGGACGCAGATGATCTTAGCTTTGAAAGGGGAGCGAGGGAGGGTCGCATTGTAAAAGGAGAGCGTGGGAGGATAAGGTTTTGAAAGGGAAATGTAGGCGTTTTGAAAAGGGAGCGTGGAAGGTAAAGGGTAAGTAAGCAAAGTTGAAACCATATTTCATAGATAAGCGTGGCCTCGGAAGAAAGTTGAAATTATAATTGGATGCTTAATATTCTGCTTGGCCTATTTTTTTTTTTCACAGGGGTATATTTTTTGTTTGTTTGTTTGTGTTTCTGTCGTGGCTCGTCTTCCTTTACTTATTTCTGGGGTTGGTAATGGGACTATTGGATAGGGGAAGGATTGGTAATGGGACTGGTGGATAGGGGAAGGATTGGTAATGGGACTGGTGGATAGGGGAAGGATTGGTAATGGGACTGGTTGATAGGGGAAGGATTGGTAATGGGACTGGTGGATAGGGGAAGGATTGGTAATGGGACTGGTGGATAGAGGAAGGATTGGTAATGGGACTGGTGGATAGGGGAAGGGTTGGTAATGGGACTGGTGGATAGGGGAAGGATTGGTAATGGGACTGGTGGATAGGGGAAGGATTGGTAATGGGACTGGTGGATAGGGGAAGGATTGGTAATGGGACTGGTGGATAGGGGAAGGGTTGGTAATGGGACAGGTGGATAGGGGAAGGATTGGTAATGGGACAGGTGGATAGGGGAAGGATTGGTAATGGGACTGGTGGATAGGGGAAGGGTTGGTAATGGGACTGGTGGATAGGGGAAGGATTGGTAATGGGACTGGTGGATAGGGGAAGGATTGGTAATGATAGTGTTCCGGTTGCTGGTAATTTGTTTCTGCTGTTGTTGTTTTTTCGTTACAGCTATTTCCTATTTTCCTATTCTTCATCATCCTCACCGTACCGATATTGTTCCTCCTCCTTTCTTCTTTTTTTTCTTCTTTTCTTCGTTTCTCTCATTTCTCATATTTTTCACTCTTCTTTTCCCTCTTTTTTTCTTTTTCTTTCCTTCTTTCTTTTCTTTTTTATCTCTCTTCATCGTCATCCTCACCGCACCGATCCTGTTTCTCCTCCTTTCTTCTTACTCTTCTTTTCTTCGTTTCTTTCATTTCTCATATTTTTCATTCACTTATTCCTTCTTTCTTTTCTTTCTTTTTTCTTTCTTTTATTTTTATTTCTCTTCATCGTCATCCTCACCGTACCGATCTTGTTTATCCCTCTTTCTTCTTTATCTTCTTCGTTTCTCTCATTTTTCATCTTCATTTACTTATTCCTCTTCTTCCTTTTTTTCGCTTTCTTTCATTCTTTCCCTTTTCATCACATCATTAGCATTCCGTTCTCGTTCCCCGTCTTATTACTCTTCATTCAAGACTATAATCAGTGGCAATCTTGCACAAACTTTTTTAATTCTTTTCTTTTATCTTCTCATTTTATCATATGTCTTCTTAGCAAATTTTTAAATGTGTTGTGAGAAGGAGGAAGAGTTGGAGGAGGTGGAGAAGAAGGAGGAAGAGGAGGAGGAGGAGGAGGAGAATAGTGATGAGGAGGAGGAGGTAGAGGAAGAGAGAGTGTAAGAGGAGGATAATATAAGAGGGAAGCTGAGAGAGAAACAATCATCCACACACTAAAAAAAAAAATAAGAGAAAACAACGATTTTTATTTCTGGTTCATACCCGTAAGTGTTCTTTTTCCTTCTCGTATTAGTGGTAATTGAACGTGTTGATTTTTTTTTTTACAGCAAAGGAAGCAGCTCCAGGGCAAAAAATAAAATAATGATGAGAAAGATTAAAAAAAAGCCCGCTAATCAATGCCCCTTGCCAATCCACAGTTCATCTCCAACGCTCATGTTTAGTTATTATCATTAGTATCACCACCTTTATCACTCTCACTACCGCGTTCAAAATAGCTGTAACGAAAAAACAACAACAGCAGAAACAAATTACCAGCAACCGGAACACTATCATCAGCAAAGGCCCAATTTAACAACCTCTCCGTAAAACCTTCTTCCATTAGCCTAGTACTTAAGAGCAATAGGCTAATGGAAAAATCATTAATCTTCTCTCTCTGACCTATTTATTTTATCTTTTTTACGTTTTTTTTCATATCCTTGACTCGTTTTCTTCCTCCGTTGGTAAAATGACGTTCGGTACCCCTCACTTCGATAAAATATTCAGAAGGACTTGTTTTGTTTTTTCTTTCAAACGTGGGAGAAAATTCAGTTACTTTTCTTAAATTCAATCATTTTCTTTATTTTTTTGTATTGCTAGTATCAAGAATTGTATGAGAAAATTGAAATGGTATAATATTGTATGATACGTTCTTTTCCTTATTCAACATTTTAGTGTTTTTTTTTTTTTTGGAATTATACACGATTTTTCTCTTTTTTTATTTAATATATTCCGAGTTGCTAAATATTTTCATGGTATTAAGACTCATCTCTCTCTCTCTCTCTCTCTCTCTCTCTCTCTCTCTCTCTCTCTCTGCACGGTAGTAATTCATTTTTTTCTATCGTTACGGTTCTTATAAATTCTTTGAGTGAATTATGTTTTTCCTTCCCTTAGAACACTCTATATTCATTCTTTTCTCTCTTTCTGCCACGTAAACAGGATGAGATTTTTTTTGTTCTTGGTAATACATTTTTTTTTATATATCGATACGTTTCTCATTTCTTTCTGGGAGTAATGTTCTTTTTCCCTTCGAGCACCTTATAGTTATTTTACTTTTTCTCTCAGCCAAGTCAACATGATACAAGATTTTTTTTTTTGGATAGTAATATATTTGTTTTTTAATCGCTATGGTTCTGATAATTTCCTTTAAGTCAATATCTTTTAACCTAGAACACAATATATTTACACTAGTTTCTCTTTTAGCCAAATAATGATGCGGAGATTAGATGTTTTTGTTGTTGGTAATTCATTTTTTTTCTATCGTCTTTTCTGTTGCTACTTTTAATTAATATTTTTCCCAAGAGCAGTTTATATTAATGCTACTGTCTCATTCGGCAAATAAACACGAGATTTGATGAGATATTCGCCAATTTCAATGATGCGGAGATTATATGTTTTTGTTGTTGGTAATTCATTTTTTTTCTATCATTACGGTTGCTACTTTTCATCAATATTTTTCCCAAGAGCAGTTTATATTAATGCTACTTTCTCATTCGGGCAAATAAACACGAGATTCGATGAGATATTCGCCAATTTCAATGATGCGGAGATTAGATGTTTTTGTTGTTGGTAATTCATTTTTTTTCTATCATTACGGTTGCTACTTTTCATCAATATATTTCCCTTGAGCAGTTTATATTAATGCTACTTTCTCATTCGGGCAAATAAACACGAGATTCGATGAGATATTCGCCAATTTCACCATTCATATTATTTCCTTTACTTGGACGATTATATTTGTCAAGGTCTGGGGTGCATGGCGTGGCAAACAACCCTACCTTTTATTTAGTTTTGTTTTTTTCTTCAAAGAGCGCCGAGGGAGTGGAGCCTGATGGCGCCTCTTTGTGTCAACTGGCAATTTTCCTGATGGACTGTGCCTCATTTCCTCCCCCTTATCCTTTTTTCTCAACGTTTTCCTCCTGTGTTTCTTTTTTCATTCGCTTTAGTTCATCCTTTTTTTCTCCATTTTCCCCTTCAGCATTTTTTCATTTCACTCACTTTACTTCATCTTCGCTTCCCATTTTTTTTGTCTGCCATTTAATTTTTCCGTCTCTCTCTGCCTCTCTCCATTCTCCTCACAACAATACGTTACTCTTAAATATATTTCGCGTCATCGTCTTCCAGCTTGTTATACATTGTTCATCATCGTTAGGCCACTCGCTGCCCCCCAGTCTCATTAACTCCAATTTACTTCTGTCTGTACACTTTTGCTGCACAGAAATCGTAGTGAAATGGCGCTGGACATATGCGTAGATTTGTACATTCATATTATGGTGTGTGCCCGGGGTGTGTTTATCCTACTACTATCGCTACTACGACTACTACTACTACTCAGACTACTACTATTGATACTACTAATACTGACACTGATACTAATGTCTTTTCTTCTCTCACCAGGATGTGCACCCCTATGAGACGAGGACCTTGGCTTATCGTGAGTACAACTAAATAGAAATCACTTAAAACAGTAGTAGTAATAGTAATACAAACAGCAATACTTCTAACCCGGTAGCAGCGACGGGCCAAATTTGTGGCTTTACCGTGTAGCAGCGACTGGCTAAATTTGTGCCATGATATAAACCCCCCAAAATAAATGATACATAATCTGATCACAAATGCTTTGATATATATTATGAAATGGCTTGTGTGAGGGGTGATTTTTTCTCATTTTCCTCGCTTGGAGGGACCATTAAGAAACATAGTCCCCGCTACTACAAACTATTATATAATTCCCCCGTTCAACACTAGAGGAGATGCTACGAGTGGGCAGCGAAGAGAATAAGCCTTAATTAACGTTCTTTAAAGAGACGATGAATGGCGTTACGATAATAATAATAATGATAATAATAACCAGTCACTAGGATCGTCTCTTTTACAAAACACTAATTCCTTCGCTTAATCCCTTTAGCTTCTCTCCCTCACTCCCTGCCGTCCCCTCACCCGCGGCCTGCAATGTTGAAGGCACGCGACCTTTCTTCCCCTTCGTCGGAATAATCCATCGCTCCCAACCTTACCCGCGCGACCTTGCCTCTCTTGGGGACTGCAAATCGGCCGGCAGAGGCAACCACGCGCCACTAAAACCCCGAGACCCTACTTGACGGGGCTATATGCCGAGGAAACTTGAGGGTGGAGAGGTGGAGAGGAGAGGAGACAAGGGGGAAGGGTGGGGAAAGGGAGGGTATGAGAGTGAGGGTGATGGGAGGGAAGGAAAGGAGAAGGAGGGACGATATTGCTCTGTTTTGCCGGAGGTGCTGCGCGGAGTGATTCCCAACTGATATTTCTGAGTGATCTTCGTTCTCTTGCGTGGGTTTATCCGTTGTGAGAGGAGGAGGAGGAGGAGGAGGAGGAAGAGGAGGAGGAGGAGGGCTAAGACAGAGAGAGACAGGGAGAGGAATAGTGAAAGAGAAGAGAGAAACAATAAAAGAAAAAAGAAAAAAGCAGAATAAATGAAAAATAGATAACAGACAAAGAGGAAATTAGGAGAAAAAGAGAAAGAGAGAAGAAAGGAGGGAAGAAAGAGACACAAACAGACAGAGAAAGAGAGACAGAGACAGAGACAGATGGAGGGACTAATGGCATTGTTCTTCATTAAAGTTCTCCGCATTCATTCTTTGTTCTTGTCTCCCTCTCTGTGCTCGATGTCAAAGTGTTTTCACTCGTCCAAGGTCGCAGGGCTTGTCGTGTTGTGTCTATTGATGATCAGAGTTTTGAGACCTTTGATGGGAGGAGGACGCATGGATTTTATCTCTGTATTTCGTAAGCTAGGGCTGAAAGAATGACATACAAACATCCTCCTCCTAGTAATAGTCTTTGATGGGAGGAGGATGCATGTATTTTATCTCTGTATTTCGTAAGCTAGGGCTGAAAGAATGACATACAAACATCCTACTCCTAGCAATAGTCTTTGTTGGGAGGAGGATGCATGGATTTTATCTCTGTATTTCGTAAGCTAGGGCTGAAAGAATGACATACAAACATCCTTCTCCTAGTAATAGTCTTTGTTGGGAGGAGGATGCATGGATTTTATCTCTGTATTTCGTAAGCTAGGGCTGAAAGAATGACATACAAACATCCTCCTCCTAGTAATAGTCTTTGATGGGAGGAGGATGCATGTATTTAAAAGAATGACATACAAACATCATCTTCTTAGTAATAATCTTTAACAAGGACGAACCAGTATGTGTGGGTGGGTCTAGGTGCCATTTATATTTCAATACGAGCTTCTGATCATTTTGAAACGTAGGAGAATTTAATATAGTCAGTGGGAATATGAAGATGATGGACGTACTTTTTTTCTTTTTTAATAACTTTCCTTTCGATCGAACCCGGGACTGAGGAGGCGCAGCGCCGGCGCTCCTTCCATTAGCCCAAGAGGTACCGCACCAGTCGAGGGAATATGGTGGCTTTTCCGCGTCTTCTCGGTCCATTACGCGGTTTGCCTCCACGTATTAGATCTATTTATGTGTTTTATCACTAAATTCGCCTTAACATTAAGTCCGCCTTCACGGAGAACATAGGTTAGCAGAGTAGCACACCGTTGATCAACTGACTCTATGCAGGATACCGCCGCCATGCCACCAGCCTAATGCCCTCTGCTCAGTCCAGCCAATGAGGGGTAATAAACGTTAACTTTACCTTAGGCAGAATCGAGCCCGAATCTGCCGAATTGGGTAGGCGGTGGCTGAACTGGTAGCGTACTGGGCCCACATTCACTGCGTGATGGACGACGCGGGTTCGAATCCCCACGCTACCACCTCGGATTTTTCAGTCACCGCCGAGTGGCTTAAAACTACCCACATGCTGTCCTGAAGACCACCCTTCAACCCGGACTCTAGAGAAAGCCGTCCAAGCGAATCAAGAACGAGTTCCGGGGGGCAGCATGAGCCAATGCAAGATGGCGCCACTATAAACACTCGCCTGCGCCAGAACGGGCTGGGCCGACAATCAGGCCCCACCTGGAAGAAGCCTTGGGCCGACCATCAGGCCCCATCGGGAAGATGCCTACCGGCGCAATAGGCAGCAACGTAAAAAAAAAAAAAAAAAAAAAAAAAGGAGACGCGTGGCCGGCTCTCCATCCATCAGCCCGAGAGGTACCCGATCGGTCGAGCGAAATTGGTGACATTTCCGCGTCTTGTCGATCCATTACACTATTCTGCTGTCAATATATACAGTTCAGTAGTTGTGTGTATGGTAATTCGTTTTCTGCCGCGTTCGATATGATGTTTTATATATATATATATATATATATATATATATATATATATATATATATATATATATATATATATATATATATATATATATGTGTGTGTGTGTGTGTGTGTGTGTGTGTGTGTGTGTGTGTGTGTGTGGTCTCGCGAAAATATGTTTTGCTGTGAACTTTACCGGTGTTTTGTGGTATTCAAACTTTTGCTTTTCAAATAATTGTTTAATAATACTTGATTGGCCTCCTTTTCATGCTAAAAGGCTTCTATTGACTAATGCCAAAATATAAGGTTTCGAGAATTCTGATCAGTCGTCACTCAGAGACTGATACACCTCCTCCCTCTCCCCTCCTCTCTCCGCCACTACTGCACCCTCCTCTCTCCACCACTACCCCACCCCTCCACACACACACACACACACACACACACACACACACACACACACACACACACTCCGGGCGTACAGGTGAAATCCGTAGCATATCCAAAAATAACGTTCTTTTTTTTGGGTGTTTTGAAAATAGTAGTAACAAGAGCAACAACAAGAGCCTTTTATTTTCACCCCGTTAAGTACAGAACGCGCGTTAACACACACACACACACACACACACACACACACACACACACACACACACACACACACACACACACACACACACACACTATCCCTACCCCCACCCCACTCGCACCCCACACAGCGCTATTTAAAAGTCTGGCTGCGTGTGTGTGTTAATCCATCAATCTGTCTGACGAGATATTTTTGCGTGCGTCAAAGTGTCGGACGGTCAGATGGTTGGGCACACACACAGACAACACAACACCTGACCTGTGCTTGCCTTGGTCTGCTTAGGGCGGGGCGGGCGGAGGGTGAGCATGTAGTTGGGTCACATATATATTGCTTATCGGACTTTTTTTGTTCTTCGTTAATTGGTTTTGCCCTTGACTTACTTCCTCTGCTGTAAAAAAAAATATTAGAGGGGAGTGATGAAGGGGATGGAGGAAGGGGATTGTCACGTTCAAGGCAGAAATGTTGTCTTGGTTATATGAGGGAGAGGATGAAGAAATGGGAAGGTTGGATGTTACTATTTATTTTTTACGTTAGAGAGCAAAGCGTTGTCTTGGTTGATCTTCTGTTGCTGTAATTCCTTGATCCCCGTTTCTCTATACCCGCCCCTTTGCTCTCTCTCTCTCTCTTTCTCTCGCCACCGTCTGTATCTATCTGTTTGTCTATCTATTTCTATTTCAATCATGTATCTGTCCCTTTTCGTCCCTCACCCTCTCAGGAAAGTCAAAACGCTGCATAACACTGGTCCGCATCCTGTGTTGACGAGCCCGTGGTGGTAGGGGTGGGGGGTGGTCGTGGTGGTGGTGGTGGTGGTTGTGGTGGTGGTAGTAATCTAGGGGTGGCTCTGCTCCTTTCACTAACATGCAACCTTTGGACACGGCTTTAATGCCATCCTTTCTTTTATGTGTATTTCTGTTTGTTGATATTGTAGAAGTGGCTTGTGTGATGAATGTGGAAATGCTCAGTGTTATTATTAGTTAGTTAGTTAGTTAGTTAGTGTGTGTGTGTGTGTGTGTGTGTGTGTGTGTGTGTGTGTGTGTGTGTGTGTGTGTGTGTGTGTGTGTTATGTTGGTTTCATGCTTTAAGTTGAGAGAGAGAGAGAGAGAGAGAGAGAGAGAGAGAGAGAGAGAGAGAGACGCGTAAACATAATTTGAACTTTTTATACACCACTAATCTAAACACACACACACACACACACACACACACAAACACACACACATTTGGGTGGAAAATGACAAGACATCGAGGTATAAAGAATAGACTTTGTAAAATATAAACCAGGAAGCACCTGTGCCGTCCTACCTGTTGCTTACCTGCTAGCACCTCAACGTTCCATCCTCCCTCTCTTACCCTTCGTCCTGCTAGTGCTCAAGCCAATAATTAAATAAACCTAACCAAGTAACGTGACCTCGCCGATGTATTGGCTTAAACTTCACATCAAATGGTGATTGTCCCTTCTTGAATAGTAACCTTAAAACCCATTCGTATAGTACATCCATGAACAGCATATCCCTCCTTGAATGGTAAACTAACCCTTCTAAGTACGCCATATGGTAGTAAATCTCTTTTTTTTTTTTTTTTTTTTTTACAACAAAGGAGACAGCTCAAGGACACAAAAAAGGAAGCAATAATAAAAAAAAAGCCCGCTACTCGCTGCTCCTAAAAAGAATCCAAAGAGGTGGCCGAAAGAGGGATCAATTTCGGGAGGAGAGGTGCCCTTATGTGCTAATCTAGACCCCTATTTGCAAATCATTTACACAAGGGCAAGTTTGGATGAAGAATGAGAGAATAAACTACTGTATATTATGAATGAACACTTTGGGAACTTGCGGCGAACAATATTTATGTGAAGCTGTAACCAATGATATCGTGCCGAGGCTGCCATCAAAGTTTTATTTCAGCGGTATTGTTTTAATGACCTCGTTTGGGCCCGTGATGCCGGTCCGGAAGTAAAATAAAACGGGAAACTATTTGTGTTCTGTTAGGCAAAAATATTCCGGTATTTCAGGATTAATTTATTGCATGAGGTTGACGTGTAGTGATGGATGCGTTTGTTTGGCTCGTCTTGCTGAACGTGGCTCCACCATTTCCTGTAAACACATCTCAAGGTCTAAAGATACTCAAACTACCAAGAAATACATGGAAATTATGATGGATGTGGCCGTGTGTGTTTATAACCTTTCCTTGCCCTTAGACACGCGAGTACCTGCCCTACTTGCTCCACTTCTGTCTTATGTATGTATGTATATATGTATGTATGTATGTATGTATGTATGTATGCATGTCTTCGCGTCTCTCCTCTGCGCGTGTTAAGGACGTTAGGGTGCAAAATGAACAACTTTTTTTTATATGAGCGATCTTTTCACAGTAAAGGAGGCAGTTCAGTGACACAACGGGAACGGAAAAATTAATACTGCCCACTGAAAAGAGTTTCTGCAAAAGATTGTTAATTTAGGCGAGATAAGTGTCTAGATCTTTACTCTTGAGAGTGTTCAAATCGGAGAGAGGAGAAAATATGTACGGAAGTTGTTCAAGAGTTCAACAGTAAAGTTATGAAAGAATGAAAGTACTGCTTGATTTGTGCACCTCACTTGTTTTCCCTCCCGCCCGTCTCCTTTACCTCCTCTGCCTCACCTATGCCTCACCTGCCTCGGCCTGGCCTGAGCAGGGCCTGAAGGGGGCAGGTAAACACTGGCACGGAGGGACACACAGCGGATGGACTACTGTACACACGTTTTTGTAATGTAATGGTTGCTAGTGTGCGTGTCCGCGGTAAAGAGTGGGAACATTTTGAAAGCTTACCAAAAACTGTAAAAAAAACCGGTTGTTATTCTTAAGAACAAGTGTAGCGTGAGAGACGGTTTTAGGAATAAGTAAGCTATTTTTTTTTTTTTTTTTTTTTTTTTTTTTTTTTTTTTTTTTTTTTTTGAGGAACGAACCTTTTTTTTTTAGGTGCTGCTTATATCGCCAGTACACTGTCTTGACGGGCATCCTGGGCGAATTTTATTTATAGTGGCTGGCGTGATAATATGACTCTTGTTGCCCCCGGTGCTCCACTTGAACGAAGTCGCTATAGTTAAGGTTGACTGAAGATCTGGGCAGCAAGTGGGTAATGTTCCGCCACTCGGCGATGGTTTGAAAAATCAGCGTGTTTTGGTGGGACTCGAACCTAGGCCCACGGGCTCACCACGCTCGCACACTGACCACTCGGCCACCGCCTCCCCAACAACTTATACATATTCCATTACAAATCATACAGTTGTTAGTTATTTGACAATGAATAAATTATTGGAGGCTCCGTTTTAAATTAAATAATTATACCAATTTCTCCCCTTTTCTCCCCTGGATGTCTAAGAGATATTCATGTTCTTCTACCCGTGACTTTGTCTGCTGCACGAATGTTTTGTGAACAAAACACATACTTGTATACCAGCGTCACCATCCTGGCAACTTTTCCCACCAACACGTCAAGCGGGTGTCGAGCGAACGTTTTCCTCCCTGCATTAAATAAATATGCTGTGAGTACTTGTGTCGGTAGGAACGAGTTAGTAATTAAAGAGGAACCTGCCCACCTTTTCTGACAGGTAGGTTCATTACCTCGTATACATAATGCACGAAATATAATAATAATGCGCATGTCATTAAAAAACATAGGGCGGACTTAATTTTAATTCACCTGTGCGTGGTGACAAAACCTCCATTATTTTCTTCGCAACACAATAACTGAGGTATTCTCGAACGTTAAATATTCATCGGCCACAAAATGAACAGTGAAAAACATGTTTACCATAGTTTATAAATGAATGTTTGTATTCCATCGCGTTGTATTGGGTAGACGAGGTATTCATTTTTAAGAACAAATCAATAATGTGAGTGTGTAGATACGCCGCCACTCTCCTCCAGTGCTGCCAAAACCACGTCAGGAAAATTATTGAAGTTTGGATAGTAGTAGAAATTGACTCTTCCATCTGGCCTAACTTTTTTTTTTACAGTAAAGGCCAAAAGGTTGCATAAAAAGTTACAGAAAAGTTACCAAAAGTTACAAAAAAACGTTACCTCTCTCTCTCTCTCTTCGCTACTCTTCATCACCCTATTCTGCTTCTTTCTACCTTTCTGCTAACATCAAAACTTTCCCCTTTCCCACCAGTATTTCCTCTATCTTCTCTACCTTTCCTTACTCCTTTATTAAGTCTTGCATTCTAATATAATACTACTTTTTTTTACACTTCTGTCTATCTTTATTCACCTTCTTCAGCTCTTCTCTTTCTGCATTAAACTTGCGTCTTAACATATTTACTTTCACCCTCTTTCTCTCCTATCTACCTTTGATATAAAATGGTTTAGTAGATGAGCACCGAGATGAGCACTGAGGCCACGCGCAGCTATACCATATACCCACAACCTTACCTTTTAGTGGCTACGGGAAAGGACGAGGAGGGGGAAGGGCGCAATACAAATGTTTCCCCTCGAATATCAACATTACAGAGTGAGCGGTGGGGGAAAGGGACGTACTGTAGGGCTTTCAGGACCCATCACCCAAACACACACACACACACACACACACACACACACACACACACACACACACACACACGGTACTGGTGAGGTGAGGTCTGGATGGTACCTCGTCACGCTACCTTTTGTCTTTTTTAACCTTTCTTTCTCTTTTTACTTTTCATATCTCCTGACAGTCCCCTTTTTTTTCGTTTTTCCTCCTGTTGTTCGCCCTGTTCTCCCTGTCTCCATTTCTCTTCATTTTTTACTAGTTTTTTTATATTTTGTTTTGTTTTTGTTCATTGTTCTTTGATTCTCTGCCTCTCTTCATTTCTTTATTCCTTAGTCTATTCCCTTCTACCTTTCTTCTCTTCCTCTCTTTTTAGCATATTTCTCCACTTTTCTTTTTGTCTTCCCTCATCTCTCTTATCCTCCTCCTTTTTATAATGTTTTGTTTGCCAGCTTTTCTTTTATTATTTCTTCCATTCTTTCTTCTCCCTCTTTCGTTATTTTTGCTCTCTTTTCCGTCCTCTTCTCCTGCCCTCTCATATCGCTTTATCTCCCCTCTCTTTATATCCTCCTCGTGTCCTTCCTCCTCTTTTCTCAATTATTTTCAACTTTCCTCCTTTCGTAATATTTTTGTTTAACCTTTATCAATTCTTCCTCTCTTTCTTTTCTCGGTTCCGTTATTCTTTTGTTTGCTCTCTTATGCTTTTCGTTTGTCCTTTCTCCTTTCATCTTTTCCCTCTTCTTCTTTTCGCCTTTCCTCCTATCTTCTCTCCTCTTTTCCCTTCTCTCCTTTCCTCCTTTTTTTCATCTTTTTTTGTAACTTTCTCTTCTTTTATCAATTCTTTCCTTTCTTTACCCTGTTCGTTATCTTTTGTATTAATCTTTTCTTTCCTTTCTTCCTTCCTTCCTTCCTTCCTTCCATCCTTTCTTTTTGACTTCCTTCCTGCCTTCCTTCGCCTTCCTTCTCTCCCTCAGTCTCTCCTCCCTCCTTCCTCCCTCCCTCCCTCGCTCCCACTCCCACGCACCAGGTAGATAGGTAGGTAGACAGGTGGGCAGGTAACCATCTCTGCCAAACCTCACCTCCATAACTACATTTTTTTCTCTATCTCTCACCTTTACGCTTCACCCTCACGCTTCACCGCTTCAAAATGAATACTCGTTAGTGAAGCCGCAAAGCCATTACCTGTGTTTGTGTGTGTGTGTGTGTGTGTGTGTGTGTGTGCGCGTGTACTAAAGGTCTATCTGCATCAGTGCATCCTAGTAAAAAAAGAATTGTTTGCCTCTAAAATAATATAAGAAAACGTGTACTATTACGAGACTTGTCAGGTAAGAGCGACGGAAAAGGTAATAAAACTAGCCGAGGAGGAGGAGGAGGAGGAGGAGGAGGAGGAGGAGGAGGGAGAGGAAAAAAGAGGAAGAAGAAAACGAAAAACAAGACGTCAAATAAGAAAAAGACAAAGAAGACGAATAATAATAATAAGAAGAAGAAGAATTAAAAAAGAAGAAGGAGAAGAAAAAGAAGACGAGGAGGACGAGGGCGTGGACGAAGACGAAGACGAAGAGAAGGACGAGGAGGAGAAAGAGGCAGAGGAGGAAGAAGAAGAAGAAGAAGAAATGAGCTAATATTGGAATTTTGACAAGAAGGAAGCGTAGCGGAAGATTCTTTTCTCCTACCTTCAAACACTTCTCCTCCTCCTTCTCCTCTTCCTCCTCCTCCTCCTCCTCCTCCTCCTCGTATCAAACACTCCCTCCAAAAACGCCGCTACTGGAGGAAGAATTTGTAGTCATCGTGTGAATAGTTTCCCAAAGACGAGAACGGAGAAAAGTAAGAGAAGAAGCAAAAGAATGAGAGAGAGAGAGAGAGAGAGAGAGAGAGAGAGAGAGAGAGAGAGAGAGAGAGAGAGAGAGAGAGAGAGAGAGAGAGAGAGAGAGAGAGAGAGAGAGAGAGAGAGAGAGAGAGAGAGAGAGAGAGAGAGAGAGAGAGAGAGAGAGAGAGAGAGAGAGAGAGAGAGAGAGAGAGAGAGAAATTGACCTCTCTTTTGCCCACTCTGTACTTATTACTATATGAGAGGAACAGTTAGCGGGCTTTTTTTTTTTTACATCTTCTTTTTGTTGCCCTTGAGTTGCTCTCTGTGCTGTAAAAAAAAAAAAAATCGTCCGTTCCTTTCTCTTCCTTCCTCAACTCCCTTTCCCTTTTTTTTTACTTCCATTTCATTCCTATTCCATTCACACTCTTCTTTTTTCTATTTCTTTTTTTTCTCCCCTTACCCTTTGTTATCCCTTTGAAACTTCTCTCCCTCTCGCCTACTCCTTTCCCGCCCCATCCCGCAACTCCTCCCCCACTCCGTCCTCACCCTCCCCCGCCCGTCCAGCCGTCACACTGCCGCCACAGAACAAACCCGCCCCCGCCCCTCTCGACTTTCCTGTGTTTTTGTTTATCCTCTAATTGTTACGTTTGTTTGGGCCGACGCTGGGCAACACCTTTCATCTGGGTCAACAGAGAAAGGGAGGGAGGGAGAGGGAGGGAGAGAGGAGAGAGAGGGGTGTGAGAAAGACAAGCAGACAGAAAGAGACTCAGACAGACACCCAAACTGTCAGACACAGACAGATACAGACACCCCGATAGAGGGAGGGAGTCTTAATTTGTTTCTGCCCCGTGCATCTCCCAGCTTCGATTTAAACTTTTTAATCTCATCGCACCGTCTGTCGAAAGGCCTCCTTTTGCCTTTCGTCTTTTGGAATATTACTTTTTTTTTCGTCTATCACTCTGTTTGTTCATCCGTGGTCCCCTCTCCTACGTGTGTGTCCTGACCGTTGCCATTTCTTGATTTTAACTACATTTATTACATGATCTACTTCACTAATCTACTTCTCATCCATTGGTAGTTTATTTATTATCCATTGTTGTTGATACGCAGCATCGATCTGTCTCCTTTACTCTCCAGAGATTCTTTTCGGTAAATTGTTTTTCTGTGAATAGTTTTTAGGCGATTAGTTATTTTTTTAATGATTATTTTTATTTATGGTAATAAATTTTCAGGTGATGGCCTTACTTATCCTTTTTTCTTTTCTTTTTCTCTTCTTGTTCTTCTATGTTTGGATTTTTAGAATGTGGTGAGGGCAACATTAATAATAATGCAATTAAACTACACTTTATTAATAAATCAGTTAATTGATCAATTGCAAGTAATACAAGTTACTTGTATGTATGTATGTTTCTATGTATGTAGGTGTATATGTATGCATGTATACACGCGTGAATGCAATAAGGAATGGATAAATGGACTGACGTTTTTCTATCTGTGTGTTTATCAGTTCCTACGTGTGTACGGATGTCACCAGTCTGTCTGGCTCTGTCTGTGCTCGGTTACCACGACAGTCTCTCTAGCCCCAACAACGTACATGCAGCTGTCTGTGAGGTCTGCGGTTCATTGCATCAAAAACAAAAGTGATACGCAAAAAGTCGAATATAACGATAATAAAATTAACTTTAGTTCAAATATTCCTTTAAAAACGTTAGTACAGCAAAACAGAGTACAACCATATACGAAGATTTAGTTGCCTTGAAGTGGAAACAAAAAAATCGAAATTGACTTTTAAGGAAAACGTAGTAGCCAATATTTTCCCCTGAAAGAAGTCGTTAAAAGAACCATCCATCTCGCAGTAATACAAGGCTATTTAGCACGAGAGAGAGAGAGAGAGAGAGAGAGAGAGAGAGAGAGAGAGAGAGAGAGAGAGAGAGAGAGAGAGAGAGAGAGAGAGAGAGAGAGAGAGAGAGAGAGAGAGAGAGAGAGAGAGAGAGAGAGAGAGAGAGAGAGAGAGAGAGAGAGAGAGAATATAGGCCATACAGTTGTCCTATAATGTCAAGAATAAGCAATGGCAGGACAAGGAGGAGGAAGAGGAGGAGGAGAAGGAGTTGGAAGAGAAGGAGGAGGTGGAGGAGGTGTGGTGAAGGAATGCGGGGGAGGTTAATGAGGGTGAGTGGGTGGAGAAAGAGGAGGACAATAAGAGAAAAATTAAGAAGATTACGTTGTGACTAGCAAGCAGAGGAAGCAGAAGAAGAAACAGAAGAAGAAACATGCAGACGAAGAAGATGAAGAAGAAGAAGAAAAAAGAAAAAGAAAAAGAAGAAAAAGAAAAAGAAAAAGAAGAAGAAAAAGAAAAAGAAAAAGAAGAAGAAGAAGAAGCAAAAGAAAACACAGAAGACACGGAAGATGAAGAGGAGGAGGAGGAGGAGGAGGAGGACGAGAAGGAGAAGGAGAAGCCCCAGCATTAGCAGCCGCATTATCTGGCGACGAAACTTTCAGCTTAGCTCGGAGGCGATTATCACAGCATTGGAATATAGGAAAAGTAATACACGGGCGTAGGTGGCTTACGGAGGACATTAACCGGTGGAAAAAACATGAACACCGATAAAAAGATAAAACCGGGCACCCACTATCGACCTAAGCGAGCGGGTATTAGATTTTTTTAATTACTTCAAAAGGGAATATTAACGAAGCTGAGAGTATCGGTGACGGAATAAGATTGAATAGTGTTAAAGCTTCACCCTAACTTGAACGAGAAAAATGGACTGATCTATATTTTTCTTACGTTGATTTATACTTTACGGTTTACTTAAAGATGGTGATGATAATAATGATGATAATAATAATAGTAATAATAGTGATAATAACCAATAAAAAAGAAAAAGTACTCCCTTTTTCAATAGTACGTAATAGGATGCATATCTCTCTCTCTCTCTCTCTCTCTCTCTCTCTCTCTCTCTCTCTCTCTCTCTCTCTCTCTCTCTCTCTCTCTCTCTCTCTCTCTCTCTCTCTCGTACACATCAGTATTAAAAAATCAAGCAGAGAGAGAGAGAGAGAGAGAGAGAGAGAGAGAGAGAGAGAGAGAGAGAGAGAGAGAGAGAGAGAGAGAGAGAGAGAGAGAGAGAGAGAGAGAGAGAGAGAGAGAGAGCGAGCCAGAGAGAGCTGCAAACATTAAGATCTCCAGTTGCATATCTCTTTTCTCGCGCGTAAAGATCCCTAAAGCTCCTTACTTAACTCTCCTTGCAACCCACGAGTATGATAATGACACACACACACACACACACACACACACACACACACACACACACACACACACACACACACGTAATTATATTCAGCACTTTCATATCTACATAAACTCACTATAACGTTGCATTCTTCCTCCTCCTCCTCCTTCTCCTCCTCCTCCTCCTCCTTCTTCTCCTCTCTTTACTGCAGTTATCGTATATAGAAGACAGTCGGACTATTCGTGGTGACGGGAGTGAAGTGAACGTCTCCTGACCTTCGTACATAAGTTTTTTTTTATTAGTTTTGTATATTCATTCCTAAAGAGTCTGTCGAATAGCTTGTCACTAAAATAGACAGCCTCGTTAAAAGCTAAAAGTCTTTCTGATGGCTGTTCCTCCATGTTTCCTCCTCCTCCTCCACCTCCTCCTCCTCCATCTCCTCCTCCTGCTCTTCATCATTATCGTCACCAAAACACCTTCCCTAAGAATCCAAGAATATGAAGGTATTACGGTCTATTATATAAGAGCAATTAGGAAGGATTTCACGCAGGTATGAGGGAAGGAGGGAGGGAGGAGAGGAGGAGGGAGAGAGGTATTAATGAAAGAAAGCGAGAGAGAAAAGAAGGGAAAAGTGAAAGGAAATAAAGAAATAAGAAAAGTTGAGAGCCGAAATTTGAATTAAAGAGAGGAGGGGAAGGAAGGAAGGAAGAAAGGAAGGGAGGAAGAATGATAGGATAGGAAGGGAGGGAAAGATGAAGGGAGGGGGTGCGAAAGGAAGGAAATATGGAGGAAGGAAGGATGGAAGCAAGGAAAGAAGGAGGGGAGGATAGGAAGGGAGGGAAAGAAAGACAGAGGAATGAAAGAGTGATTGAAGGAAGGAAGGAAGTTAGGAAGGAGGGAAGTAAGGAAAAAAAGAAAGAAGGAAGGAGATCAGGGAGGGAAGGAAGGAGGGATGGAAGGTAGGAAGGAAAAGAGAGAGGGTTTGGAGACTGAGACAGAGACAGAGACAGAGACAAGGACAGAGAAAGGAAAGACGAGGCGAAGAGAAATTATAGCAAATGAATGAGAAGGAAAATGGACATAGGAGATAACAAGATGGGAAAGGAAGATTGGACGAAGGAAAATGGGAGAAGAATGAAACGTTATTGAGAAAGAAAACGGAGGAAGAGAGTCGATACGAGTGAAGGAGGGAATGAGGGAGAAGAATCTGAGAAGAGGAAAAGAGTAAAAAAGTAAATTAAAGTTGATTGGGTTGAGGAATAAATCTGAGTGGCTAGTGTAGGATAGAATGAGAGAAGTTGAAATTGAAAAAAGGAGTGTAGGAGGGAAAAGAAGGTAAATGAAGGGAAATAAGGTCTAGAATATAATAACAAAAGGTGAACGTAAAGAGAGGAAAGGAAAGATGGAAGGGAAAGGAGGGAAGGTAGGAGGGAGGGAGGTCCTAATGCTCCTCCTCCTCCTCCTCCTCCTCCTCCTCATCCTCATCATCATCATCATCATCATCATCATCATCCTTTCACTTCCCTTCCTCCTGCTCCTTATTTATTCGTCTTTTCCTTATTCTTTTCTTAACAAGCTTCTCCTCAATATTCATTTCTCCTCCTCTCCTCCCCCCCCCACACCTGTCAGCCAATTAACACCTGGGAGGTTGAGCGCACCTGGACTACTGACTCACCTGAATATATTATCCAACCCTAATTGTTTGGGCTGCAGGAGGAAGAGGATGAGAAAGAGGAAAAGGAGGAGGAGGAGAAGGAAACACTTAAGAAGAGAAATGAGCAAGATAAGACCTCCTGGAAAACATAAGGGTGCTTGTTTTAGTGTGTTAGTCTAGTGTGCAGTCTCAGGTAATCTTATTTGGCAAGGTTAGCATAGGTGTGAGAGGCTGTCTATTTGTTAGTTTGTATTTTTTATTCGAAACATTGCCGGGTGGAGAAGGAGAAGGAGGAGGAGGTGGAGGACGTGGTGGGGGTGGAGGAAGAACAGGAACAGGAACAGAGGAAGAATGAGGAAAAGAATAGAGAGGAGAACTTTGTTAGCATAGTTCAAGAAGTTTTCAGACTCGGAGTTGTTGTTTGTGTCGAAGGCGAGTGTTGGTGTGTATGTCAGTGTAGGTCTGCAAGCTAGTTCTTTTTTCTCTGACACGCTGCCGGAGAAAACAAAGAGAGGCTGGCATATCGTTTAAGAAATACCGATTGGGGTCTGCTGTTGATGGAGAGAGAGAGAGACAGACAGACAGACAGACGGACAGACGGACATTATTATTATTCTATTCTCATATATATTGCATCAGTTGTTTCCGGGGTTAGTGTATTCCGGTGATCAGCAACTCGGGTGATGAACATTTTAGACGGCGTATGTAGGGCATCGCGTCGCCTAATCCGCTCTTCTTGTCTCATCAGCATAGGAGATCACAGCTGTCAGAAGTCTACTCAAAATTTAAAACCCTGATCATGTTTCCTCTCACCTTTTTTTTAATATAGAGAAATGAAAAAACACTTCGTCGACATCGGCAATGCACAGTTCTCGTTGGTGGGGAGGCTCTGAGGTCACTGCTGCGCTGCTTCGAACACTGCAGTATTATTCAGAGAGGGAATGATGGTCGTATTACTAAAAAATTCGTCGCCAAGTTCACATATTTGACAAGGCTTTCGTAGGAGTTTTTTGGCCAATTCCAGGAGTAGTTTTATGACCCTGGTGGTGGTTTGACCCTTCCTCTGTACCATGAACCTAAAGAAACACTCATTAAAACCCGATTGATCCGCTCTTTGACCTTTAGAATTAGTTGATGTGAGAAGCGAAAGTCTTATAATGCCGATCTAAGTGATTTTATATATAAGGATTCCAGTATGCGGATATCGGGTCTATCACAATCGCATACTGGAATCCTTATATATAAAATTACTTAGTCAATACTATGTCTGCTGTTTCCCTAAATGCAGTATTGTTTTAAGAATTATGAACTTCTTATAAACTTAACGCTTTTAATCTTTCATAAACCTACTTGATTTTAACTCGAATATTCAGTGTTCTGCGCCATATGACCGCTGTAGTTGTGGTGCCGTGACTATAGATACACACCCCAATACATCCATCAACCCGACTTCAACTTTTTCAAGAGGAGAGTACCAAGACACCTCGATTCTGGCCTCTCTTTTGGCCTCTCGTTCTTTTATATTTTGTCGGTGCAATCTAACGGTCTTTTTTGTTGCTGTTTTGTTTTATTGTCCCATGAGTTCCCTCCAGCGTTGGCATATTATCGTATTCACCACATTGTATTTATCATTTTTAAGCCTCAAACTCTCGTACCTGCACAAACAACGATAGAAAATTAAAGTTAGCGTTAAAGCTGTTATTTATTGATGCTCTTTTTTTTTTCCTTTTTGCCATAGTTATCGGTCCGAAACTACGAAAATACAATGCGATGAGTTCGATAATTTGGTAAAAAAAAAAGATAGCAATTCGAAGTCCTTATCATAGAGACAAAACAGAAGCGCGTAGTCAGGGTGAGGCGTTGTGGATTGGTATTTGGTGGCCAGTTCCACAGTCCACCCCTGAGCAGCATTGCCAGATTATCATATCCACCATTGTATTTCCCGTTTTTAGACACTTAACTATAGCAAAAAGACACTAATAATTAAACCTTTCAACGGTAACTATAAATAAATGTAGTTATTGCAGTGGAGGAGACACTTTTTGGGTTGGAAATCAGTGTCCTCAATCGTCCCTCGTAAACGCTCCCCTCGCATGGTATATGTAAAACCAGTCTTTCCATTTTCAGCGTGCAAAACTTTATTCAGTCAAAGGCGAAAGTCATCTCTCGTTTGTCCGACTCCGAGTGAAATAACCACTTTTTTTTACGGTTTCGCAATATATCAAAGAAAGGTCTCCTGCTGCCTCGATATCGTGCGCAAACAATGAAATAGGAATCTCTGTGGAGTGTTCCGAGCCGGCGTAGATAAAGGGGAAGGCTTCGAGTGCCCTGCCTTTTGTAGCACTCAGGGATGGCCGCCACTCCCAAGGCTGTCGATCTTTCCGCTGGTAAAACAATGACATCCACGCGCTTAGTATATCTCCCATTCCGGCTGACTAGGAAATGAGGAGGAGGTGGAGCTGAAGAGGATGGAAGAGAAACAGAAACAAGAGGAAGAGGAAAAGGAGAAGGAGGAGGAGAAAAAAGTGGCGAAGGAGGAAGAAAAGGAGGAGGAGGAGAAGGTGGTAGAGGTGTAAGTGGAGAGGAAGAAAGAAAATGAAGAGAACAAGAGGAAGAGGAAGAAAAGGATGATGATAAGGGTGAAGAGTATAAGGTCGAGGAGGGACAGGAAAAAAAAAACAGAAGATGGAGAAAGAGGAGGAGGAAAATTAACAGGAACAAGTACAGGAACAGGATGATGATGGAGGAAATAAAGATGAGAAGGAGGAAAATGTAGAGTGGGAAGAAACAGAGAAAAAGGAGTAGGTAGGAGTAGGAGGAGGGAGGGGAAAAGGAGCATAAATATATAATGAGTTGATGGGGAAAAGAGTGAGAGGAGGGAAAGAGAAATGGGTAATTAGGTTAGAGAGAGAGAGAGAGAGAGAGAGAGAGAGAGAGAGAGAGAGAGAGAGAGAGAGAGAGAGAGAGAGAGAGAGAGAGAGAGAGAGAGAGAGAGGTTGCAGGGTTCAGGGACAGAAGGGAGTGAGTCTGGTGGACCTTAATCCTATTACAACCACCACACGGGAAAAAAAAATTCCGCCCTAAACCATGAACATTTCCTTTTTTTTTTTACTAAAACGTTTGTATTGTAACTTTCATTCCTCCTCTCTCTATTTATTCTATCTATCGTTATTTCTTCTCTCTTTTATTTATTTTCTTTTGTAGTTTTTTTTTATTATTATTTCAAATGTTTTTTTTCACATGTCTTAATTATTTTGTTTTTTTATTGAAATTAATGCAAACTTTTTGGCCCATTAGATACAGACACGAAAGTTTGATACAATTTCCCTGTGACGTTTTGGCCCATTACGATTCAGACATGAAAGATGGATAAA